>NC_090441.1:166809156-167119540 GCF_031143425.1 Pleurodeles waltl
CTGTAGTCATGTCTAAGACGCTATGGGAATTAACATGGGAAATGCACTTTTGTTGACCCCCATCCCCTTTTTCTCAGCCCTCAAAAAGCTTTACATGTGCAACAAGACCCCATAGGACAATTGTTTGGAAGTGTTGGCAGCTATTTTGGGACTCACTCAGAACAAAAAGGTAAAAAATAACAAAAGAGGCAGGGAATGGACAACCTGACCTTTTAGCTCTGGTGCTGCGATCCAGAGCAAAAAAGCTTTTTTTTAACTATCACTGTGAGGCGGGATTGATCTGTGGATCTGCTGAAGATTAAAAACAAAAACAACAAAAACAACAAGCATTTGCAATGCACTAGCGTCTCGCATTTGTCCGAGTTACAGCTATTACCAGTTGTAAACTCCCAACCGGATTTTTCTTGCCAGATTGAAAGAAAAAAACAGCGCGATTGCGCTGCTACAGTTCACTCGTAATGAAACCTATCGGCAAAAGTGCAATTATCTACGTAACCAGCAAAAGTTCAATGAACTATGTACCAGGGTCGATATTGTGCAAATCGCTCGACTTCTGCCAAGCGAGATTGCGCTGCGAAAATAGAGAACAAGTAGTCCACAAACCCAGCGAGTCTCGCATGTTTTCAGTACTTGGTGGCTGCGCTCAAGGAGGGCTAACCACCCGAAAAGGCATGACGTATGCGTGTCTTCCACTAAAGAAAGCAAGAACATATTAACAGGCAAGCCCACGAATCAATTAAGGACACTGACATGACGTAGACGGGGCTCCGAGCCCTTTTGTAACTCCTAAAGCGTCTCGCAAGTAATACGGATGCGCAAGCGCATGCGATGCAGACTCGGCCCTAAAAGACAAGTGCAGCCTCCTGCATTTGTTTTAATGAAGCCCACGGGTGGGCCAAGTCCCAGGAGCAATTAAAAAGGAGTCGGGTGCACGTGGTTCCCCTCTTAGGGCTTAGATTAACCCCGGGGACCACCACCTCCCTGGGGCTATCTTTGAATGAAATGTAGGGTGCTGTGCCTCCCCCCCCTGCATCCCCGTGGACCACGCAGACCCCGAGCCCAAGGGACCACCACCTCCCTGGGGCAAATTCTAATGTTGGAGAGCCCCCTTTGTGGAGCCAATAATGGCCCTGGGGACTGCCACCCCCTAGGGCCGGCTCCTGCTATGTCCCAGGATGCCCACACCATGACATAGCTGGTTGCTCTGACTTGGCAGGAGCTATGACAGCTCCCAGGGATGTGGTCCCTGGGGCCAAAATCGGCCAGGGGAGGGAGGCAGCGCACCCCTCATGAAATTATAGCATGCCTTGGGGGATGGGGTCCTGGGCGCTGAAATTGGCTGGCGGAGGGGGGCTGCATGGTCCCCCTCACCCTCAAAAACAAATAAAGAAGAAAAGGCCAGGTCCCAGGGGACAGGATCCCTGGGGACGAAATTGGCTGGAGGAGAAGGATTGTGCGCCCACCCCATAGAATGATAGTGGGTCCTGGGTAATGGGGTCCCTGGGACGAAGTTGACCAGGGGAAAGGGGCACCTCCCCTCCCCCACAATGGTCCACAATGCACATAAACCCAATGAGGTAGCTCTTACTACCTATCCAGTAGAAAGCGCTCCTGTTGGGTAGACATTTTGTGCACAACTGTGGACTCTTGTTGGATAAACGAGCAGATGAGCTTCCATTCTGGCCATGACACTCATTTCACAGGAATTAAACCTCAACAGGAAGCACTTACAAATCTAAATGTAGCAAGTATCCCAGTTGAATCTTCACTTCTGGAAAGGACAAATGATCCTAACTCCTGGGCTTGGCGAAGACAAAGCAAGTGTCCTTACTCGCCGTTTCCATAGTAAGAAACAATCTGAAATCCATTGTGGAGGTGAATGCATCTTTCCTCTACTGGCGTGCAATCAGACACTCTCACACCCACGCAGACCCTCTCACACCTACTCTCACATCCAGGCAGACTCTCACGGACACTCACACCCATTGACACACTCCCACACCTATTCTCACACCCAGGGAGACAGGCCCTGTGGCCAACTCCGCTGTGCATGGCCAAAGGCCTTGAGCAGTGTGAGGTTGGGAGGTTAGGGAGGTTGTCTGCAGGGACTGACTGCTGGCCAGGTCCTGTGGCAGACCCCAGCCACAGAAGGCCGGCTGTGCATGACAGTGGTTGAATTAACGTATAGTAATGAAAATTACTTTACGTTAAAAAAGGTAGAGGAAGTCACTGACTGAAACAAAGAAAATAAGGACGTTATAGTTAGGAAATAGAATTAAAAAACTTAGAAATTCACTTAAAAAACCAAAGGCTGCACAAATATATGATGTTGTAGTAATTTATATAAAATGCAACCAAGACGAATTGTATTGAACTGAATTACAGTAAATTGACTAAACTGAAGCGATTTGCATTGGATTGAATGGAAAGCACCAGTGACAGCAATGTAAGAACAGTACCACACAGCCTCACCATGTACCTTGTAGCACTGTTTGCACAAGTGTAAATTTATTTTCAGCACACTAAGTGACATGATTGCCATGTAAGTCAGAGACAAGGCTTTGAAAGTTTCCCTTCAGGGTCGTAGATGTCATTTGCGCAGAGGCACTGGGGCTTGGGGCCACTGCACCCTCATTTGACTGTCACTTACTTCCAAAGTGATGCTTCGTTAGAACCGAAGGCACACTTGCTCTGCCACACATCCCCTAGCTTACCATAGAAGATGCCCTGGTCTATGCCCATGCCATTCACTCAGAATAGGTACAAGGTGTGCATTACCAGCCTATGTGCCAGACCAGCTTTATATCTCTGTTGGCTGCATTTATGGTGCTTACTTGTGTAATTTTTGTTATAAATGTATTTTTTTTCTGAAATTTGCCACACTTCTGGACACATACAGGTTAAAGAACAATGCATATTTTAAGTTTGAAAATAAGCGAATAGACCTTGCTCCCCCTGTGGATCAGTTCTTATTTTAGATAAAAATGCATATATTATTTTACTGTTTGTCATTTCTCCTTTTAACTGACACAACACCATTGGATTCATCAAACAGAATCTGCAGGGGCTTTCAAGGAACTGTGGAAGCCGGAGGGTAGCTTTTCTTAGAAATCATTTCATTTTGGCACTGTGGTTTGAGGGGAACGCTGAATTTCCAGGAAATGTTATCTGTCCAGGCAGGCTGTGTGTTTTCCTTTGTGTATTGACTATAGAGACCTCATAGATCTATGCTGATAAAACTGTAAATCAAAGTGTACTCTCTAATAAAAAAGAAGAAGAAAAAAAAAGAATAAAGGCTTCTTTTCTCCAAAGCCTAGTTGAAAAGTTCACACAATTATCCGTGTCTTCTTGTGAATTTCGCTGTTTGTAAAGCATATTAATTTAATGTTGTGAATATAAGGTTCAATAAACCAATCTATAACTTTCTCAAATCAATTTTCAGACATTTTAAAGAAGTTCCTTGAAGTCCCCTTCATAGGCCTGGAAATTTCTCCCTGTCTAGCAGTTAGCTGTGATTACATGTTATATAACCTGCTATGTTCATTATTCTATTTATGCAGTCTGGCGATATTATTTATAAAAAGGTTGCCTGAAAAAAACACAAAAATACCCAAAACAAAGAGTACCATGCTGTATATTACATCATGTAAAATTATGTTATGTTATGCCGTGGTATAAGGATATTTCTAAATCATGACTTTTACCAAATTTATAGTAATGAGGAAGAAAAACAGGGTCTTAGTGCCAGATGTAGGAAGCCTTTTGCACGTTGCAAACTGCGAAAAACGCAGTTTGCGACGTGCAAAAGGCCTAATGCGATGCACAACCTCAAATTGCGAGTCAGTACCGACTCGCAATTTGAGGCTGCGACTCGCAAATAGGAAGGGGTGTCCCTTCCTATTTGCGACCGCATCACCATGCTGAGTTGCTTTGTGACCGCGAATGCGGTCGCAAACCAACTCGCAGTTACCATCCACTTGAAGTGGGTGGTAACTCATTCGCGAACGGGAAGGGGTCCCCATGGGACCCCTTTCCCTTTGTGAATGTCGTCAAAAATGTTTTTTAAGAGCAGGCAGTGGTCCACTGCCTACTCTGAAAAAACCTTAACCAAATGGTTTCGTAAGTTTTTCTTTTTGCAGCTCGTTTTCCTTTAAGGAAAACGGGCTGCAAAAGGAAAAAAAAAACTGCTGTATTAAAAAAGCAGTCACAGACATGGAGGTCTGCTGTCTCCAGCAGGCCACCATCCCTGTGAGTGCATGGACTCGCTATGGGGTCGCAAACTGTGACCCACCTCATCAATATTCATGAGGTGGGTCTTTGCGACCCCATAGCGAGTCGCAGAAGGTGTCTGAGACACCTTTCTGCATTTGGTTTTGCGAGTCGCTATGACTCGCAAATTGCAAGTCGCAAAATCATACTTACCGACATCTGGCCCCTAATGTTGTGTCAGTCAGAGCAGTAGCTCTGGAGTATATCTCGCGATCCGATTCTCTGTGCACGAGTTTTCCTGCCCTAAAATGACCACACCAGGCCTGGTTTTCCTGAGTCCAAATATGCAGAGGGCTCAGTCAGAGCCTGACTCCACTACAACCCATCCCAACTCTTCCCGCAGGAAGCAGTCCCCCAAGCAGCACCTGAGCCTGTGATAAATGGGAGAAGAAATGTTCCCAGGATCAGGCATAACCATGTGGAAAAGGACTAGAGGACCTCATGGAAGTCAATTCACCAAGATGCCAGGGGTAGCGGAAGTAACGTCACACCCATTTCATCTTTACTTTCAGTCCCACACAGAGGCCTACACAAACACACACCCTCTTTTACATAAGCACACTCTCACCCGCAAGCTTGCACAAAACATACATTTAAAAGTTGTTTTTACTTTCCTCATGTACCAAGGATGGTCATATTCCAGCTAACTGTACTTTATTCTGTATCACACTAATAGTGAATATTATATTATTCACTATTAGTGTAATAAAGAAACAGATTGATTGAAAGCAAGGAAGTGGAGCCCTAAGAAACGCCCATAACGACGAGCTGCCAGTGTGTCCGTGGCACTGATTTTGCCACCTCTGAGGCCAGGAGTCTCAAAGATAGTGCCAGGGGTCGCAAGGGGCAAACGGGGGTCGCAGACCCCTAAATGATGTCAATGGACTAGGATTTAAACGTGTAATCACGGAAATTAGAGGAAATGTCACCTGAAATGCGAAATTCTGATCGCAGTGTCTCCTACTCTAAAATCTTTTCAACTTGTAATGAGGCCCTAACGATTAACTAATACCGAATGTAGTTGCAGATAATTAAATAGAGGTGTTGAAAATGATCCTTTGCATAATTATAAGAAATTTTGGGAAACTACACAAAAATTACACCTAATTACTCGAAAAGCAAAAAGTGACATTTTAGGATGAAATGTGTCCTTGTGTCCATTTTGGACATGAGGATGCATTTCATGCTAAAAATACTACAACAAAAAGCACTGCAAACAACAGTCATTGGCCTCTGTTGTTCACAATGTTTCTGTGCGTTCGCTGCAAATGTTTATTTGCTGCCAATATGGTGAAAGAGCGTTGCAGAATTTCTTCTTCCTTTAGTCTGAGGTTCTTAAGAGACTGACTTCTGCGAGTACAAGGTTCAAGAAAGAGTATCTGATGGACTTCTGTTCATGGTGAATTTATGACGCCCTTCCTCCTTTGTCTTCTTTTGGTGGAGCAGGGATCATGCTAACTTCTGTTCATGGTGAATTTATGACACCCTTCCTCCTTCGTCTTCTTTTGGTGGAGGAGAGATCATGCTAACTTCTGTTCATGTTGAATTTATGACGCCCTTCCTCCTTCGTCTTCTTTTGGTGGAGGAGAGATCATGTTAACTTCTGTACATGGTGAATTTATGACGCCCTGCCTCCTTCGTCTTCTTTTGGTGGAGGAGAGATCATGTTAACTTCTGTTCATGGTGAATTTATGACGCCCTTCCTCCGTCGTCTTCTTTTGGTGGAGGAGAGATCATGCTAACCTCTGTTCATGGTGAATTTATGACGCTCTTCCTCCTTCGTCTTCTTTTGATGGAGGAGGGATCATGCTAACTTCTGTTCATGTTGAATTTATGACACCTTTCCTCCTTCGTCTTTTTTTGGTGGAGGAGAGCTCATGCTCACTTCTGTTCATGGTGAATTTATTACGTCCTTCCTCCTTCGTCTTCTTTTGGTGGAGCAGGGATCATGCTAACTTATGTTCATGGTGAATTTATGACGCCCTTCTTCCTTTGTCTTCTTTTGGTGGCAGAGAGATTGTGCTAACTTCTGTTTCCCCTTCATCCGCCCTAACCTGTTGCTCCTTGACCGCCCTCCCTCATCTTCTATACTCGTCCTTCCAATTGGTGTCTTCTTCTACAAACCTACTCTACACCTCTACCACCACTCTACCCACCACTCACCACTTTTCCATAAGTTTCTTTCATTCTTGTCTGTCTGTTATGGGTGCTTGTGGAGCAGTTGAAGGAGCTCTCAAGGTTAAGGAATTAAAAGTTAAGCACATTCTTGTTAAATGGCCAGGAGAATCAGCTGCAAAAGCTGTAGAAAGCAGTGCACACTACTCCTAGCATTAAAGAAACCATTCTCTTTAGTTTCCACGTTGATAGTTTTTGATTGGTTGTTCTGTATACAAGGTTAAAAATAGTTTTGAAGCACTGCAAGTCCAAATATTACAAACACTTACAGGGAAAAAGATAAAAGTTAAACATCTCTCAGTATGGGAAGATGCTATTCAAAGTTTGCCTCCATTGGTGCATGTTCAGCCTATGCTGGTACACCAGAGTGAGAGAATCCACTTGAAATTTCTCCCGGACCACAATAAATTTGTGGTTTGTTGCCCTCCTTTTCTCAGACTTTCACCCCAAAAGGTTGTAGTTGAGTGTGGCCACCAGATCAATGAATTCCTCTATTTCATCAGGTGTTTCTGCGTTGTCTAACAGCAGGTCTTTAAGGTTGTCACGGAGACCTCTCTAAAAGACTGAGATTCTCTTCTCTTCTGGGCATTCTGCCTCTATGACTAAATGGTTAAACATGGAAATGTAGTGTGAGAAGTCAGAATTCCATTGAAGTGAGAAGTCAGAATTCCTTTGTCTCCAGTTAAACAGCTGCTTGTCGGCTACCTGTACAAAGCTATGACGGTGAACATTCACCACATGGTTGCATTAAAGTGGGTATAATTGTATAAAATTGGAGCATCGTACTCTATGAAGGGGATCGACCACTGGGCTGCATCCCCACCTAAATAGGATAAAATGAGTTTGACTCTCGAGTCATCGTCTGTGAAAACAGTAGGTTGTGTTGAAAAATGAAGACAGCATTGATTTAGAAAAATGCTAATTTTTTTGCTGTCTCCGTGAAAACGCTCCGGGTGAGCCAAAAGGATAGGCTGGGGTGTGATGACTTGTAAATGAGTAGGACCCGACATACCAGCATCTGGAGCCACTGTTGACCCTCAGAGGGATTAAAACTAGTTCACTTTAGTGGGGTTTTAGGTCTGGTTCCTCCGGTAGGAGAGAGCCCCCACTGACTCCCTGTCCAAGTGGCTAACTTGGTTTGCAGGGCTGACGTCTTGGTGCAAGACCTGATTCTTTGCCTCAATATCTGTTAGCATATTGGCTATGTACCACAAGGAGACACCCAGGTCGTCCATTTCAGCTGAGCAGGGCAAACAACTAGGGTTTGCCTTCTGTCAAGTGACGTGGACTTAATTAGTAGCCCACAACGTGCCCTTGCAGAGAATGATTTGGATCTACCTTAGAAACCCTCATAGTGCCCCGTATCGATGATGTGGATCAGCTCCGCAAGTCCTAGCTCTTACTCGCGAGGGGAACTTCAAGGGAGGCAGATGGCACTTAGGGAGGAGATCCTGTCTTGGGGAAAATGGTGTAGGTGTAATTCTCACATGTTTGCTGTTGTTGTATCTTCACTAGACACAACGGACCACTCATGAAACCCTCACCTCTCTCCGTGTTGGAAACCTCCCTGTGAACCCTGTACGTGTGGAAATAATTAATCTAAGGCAAGAACCTGTGAATCAACTAGATGTTCTCCTGTAGTGGCTCTTCGTGTGCTGTTAAAAGAATGGTGATGCTTCTCACTGGGGCTTTTTGGGATCTTTTGTTTACACGTACAGAAAGGAAACACAGGTGTCACTTTCAAAATGAGTTCTCAGTGTCCAAAACAGTGTGTGGTTGAAGTATACATAAAAAAACAATAATCAATAGGTTTTCAACCACCTAATGTCTTGTGATGATTTCCTGCTCTGTTCCGCTTAACCCCTTCTGTGCCGCGAACGTAATGGTTATGTCCTGCGGCACAGTGCTCATGTGCCGAGGATGTAACCATTACGTCCTGGGCACTAAGCTCAGAGGGAGCGCTAGCGCTCACTCTGTAAGCTTCCCTCCCAGCCCCCCAAGGCAGAGATGGAAGGGGAAGCCCTTCCCCTTCCACCCCCGGCCACCCCTGACCCCACCAGTGATGTCGGATGACGTCAGCGTAGAGGCCACTTCCCCATTCCAGCGCGATCGGAAGAGAAATGCAGAGCATGTGATGGGGCCCTGAGAGGCTTCAAGGGGAAGGAAATAAATTTCCTTCCCTTTGAAGTCTCTCAGAGCATTTCAAAAGCCGGATTGTAAAGCAATCCGGCTTTTGAAATGTCCCCTAGACACCAGGGATTTATTTGTATTTGAAATTGGCATAAGGGGAGCGACCCCTTTGGCAAGGGTGGCTCCCCGGGGGGGGGGGCTACAATATTTTTCAAGGCCTTTTCTGCCCCCCCTGGGGGCAGATCGGCCTATTGTTGAGGCCAGTCTGCCCTCAAGGGAGGCAGAAACCACTAGACACCAGGGAGTTTTTTTTTTTTTTTTTACACCAAATTCACGGAAGGGGAGCGACCCCTTAGGCAAGGGTTGCTCCCCGGGGGGGGGCAATTTATTTTAGGTCATTTCTACCCCCTTGGGGGCAGATCGGTCTATTGTTATTAGGCGGATCTACCCCCGGGGGGGGCAGAAACCTCTAGGTGCCAGGGCTTTTTTGGTGTTTTTTGTTGTTGTTGTTTTTTTAGAGATGGGGAGCGACCCCTTAGGCAAGGGTCGCTCCCCTGGGGGGCAAATTGTATTTAGGCGATTGGGGGCAGAAACCACTAGGCACTGGGGATTTTTTTTTGCGCCAATGTCACGCAAGGGGAGCGACCCCTTAGGCAAGGGTCGCTCCCCGGGGGAGGGGGGACAAATTTATTTTAGGCCTTTTCTGCCCCATCGGCCGATTGTTATTAGGCCGATAGAAGCCTCTAGGTGCCAGGGATACACATTTTTTGTTGTTTTGTTTTTTAGAGGTGGGGAGCGACCCCTTATCCAAGGGTCATTCCCCGGAGGGGGTGGGGGTGCACATTTATTTTAAGCTATTGCTGGCCCCCCAGGGGCAGATCGGCCTATTGTTATTAGGCCGATCTGCCCCCGGGAGGCAGAAGCCTCTAGGCGCCAGAGATACATTTCTTTTGTTTTTGTTTTTTAGAGGTGGGGAGTGACCCCTTAGCCAAGGGTCGCTCTCCGGGAGGGTGGGAGGGCAAATTCATTTTAGGCCATTTCGGCCTCTTGTTATTAGGCCAATCTGCCCCCGGGGGGGCAGAAGCCTCTAGGCGCCAGGGAAGAAAGGGGAAGGGGGGGATAAAATATTTTTTTTTTTTGTTTTGTTTTTAAGAGGTGGAGAGCGACCCCTTAGTCAAGGGTCGCTCCCCTGGAGGGCAAATTGTATTTAGACCATTGGGGGCAGATCAGCTGATTTTTGTTAGGCCAATTTGCCACAATGGGGGCAGAAACCACTTAGGCACCAGGGATTGGTGTGTGTGTGAATGCCTGTGCTTTCTTTAGGGGGGCTGCCCCTTGGGTAAGGGTCGCTCCCCATGGGGGCACATTACTGTTGGCCATATCTGCCCCCTTTGGGGGCAGATGGGCCTATTTTTGGAAGGCCCATCTGCCCCCAAGGGGGGGGGAAGCCTACCAGAGACCAGGGAAGTTTTTTTTTACAAAAATAAGAGGGTGGGTGTATGGCCATACCCCCACCCCAAATAAATGTGGCCAAAGTTGTTCTGCCCATCAGTGGGCAGATGGGGCAATTACCCCTGATCCACACCCCGGGGGGCAGAAAGTCTACTAGATGCCAGGGAATTAAAATATATATATATATGTATATTGGGGTGGTGGCTACCAACCAGTATGGGTCTGGTTACGCCCCCAAGCCAACTGAAGGGGGTAACAGTCTTTCAGCTCTCCCCCGCACTCTAAAACATCTTGTCCCACAGCAAGCAAGAAGACACTTGATTATTTTGGATTTTAGTTTTACATTTGGGCCATGAGAGCTTGGCTAACTCTCAAAATCGTCCCACTTGGAATGGTGAGGGCTGCACTTTATGGACTTTGGGATGCTGCCATGTAGAAAAATCCACAAGACCTAGACACATCTGAAAACTAAACATCTGGGTGATTCCAGGGTGGTGTGTTTCACATGCACCCCTCACCATTTTTGTACCCATAATCCCCTGTAAACCTCCAACTTTGCTGGAAATCACACATTTTTCCCACGTTTTTGTGATGGAACCTTCTGGAATCTGCAGGAATCCACAAAATTCCTTCCACTCAGCATTGTCTCATCTATATCGATAAAAATTCAGCTGCACTTGTCAGCCTAAAAATGTTTTTTTGCCAACTGCCCTTTTGGACCCTCTTTGGTTCCCCCTCAATATCGACATGTTTTTGGCTCTTCCCTTTCAAAGCACTTAGCCCACCTACACAAATGAGTTATCATTTTTACCGGGAGACTGAGGGGAACATTGGTTGGTATGAAAATGTGTCCCATTGCGGTGATCCCACACAGAAATGTGGGAAAAATTTGATTTTTTTTAGCTAAATTTGAGATTTGCTGAGGATTCTGGGTAAGAAAACATTGGGTGATCCACGCAAATCACATCTCACTGGACTCCCTCGGGTGTCTAGTTTTCAGAAATGTCTGGGTTTGGTAGGTTTCCCTAGAAGGCTGCTGAGCCCAGGACCAAAAACGCAGATGCCCCCCGCAAAAACAGGTAGTTTTGTATTTCATAATTTTGATGTGTCCAGATAGTGTTTTGGGGCATTTCTTTTCGCGGGCAGTAGGCCCACCCATAAAAGTGAGGTTCCATTTTTATCGTGAGACTTGGGGGAATGCTGGGTGGAAAGAAATTTGTGACTGCTCTCTGATTCCAGAACTTTCTGTCACCGAAATGAGAGGAAAAGGTATTTTGTTCACCAAATTTTGAGGTTTGCAAAGGATTCTGGTTAACAAGTCACCTCATCTTGGATTCCCCTAGGTGTCTAGTTTTCTAAACTGTGCAGGTTTGCTAGGTTTCCCTAGGTGCTGGCTGAGCTAGAGGCCAAAATCCACAGCTAGGTGCTTTGCAAAAAACAGCTCTGTTTTCTTTGTGAAAATTTGTTGTGTCCACATTGTGTTTTGGGGCTTTTCCTGTCGTGGGCGCTAGGCCTACCCCCACAAGTGAGGTACCATTTTTATCGGGAGACATTGGGAAATGCTGGGTGGAAGGAAATTTGTGGCTCCTCTCTGATTCCAGAACTTTCTGTCACCGAAATAAGGGTAAAAAGTGTTTTTTGGCCAAATTTTAAGGTTTGCAAAGGATTCTGGGTAACAGAACCTGGTCAGAGCCCCACATGTCACCCCATCTTGGACTCCCCTAGGTGTCTAGTTTTCAAAACTGTGCAGGTTTGCTAGGTTTCCCGACAATGCCAGCTGATCTAGACACTAAACTCTGCAGCTAGGCACTTTGCAAAAAACAACTGTGCAGGTTTGCTAGGTTTCCCTAGGTGCTGGCTGAGCTAGAGGCCAAAATCCACAGCTAGGTGCTTTGCAAAAAACAACTCTGTTTTCTTTGTGAAAATGTGATGTGTCCACATTGTGTTTTGGGGCTTTTCCTGTCACGGGCGCTAGGCCTACCCCCACAAGTGAGGTACCATTTTTATTGGGAGACTTGGGGGAACGCTGGGTGGAAGGAAATTTGTGGCTCCTCTCTGATTCCAGAACTTTCTGTCACCGAAATGTGAGGTAAAAGTGTTTTTTTGGCCAAATTTTGAGGTTTGCAGAGGATTCTGGGTAACAGAATCTGGTCAGAGCCCCACAAGTCACCCCATCTTGGATTCCCCTAGGTGTCTAGTTTTCAAAACTGCGCAGGTTTGCTAGGTTTCCCTAGGTGCCGGCTGAGCTAAAGGCCAAAATCCACAGCTAGGCACTTTGAAAAAACATCTCTGTTTTCTTTGTGAAAGTGTGATGTGTCCACGTTGTGTTTTGGGGCTTTACCTGTCGCGGGCGCTAGGCCTATCCCCACAAGTGAGGTACCATTTTTATTGGGAGACTTGGGGGAACGCTGGGTGGAAGGAAATTTGTGGCTTCTCTCTGATTCCAGAACTTTCTGTCACCGAAATAAGAGGTAAAAGTGTTTTTTTGGCCAAATTTTGAGGTTTGCAAAGGTTTCTGGGTAACAGAATCTGGCCAGACCCCTGCAAGTCACCCATCTTGGATTCCCCTAGGTGTCTAGTTTTTAAATCTGCGCAGGTTTTCTAGGTTTCCCTAGGTGCCGGCTGAGCTAGAGGCCAAAATCCACAGCTAGGCACTTTGCAAAAAACAGCTCTGTTTTCTTTGTGAAAATGTGATGTGTCCACGTTGTGTTTTGGGGCTTTTCCTGTCGCGGGCGCTAGGCCTACCCCGACAAGTGAGGTAAATTTTTATTGGGAGACTTGGGGGAACGCTGGGTGGAAGGAAATTTGTGGCTCCTCTCCGATTCCAGAACTTTTTGTCACCGAATGAGAGGAAAAAGTGTTTTTTTGGCCAGATTTTGAAGTTTGCAAAGGATTCTGGGTAACAGAACCTGGTCAGAGCCCCACAAGTCACCCCATCTTGGATTCCGCAAGGTGTCTAGTTTTCAAAACCGTGCCGGTTTGCTAGGTTTCCCTAGGTGCCGGCTGAGCTAGAGGCCAAAATCCAAAGCTAGCCACTTTGCAAAAAACATCTCTGTTTTCTTTGTCAAAATGTGATGTGTGCACGTTGTGTTTTGGGGCTTTTCCTGTCACAGGCGCTAGGCCTACCCCCACAAGTGAGGCACCATTTTTATTGGGAGACATGGGGGAACTCTGGGTGGAAGGAAATTTGTGGCTCCTCTCTGATTACAGAACTTTCTGTTACCGAAATGAGAAGTAAAAGTGTTTTTTTGTCAAAATTTTGAGGTTTGCAAAGGATTCTGGGTAACAGAATCTGGTCAGAGCTCAAGTCACCCCATCTTGGATTCTCCTAGGTGTCTAGTCAAAACTGTGCAGGTTTGCTAGGTTTCCCTAGGTACCGGCTGAGCTAGAGGCCAAAATCCACAGCTAGGTGTTTTGCAAAAACAGCTCTGTTTTCTTTGTGATAATGTGATGTGTCCACGTTTTGTTTTGTGGCTTTTCCTGTCGCGGGTGCTAGGCCTACCCCCACAAGCGAGGTACCATTTTTATCGGGAGACAAGGGAACGCTGGGTGGAAGGAAATTTGTAGCTCCTCTCTGATTCCAGAACTTTCTGTCACCGAAATGAGAGGTAAAAGTGTTTTTTGGGCCAAATTTTGAGGTTTGCAAAGGATTCTGGGTAACAGAACCTGGTCAGAGCCCCACAAGTCACCCCTTCTTGGATTCCCCTAGGTGTCTAGTATTCAAAACTGTGCAGGTTAGCTAGGTTTCCCTAGGTGCTGGCTAAGCTAGAGGCCAAAATCCACAGCTGGCTACTTTGCAAAAAACAGCTCTGTTTTCTTTGTGAAAATGTGATGTGTCCATTTTGTGTTTTGGGGCAGTTCCTGTCGCGGGCGCTAGGCCTATCCACACAAGTGAGGTACCATTTATATCGGCAGGCATGGGGGAATACAGAAGAGCAACACAAGTGTTATTGCCCCTGGTCTTTCTCTGCATTTTTTCCTTCAAATGTAAGACAGTGTGTAAAAAAGACGTCTATTTGAGAAATGCCCTGTAATTCACATGCTAGTATGGGCACCCTGGAATTCAGAGATGTGCAAATAACCACTGCTTCTTATCTTGTGCCCATTTTGGAAATACAAAGGTTTTCTTGATAGCTATTTTTTACTCTTTATATTTCAGCAAATTAATTGCTGTATACCCGGTATAGAATGAAAACCCATTGGAAGGTGCAGCTCATTTATTGGCTCCGGATACCTAGGGTTCTTGATGAACCTACAAGCCCTATATATCCCCGCAACCAGAAGAGTCCAGCTGACATAACGGTATGTAGCTTTCAAAAATCTGACATCGCAAGAAAAGGTTACAGAGTAAAACGTGGAGAAAATGGATGTTTTTTTCACCTCAATTTCAATATTCTTTTATTTCTTTTCTGTAGGAAACACTTGTAGGATCTACACAAATAACCCCTTGCTGAATCCAGAATTTTGTCTACTTGTCAGAAATGTTTCTAACCCATTTCTGTCACTAACTGGAAGGAGGCTGAAAGCACAAAAGATAGTAAAAATGGGGTATGTCCCAGTAAAACGGCACAATTGTGTTAAAAAATTGGGTTTTCTAATTCAAGTCTGCCTGTTCCTGAAAGCTGGGGAGATGGTGATTTTACCACCGCAAACCCTTTGTTGATGCTATTTTCAGGGGAAAAACCACAAGCCTTCTTCTGCAGCCCTTTTTTCCCATTTTTTTGAAAAAAACTAAATGTTTGCTATATTTTGGCTAATTTCTTGGTCTCCTTCAGGGGAACCCACAAAGTCTGGGTACCTCTAGAATCCCTAGGATGTTGGAAGAAAAGGACGCAAATTTGGCATGGGTAGCTTATGTGAACAAGCAGTTAAGAGGGCCTAAGCAAGAACTGCCCCAAATTGCCAAAAAAGTCTCGGCACAGGAGGGGAAAAGGCCTGTCAGCGAAGGGGTTAATGAGAATTATCTTAATTGTTACGCACAAAGCAAAGTGTGCAGCACATTAGTGCACAAATGTGGGTTAGCTATTTAATCACAGCATTAGTCTTAGCAGTGTTAGTCTCTGATTGCAACACAAGACGTGAAAGCGTGAAAAAAATACAATACTTGGTCCGACACCTGCTGGTGTTTTGATGTCTGTTTGCTTTACAATAATATTTGGTTTGCATGCATACCCTGCACGCAACACCTGCGTTCTGATTTATTTCTATTTCCTTTTCCTCGTGTCAACTAGGTGCTCCGCAGTGTGAGAGGCGGTGTTCAGGTATCAGATAAGGGGGTCTCTAGTTGGGCGTGCGGCAGCTTCCTCCTTTAGATGGCTCCAGTCCTGGGATCCGCACTTGCTGGTGTTCTCGACGCAAAGGAAGCCTCATTGTACAGTTGGGTTTGAATAGACCGCTGCACCCGTAACCGCACCGCAGCCACACCCATTATGACCACTGAGAATGCTGAGATCGGGCACGATCTCGGCAGTCTCGTATCACATAGAGGCAAGGGAAACAAAGAGCATCGAGTGGTCCTTGGCTAATGAAAGCACGTAAAAAAAAATGTGAAGAAAAAATGCATAAAACATAAGAGCATCATTACACAGCACTCGGGAGCACATGATATCTACACGAGGTAACATATCAGAATACCCAGTGCTCAGGGCATAGGTTTACAGAGTCCAATGACATTCAAGAGCACACAGTGCTCGGGGGCATATTATCCATTGCCCATAATATGGTACAGTGCCCGGGGGCAACATACATCACATGGACCACATTTATGAGCATCCCAAAGGAACACTACTGATTAGGAGCTGCAGTAGAGGTTGCATGGTACAGGGAATGACACAGACTCCTGCGGGAGCAAGTGCTCTGATTGGTTGCCAGCAACATCAGAAAAATAATGCTCGCATTACATCCAATACAGGACTCAGGGATGATTTATTAATGTGAGGAGGGGGGCATGCAGTCCCACCTTCCTGAGCTGCATGCGGCCTCAAGAACCCCATCTCTTGGGGCCCGATTCCTAAAAATGGGGTCGGGACGTGTGGCCCTCCTCTGAACCCGGGGAGCATACTTCTGAATCCAAAATGTTCCTTAAAGGGGGCAGCACAGTCCTGCTCCCTGAGCCTTTCATAGGCCCTAACCCAAGGGCCGCTATTTACACTTTAATGTGAGGGGGCCATGCAACCCCAATCCCTGAGCCTTCCATGACCCTAAGAACCTCATCCCCGCTCCGGCACACATCATTTTCCCTGCCCACAAGGGAGTGGGCAGGGAAAACTGTGTTTGCTACTGCTTGGCAGGAGCATTTTCAAAACTCCCGCCATGCAGGAGCAAACACAAAGGCCCTCATTCCGACCAGGGTGGAGGGCAACGGAAGCACCGCCAACAGGCTGGCGGTGCTTCCAGGGCTATTCTGACCGCGGCGGTAAAGCTGCGGTCAGAAAAGGGGAACCGGCGGTTTCCCGCCGATTTTCCCCTGGACCAGGGAATCCTCCATGGCGGCGCTGCAAGGGATTCCGACCCCCTTCCCGCCAGCCTGTTCCTGGCGGTAAAACCCGCCAGGAACAGGATGGCGGGAACGGGTGTCGTGGGGCCCCTGGGGGCCCCCTAACAGGGCCACCCCATGATTTTCACTGTCTGCTATGCAGACAGTGAAAATCGCGACGGGTGCTACTGCACCCGTCGCACCCCTGCAACTCCGCTGGCTCCATTCGGAGCCGGCTTCCTCGTTGCAGGGGCTTTCCCGCTGGGCCGGCGGGCGATCTTCTGGAGATCGCCCGCCGGCCCAGCGGGAAAGTCAAAATGACCCCCGCGGTCATTTGACCGCGGTGCGGTCTTTGGGCGGTTTCCGCCCGGCGGGCGGTGCCTGCCGCCCGCCGGACTCAGAATGAGCCCCAAAGTCTTCTCCCGGCTGACGGGAGCTTTCAAAATGCTCCCACCAACTCGGATCAGATGTTTTGATCTGTTTCCCTGCCCACACTAAAAACAGGGAAACAGATCAAGACATTGAACTGACCCAGAGGAAGCAGAATAAATTGCTCCTTCCTGCGGGCAGGAGCAATGCTGGCTCCCGCAACATACTCATGCAAAAGGAACAAGTGATGGACGGAATGCTGAACAATGTCAAACATTCACCCCAGTACAGAGATCTGGGCCTAAATCCATTTTTTTTTATACCCATGCCACTCCAGTTTGCTTATGTCGCCCAAAGTGGGAAGGGTATGCCCAGATGTGGGTCCTGTGCTCACTGTGCCACTGGATTCAAGCTAGCCTGGCTGATGCAGGGTGATACCCTGAATCCTGTCTCAGGATGCTTGTTTCTTGCCCAGTGCGGACCTGGCTTTGCAGTTTGGGCTGGACTGTCCACATGGGAGACAGGGTCAAGACTGATTTGCATATGGCTGGGTCCAAACTGGGGTGGCGTGGTGGGCAAAAAAACAGTGGATTAAACCCACATCTTTGCGACTGGGGGTGAATGTTTGCATTGTTCAGCATTCTGTCCATCATCTCTTCTTTTTGATTTTATCGTCCCACAACATACTGGTGGGTGGATGAAGCCATGGAGTCCTGGGGGGTCTGCCGTGACCCACAACATTGTGGATGGCGGATGCCCTGTGTGGGCACTTACCTCTAAACATTGTATTGGGTCCCAGCAGATGTGGCCACGCTGCCCCCTCCCCTGTCAATTAAGTAGCTGCCCTGGTGGATGGGATCTCTAGGACTTTCTAAAGGCACATAGATGGAGCAACCTCTCCTGTAATATAATTAGTGCCCCTGGGCATGGGTTTCCCAGAGCCTTTTAAGGCTTGGATAGAGGTGGGGCTACATGGCCCCTTCCCTTTAAAATATAATTTGTACCCCAGGGATGGGGTCCCTGAGGCCATAAACAGCTCAGAAGGGGGAGCACATAACCCCTACCCCTGTAACCTAATTAGTTGCCTGGGGAATGAGGTCCCCAGGGCCTAAAAAGGCTCAGGGAGAGAGACCATGCACGCTCCTCTTAAACAAAAACACAGCCCTGGAGGATTGGTTCCCCAGGGGCTAATGAGGCTTGGGGAGGGGGCCAAACAGCCAGTTTGGCTTTAAAATGTATAAAGGTCTGTGGGATTGTGCCAACAAGTCCTAATAAACATTGGGTAGGGGGCTCCCCCCCTTAATAAAACGCTGCTCCAGAGTATGGGGTCTCCAGGGCCTTTTAAAGGCTCTGAGATGGGGGCAGCACTGCCCCCTGCCCTTAAAATATACTGTGGGCCCTGGAGGATGGGGTCCCTGGGGTCAGAAATGACTTGGGGAGGGGTGCCAGACAGCCCCCCTCCTATATAAATGAATTATTTGCCCAGGGGGATGGGGTCCCTAGGGTGTAATAAGGCTTAGGGAGGAGGGCCACACAGTCCTCCTCCCCTTTAAAAGAAATAACATAGACCTGGGGGAATGGGGTCCCGGGGGCCGCTGAGGATTGAGGAGGGGGCCACTGGCCACCTTCCCCTTTAATACACATAAGGCCCTGGGGTTGGGGTCCCCAGCGACTAAAAAGGCTTGGGGAGGTGAGCCACACAGTAAAAGGTTATGCACAGTATTAGGTTGGCTGCCTGCGGGGAGTTGAAAGCAGGACCTGGATACAACATATGTCATGCGGCTATCTCCATGTCATGCAAAAGCAAAGGTTGTACACTGCCTGGGGTGGTCTGCCTTCAGGTGACTGCTTGCAGGTAGTTGGACACAGTGGCTTGCACAAGCGAAACCCTGCTGCTGACTTCAAGCTGCAACAAAATAGGTGAACAGTGTGAGGCTGGCTGCCTGCAGGGAGCTGGCTGCCTCTTGCTGGGTTGGCCAGAGGTCCTGGCAACAGACCAGACCCCATAGCCAACTCCCTGTTGTCCACGGCTGAAGGCTGTACGCAGTGTGGATTTGGCTGTCTGTTAGTGGTTTATCACAGGGGTTGGCTTTACAAATAGTAATAAAATATTATTTTATATTAAAGAACCCTTGAAATTCTCTGGAAAGCCAAAGGTTGAAGTAAACGTATAGTTAGATGTAATGAAAAGATCTGTTTTTGTTTAAAAAAAAAGAACCTTAGAAATGCACTGGAAACACCAAAGGCTAAAGCGACATTAGAGTTAGGTGAATAATTCAGTAACAACATTAACGTTTTGAGCTAAAAAAAAAAACACACAGAAATTCAACAGTAGCAGAACTAACTATAACTTGCGTCCCCCCGTACTGCTTATGACTTCAAATATTACATCACTCAGGAAATTATAAAACATCATTTATGACATCACTGATGACATCTCAAATGATATCATTGATTTATCTGTCCTGCAGCTTTCATGATTCACTGGCAAGCAGCACTAGCCCTTTTCACTCCCTACTTGGGTGAGTTCTTTAGTTTTTTTGTCTGCCTAATTTAGCCTATTTTGTGTGATTTACTTTTCTATCATGGCTACTTCCTTATCCATAGACTTCAAAGTAATTCTGATTTTATTTGATCCTTTCTTCCCCACCAACGACAACATCTCCCCTCCTACTGCCTCATGCTGCCCACCTCCCCAACTCTTCTCACCCCAAAAACGTACACATCAAAACTTACATCAATCTTAAATGGGCAAATTGAAAATTGTCCTCTCTGCATCATGTGAGGATTGGGGTCGGTGAATATATTCTAGGAATTTAGCATTTTTCTCCCCTTTCTGGTGTTCTCCATCAATTGTCCGGTGTTAGAAATGGGGTCTTTGGTTGGCAGTCAGGTTGCCCCCTGTCCAAGCAAGGACCCTCTCTCTAGTCAGGGTAAAAGAGAATCACCCTCAGCTAACCCCTGCTTACCCCCTTGGTAGCTTGGCACGAGCAGGAAGGCTTAACTTTAGAGTGCTAGGTGTAAAGTATTTGTACCAACACACACAGTAACTAAATGAAAACACTACAAAATGACACAACACAGGTTTAGAAAAATAGAAAATATTTATCTAAACGAAACAAGACCAAAACAACAAAAAGAGTCTTCATGTAATTTTAAACACAACGTTAACGCTGTTAGCGTGAAAATGTACCTGGGTGCGTCAAAAATAACCCTGCACGGGCTTGTGATGCGTCGATATCACTCACACGCGTCGTTTCTCCTTCAGTCTGGTCGTGTGCGTCGCTTCTTCTCTCCGCAGGAGACCGATGCGTCGAACCGGTCAGCACTCTCGGGTCCGGGAAGGCCTTGCATCACTTTTACACTCCCAGCGATGTTTGGTCAGAAATCCTGCCGCACTATGATCTGAAAACCACACAGTGCGTATTGCGATCTCACCAGCCTCCATCAGCGATGATGCGCGTTGTTTCTCCAGCCACGTGTGTCGATCTTCCAGCCGCACACCAGGCGAGCATCGATTTCAGCTGCGAAGCCGGCGGCGCGTCGATTTTTCAGCCGTGGATCGGAGTTGCGTCGATCTTTTCCCCGCATGGCGGTCTGTGCGTGGATTTCTCTTTCTTGTCCTGCCAGCTTCTCTTTTCAGGGTCCCAGGAACTGGATGGGCACCAGTTGGCAGAGTAGGAGTCTCAGCAGAGGCTCCAGGTGCTGACAGAGAGAAGTCTTTGCTGTCCCTGAGACTTCAAATAACAGGAGGCAACCTCTAAATCAAGCCCTTGGAGAGTTCTTCACAAAACGGAAGACAGACAAAGTCCAGTCTTTGTCCTCTTACACTGGCAGACGCAGCAACTCCAGGATAGCTCCACAAAGCAGTTACAGGATGGGCAGCTCTTCTTCATCAGCTTTACAGCTCTTCTCCAGGCAGAGGTTCCTCTTGGTTTCCAGAAGTGTTCTAAAGTCTGTGGTTTTGGGTGCCTTTCTTATACCCATTTTGCACTTTGAAGTAGGCTTACTTCAAAGAAAAGTCTCTCTTGTTTGTGAAATACTGCCTTGCCCAGGCCAGGCCCCAGACACACAGCAAGGGGTTGGAGACTGCATTGTGTGAGGGCAGGTACAGCCCTTTCAGGTGTGAGTGACCACTCCTCCCCTTCCTCCTAGCACAGATGGTTCATCAGGAAATGAAGACTACACCCGCTCCCTTTGTGTCCCTGTCTAGTGAGAGGTGCAACCAGCCCAACTGTCAAACTGACCCAGACAGGGAATCCACAAACAGGCAGAGTCACAGAAATGGTTTAAGCAAGAAAATGCTCACTTTCTAAAAGTGGCATTTTCAAACACACAATCTTAAAACCAACTTTACTAAAATATGTATTTTTAAATTGGAGCTCAGAGACCCCAAACTCCATGTCTATCCACTCCCAAAGGGAATCTACACTTTAATCATATTTAAAGGTAGCCCCCAGGTTAACCTATGAGAGGGATAGGCCATGCAACATGAATTTACAGTTCAAAACTGCACACACAGACACTGCAGTGGCAGGTCTGAGACATGTTTACATGGCTACTTATGTGGGTGGCACAACCAGTGCTGCAGGCCCTCTAGTAGCATTTGATTTACAAGCCCTGGACACCTCTAGTGCACTGTACTAGGGACTTACCAGTAAATCAAATATGCCAATCATGGATAAACCAATCAACCATACAATTTACACAGAGAGCATATGCACTTTAGCACTGGTTAGCAGTGGTAAAGTGCTCAGAGTTCAAAAGCCAACAGAAACATGTCAGAAAAAGTAGGAGGCAAAAGGCAAAAATATTGGGGATGACCCTGCAACAGGGCAAAATCCAACATCCGGCATGACTTTTTATTTGCTGGTTAGCCACTGTTGGTATCATAGTAGGCAAGCACAGTGATTGTCTCATCATCCACTTATCTGGACCCTTCTGTTTCCAACTCTGATATTCCAGGTGATGGTGATCTCACAGTACTCTCTTGGGTTGTTGTTCAGATGTCCTTATGTCTCATAATTTCAGCTAGGTTCCATCCTTCCAACCATTCCCACACATATTTTGGTATTGAGAAAACATATGAATGACCCTCAGAATCGCTGTCTTATTCGGACTTAGGGCCAGATGTTGCAAACTTTTGCGATTAGCAAATGGCCCGAATCGCTATTTGCGACACCGCAAAATCGGAAATGGGATGTAAAAATCCCATTTCCGACTCGCAAAAAGCGTTGCGAGCCGTTACCGACTCGCAAAATTTGCGACCCCATTTTGCGACCCGCAAATAGGAAGTCGCAATTTGCGAGTCGCAAACCATATGCAAAAGCAACTCGCAAATTGCGACTAGTCGCAAAAAGCCCAGTTTGCACGTCCAATTTACCACTAACTCAGAGCAGGTGGTAAGCATTACCAAAGTATAAAAGAAGACCCAGAAGGCATCTGGGTTACTCAAGATGGCAGAGATATACCTGATAGGAGTGAGGAGGAGAGTCTACGCAGCCGAGCAGAGGAGGAGGAGGGGCCACAGACAGGAGAAGATTTACAGAACAAGGCAGACACTCTTCCAACAAACTGAGGAGGAAATCTATGATAAATACAGACTTAGCAGCGCAGCTATACTAGATTTAATAGATTTACTCAAACCACAGCTAGAACGCCAGACTCTGCGCGGCTGCGCCATCCCTACGCATGTGCAAGTGCTATGCTCACTGCACCTCTTGGCCTCGGGGAGCTATCAGGGGGTCATTGCTGTGGCAGGTGGGGTATCCCAAAGTGCACTATCAAGGTTCCTCAGGGCATTCCTAGATGCCTTACTCACACACATGTCCCGATACATATACCTACCTAGGTATGAGGCAGAAATCAACAGCACAAAGTTGGACTTTTACCGGATTGCCAACTTTCCCCATGTCATAGGGTGTGTAGATGGGACACATATTCAAATATGCCCCCCTGCAAACCTGGAATATCTGTTCCACAATAGAAAGTGTACCCACTCACTCAATATTCAGGTTGTTTGTGACGCCCATTATGTCATCACTGACATTGTAGCTAAATTTCCAGGCAGTACTCATGACTCCTACATTTTTAGGCACAGTGGGATACACCAACGCCTGGAACGTGTGGAGTTTGGAGACGGATACCTCCTAGGTAGAGCTGCATACACCTTGTAGACATGCACACAGATCAATGTGCACACCAACCAGGACTTTCTAACAGTGTACTTTTTGTGCCCAACAGGTGACAGTGCATATGCACTACGGCCATGGATACTGACTCCGTACTTAACACCCAGCAATGAATGTGAGAGGAGATACAACAGTGCACATAAGAGGACCAGGAACCTGATTGAAAGAACCTTTGGATTGCTGAAAGCATGGTTCAGATGCCTTCACCAAAGTGGAGGTGCCCTCCAGTATACCCCCATAACGGCATTCAAAATAGTTGTCGCATGCGCTATCCTGCACAACATTGCCACCCGACGTGGGCTACCTCTCACCCCTGCAGACCCAGATTCTGATGATGAAGAGCAAGAGCAACCACATCGCCATCATGGGGATAGGAGCATCGCAAATCAAGGCAGACTGAGACGGGAACACATTGCAACCCAATACTTTGGAAGGTACGTGCCAACTTCTACCATACTCACCAATTGAACAAACACTCCATTTGTTAAGTGGAACAAAAAAATTATTTAATATGTGAAAATACCAAACTATATACAATGAAAAACTGTTCAGGGACTTCAAAAAGTCCACCTGGCATGGGACACATTGCCATCATGTGCCCCAACATCAGGGACAGTGGTCAGTTCACAGCCTACGGCGGTCTCTGCCAGCCTGGCTGGTACCAGGTTGCTCAGCAGTGCTCTGCCTCGTACTCCCACTCCGTAGCACCCTGGTGTCACCAGCAGAGACACTGCTGACAGTGGAGCCCTCCTTACTGTCTTGTGGGGTGTCCCCTGTACCCCTGGACACCTGCCGTGCCTCCATGAGGTCTATCGCATGGGTGATCCGGCCCAGGCCCCTTGCCACATCACCCACAAAGTGGCCCATTTCAACCTGGAGGCCGACTGTTCTCCTTGACAGCCCAGTTGTGTTCACTGCCAGTCTGCAAATAGAGGAGGCCATCCTGTCCAGCCTTTGGAGCAGCTGGCGGTCCCTGCGCCGCGCACCCTCACTCTGCGTAAGCAGTCCAGCCACCAGTTCACGCATTGACAGGGCTAGGTCACCAGTGTTATTGCCAATTACCTCCAGTTGTGCATGAACCTGCTGCATGCAGTTTGAATGGTTCCTTTCGAAGCGCTGCAGAACCCCACTAATCCGCCCTAACTATTCTGCAGGCGCTGACCCCGTAGCAGTTGTGCCTCCGTCGGTGTGGTGGATGGAAGCCCTGACTCTGCCTGCAGCCCTGCTCTCCTCATCCTGCGTCGCCTGCGCAGCGGTGGAGGCCCTGTGATGTGTGATGTGGCACTACTGGTTGTTGCTGGTGCAGGCTCCGAGACCACTGTTGCAGCGGGTGTCGCCATAGAGGGGATGGTGTTGGTGGTGGTGCAGGTGGGAGTGGTGGCTGCTCCTGTTGTCTCCTCATGGGGCTGGCTGACCATTGGCACCTGACTGCTGTGGCTGGTGGTGGTGTCTTGTGGGAGACCTGTGGGACATGGGGAAAACACTGTCAGTGTCTACTATCTGTTGCACACTTCCTAATAAACATTTGCCTATTAACTGCCTACTTGACTACATTGCCCATAATGCATCATGCTGGTATATGCTATTCTGAAATGGAGCTATCTTGGTTGTGCATGCCCCTGTGTACATGGTGGGTGGGGGTATGGCATTGATGGGGGTACAGGCATATCACATGGTACTCACTGGTTGATGTTCTGGGCTCAGAGGTGTCCAGTTCTCCAAATCCAGTTACTGACTCCAGCTCCAGGGTCTCCTCCACCGTTTCCTCCAGGGGTGTGGGTGGTGGTATGGAAGTTGTTCCCCCCCCTGTGCCTCTCATCTCCCGGAGCCTTTCTGCCACCCTCTCCTTGGTCCGGGAGCGGAGGTCGTACCACCTCTTCTTTGCTGACCCCCAGGGAGTTTACCTTCTTCTGAATTTCCTGCCAAATTCGTTTTTTGGCAGAGTCTGGCAGAGTCTGGCACATTGAGGGCTGCCTTCCCAAAAAGCTCATCATGGTGCTGACAGCACTCCTCTGTGAGCACCTCCAGCTCCTTCTCTGCAAACTTCAGCTTTCTCTTCCTGGGAGTGTCAGCCATGGTTGCTGTTGCTCTGTTAGCTGTGCTGCAGTTAAAAAGGGTGTGGTCCTCCCTCCTCCCAGGTGTATTTGTAAACTTCCTGGCTGTGATGTCATCATCATGTGCCAGGAAGTGTTTTCCAGAGTGTTCTGGAGTGGTTTCTGGAGTGTTCTGCAGCACCTGCATTCAATTTTCAGCACAGTCGCAATTTACGACACCCACTTGCAAATTGCGAGTCCGTTTTTTGCGCGGTTGCAAAAAGCGACCTCGCAAACAGCGGACTCGCTATCTGCGGTGCGACTCCAGGTGCGAGTCGCAATTTCTCCCCGCAAATTATACCTGCATTCCAGTTAGCGACACGCAAATTGCGAGTCGCTAATTTTTTGGTACCTACATCTGGCCCTTAATATGTGTAATATAGGAAGACCATGCCCATATGGTATTCGATGTGTAAAGGGGTGTGTTAGTGGGCCGCCCTTAGCATTGCATTTCGGTCTTTATAGTTAAGGATTCCATAATAAAGAGTCTTGGGTGCCTCTCTGGCTTGGTTGGCGCACTCAAGACACAGTGAGATCACAAAGTAGGCAGAAAGGTGTTCTAGTTTTATTTTTGTTCTGATAAAATTCTCCATGAATTGTTCAATCTCATATCCCTCCACCCACTGAGGAAGACACACTAATAGGATGTTGTTTCTTCTGGACCTTCCCTCACAACCCTTTGCTCCAGCATGAAGATGTTGGGTTGATGTTATCAAGTGGTGGACCTTGGAATTAAGCATTTTGAGCAAGGCTGTGTGTTATTCTAAGGTTTGTTCTGCTATGCTGACCCTTTTGTTGAAGTCTTCTCTCAGTAGATTAATATCTAAGGCAACTGTGTTGATCTTGTTATCAAGATAAGATATGATAAGGGCAGGGTTTGACTTCTTGACTGACATTAGCAACTCCTTGAGCATAGGATCTTGGTGTTCTTGGCCCTGTGACCCAGTATCCATAGGATATTCCAATCTGTCCCTTGTCAAGGTGTTCCTAAATTCATGTTTGGCCAATCTACTTTGGTGGGATTGTTTTTGTTGTTGATCATGGGCCTGGTTCACGGATGCAAAGCCCTGGTATTGCATGTATGGTGTGCCCTTGAAGTCACAACATTTCCCTCTTGTGGTTTCTAGCACCACAGTCGTGGTACCTCTACTGCAACTGGTGGCACCATAAGCTATGTACGTGCTGCAATCCATGTAGTAGGGTAGTTGCAGAGTCCCACTCGCTGAGGTCTGCTACCTCCCCTTGGTTGAGTAGGATCGGCTGGCAGTTGTCCTTCCTACACTCTGCCTTCCTTCTTCTGCCTTGTCTGTCTGCAGGTAATGTGCTTTAATTGCTCCTTTTTATGAGGGTTACCATTTTAGCATGCGGTTGGTGTGGAGCTTTTGGGAGGGGGCCTAATCTATTACCAGAAGTCTCTCCATGGGTTTATCTAAGTATCAGACCCCCTCACCACCCTCTTCAGCGTATTGGCGATTGGTCCTGGAATCTGGGCCAAGGGGCAGGGCCACAAGGCACTCTTCTGTTGTTGCGTCTGTCTTCAGGGACTGGGCTTCTTCCTCCGGGTCTCCTGCAATTCCAATCCAGTATCAACGGCTCTCTGTTTTACCACTCCTGAGAGCCGGCAGCCATCTTGCTGCCTCCCTCCATGGTGTAGAGCTGCCTGATTTTTGTGCCTCGCTGCACAACAATCTTAAATCATCTTGTTGCAGTCCTGTGTTTGATGGCTAATAGGGGGGTCATCAATAATCTTTAAACAATCAAAAGAGTTTATTTTTACAGATTGAAGTGCAGTGTTTAAACTGCCAAAGTCAGGCTACACTGGTAGACCAGACACCTTAAAGGTATTGCAGTCCACTAGAGGCATTTAAATTCCAGGGCCGAGGTAATCGTCTACCATATTATAGGGACTTTAAGTTAAGTATACCAATTAGGAGTATGCCAATTCAACCATGGTTAAAGGAGGAGCACATACACTTTAATACTTGTCACCAGGGTTAAAGAGCACAAGGTTCTGAAGCCAGCAAAAATATAGGGTCCACTATAAAGCGAAAACTCCAGGGTGACCACACAGAAAAGGCAGATTTCCTATAGAGATGTTGTTATCCTGTGCAAGGCCAGTAGTCTCCACAACCTGTTTAGCAGGGGGCTTACAGAGATGACAGCTTGTAGCAAGTTTCGGTTTAATCCTGATATTGCCCAGCCTTCTCCATTCATGAATGGTATAGACTCATAGCCAAACTCTTGGTCCCAAGGGCTGCAAGAGAAAGGTAAGTTAAGTTGCAAGTCATACATTAATGATTGTGTAATGCCCATTACCTGATCCGTCTCACATTAGCGATCAGCAACAAGGGTCACATTAGCACAGTTACATGGCACATTACTTAACTATATGACATTAACAGTTCAGTCTTACATGGCCTTACTAACGATTTGATCTCACTGCTTCCCCCACAGATTGTCGCTTTGTGGGCTTATCTCTTGATAATGGCTGCTGACCCAGTGTCCTTGAACACAGTGGTGTTTATTTCTTCATCTAGTAGTTGGAGAGGAGAGTAATGGGATAATTGTGAAGTGTGTGATTGGTACTGGGGAGAAATGTGAAAGATGACACACATGCTATGATTGAAGATAACCTCATATAGAGTACTAGATGACTAATGCTTCAAAACGTACATGACTCAGGAACTGTAGAGGGCCAAACAGTTGCTTCAAGGATGTCCCCTGATGCTTCTGAAGTAAGGGGTATGCTGTGGCCATTGCATCATTGAAGCATACAGAGAGGCATATACAGAGTAATTCCATCCCTGAGAAAGCTCTCATAAATGATATGAGGGTGCAGTAGCAAGTTTGTTACATTGTGCTTCAGCAGCACCTATGACCTTAGTGGTGGCATCAACTGGAATAAAACTGTCACTATGTGCTGACATTGCAATGATGTGTGAGAGTGTTAGGTACACGACAAGGGATATATAGCTCAATGATTAACCTCAATAGGGACGAGAATGGATAGTGTCGGTGACAGAAGTTTTGTATATATTCTTACAAACAAGGTTGTACAAGGTTGTACAAGGTACAGATGCAAATGGTGCCCTGGTAGAGAACTACATATCTGTGATGGACAGATCGTAGCCACCAAAGTAGCGCAGGTAAGTTTTTATTATCAATGTAGATTGACCATGAAATCCAAAATGTTCTGTCCCACCAAGATCCAGGCAGCAACTTACATACCTGCCACTGCCAGAACCTTAGCAGGCAAGAACCACTCAAGAACTTGTGAAGTCACAATACGCCTGCTCATGTTTAAGTATACGCAACACATTACCAAACATCTCTTTCAATAATACCTACAACACCTTCCCCTTATGCAAACAAATGATAAACATAAGCAAAACAAAAGCAAAACTAATGAAATAGCAACAATACTACTACTACTCCTAATAATAATAATAATATTAATTTAAATATTACATTAATAAATTACGTAATCATTGTACTGGCACTTTAATCTTGCATGAACTAAATTTCTTCACCTCAACATGTTGTTCGCCTACATGTTCTTGTTTACTCACATCCTCAGGCTATAACCAAATTGACCATTCCATTCCAGCATTCATTTTATTATGTCTGCTTGTTCTGGAGACAACTTTACCAGCTGTCTCCCATTCCACTAACCTTTACCTTGAATTAAAACAGCACTTTTGCTGACTTTATCCACACTTGTTGGTAAACAACATTTAAATTCACCTTTCCTGATTTTTCTTGTTTAAATCATAACCTATTCTCCAATTCCGAGGTTTTTATCATGAGTGTTGTGTTTCTCATCAAATTATTTCTTCATTACAATTTACGTTATTGCCACAGTGGCAGAAACATTTTTGTTACTAATTTGCGTACTCTCTTTTCCACCTTGCCTTTCAGGCAATTTGGACACAAAGTATTGTGTGCTTTATGTCCCCTCTTCCATGTAAATGGAGCTTCTTCTGTGGTGCTATGGGGTGTTACATAGTATTTCCATACTTTTGTCCTTCAAAAACATAGAAACAATGTATCCTGATGTAATGGCTGTCTGTATGCCCTCTTTTATAATTCTGCTCTTTCCACCAACCCGTTGAAAGATGGTGTATTCAAAGCAACTTTTATCGTGTTGTTCAAAGAATGAACAAATTTGGTCAGACACGAAATGAGTCATTATCTGTGAGAGCTTCCTTTGGGGCTCTCTCCAAATGAAACACATTTTCCAAAAATGACATAGTTGCATTTGTAGAGGGAGAATCAAGAAATGAGAAACAATCCACTTAGAGTGATAATAAATGAATAGCATTAAATACCTTATATTGCTGGGAAGTATGGAATATGGACCAGAAAAATCCAATCCTACCTTGTCCGAGGGAGCATCAGGGAAGGGTAGTGAACACAACGGTGTGTCTTTTGTCTTCCAGTGCTTATCTAAAATCAGACATTCAGGACATTTATCAATGTATTGCTTCACATTAGCCTCTAACGAAGGCCAATAATAGCATTGTCTCAATCTCTTGGATGTTTTTTATATACCTTGACGTCCTTGATGTGCACCTACAACCAACTCATGCTTTAAGCTCACAGGTGGCACAAATAATTCACCATACATAACTACCCCACCTATTATAGACAATTCCTCTGCAACCTGAGCAAATGTCTTCAATTCCCCAGACAATCATCTACTCTATGGTTACCCATTCGGTATGAATTTTTATAACTATTTGTAAGTTTTCATCTTTGCAGCATGCCTCAACCCATCTATCCTGTGAAATCTTGTTCTCACACTGACTAATTGCATCTTTTAACCGCACATCTTCCAAGGACATGCAACATTGGCAATCTGCCCGAAAGTTCTTTCCCCCAAGAAGATGTTCAACTTCCAAAGTAAATTCCTGAAGTTTTGAAACCTGCCTTATTAACCTGGCAAGCATATTATTTGATCCTTTGCCCATTAAGATGTGAATTAATTAAAAACATGTATAAAGCATGAACAAATTGGTGTCTAGAGGCTTACGGTCCGTGTACAATTCTAATTGGCGTCCCCATATTTCTATTCTGAACTCGTAGACATGCCAGTACCTCCCTTTCAATGATGCTATAGTACTTTTGATTGTCCGAGAGCCCTAGAAGCAAAGTCTGTCATCTGTTCCTTGCTTGCTAACCACTGGCTCAGTCCTGCCTCCAGTCCTGTCCAACTGACATCTACTGTAATCATGCATTTACTACCCAGATTGTAAGCATGTAAAGTGGGAGCTTCTTCAATGCATTCCTTTACACTACAAAACACCTGTTCCAATTCCTCCAACCTTGTCAATTTTACCCCCTTTCTGATCAAAGCTCTTAATGGTTCCACTAACTGGGCATATCCCTGCACAAACCATGCGTAATGTTCACCCAAGCCTAGGAAGGATCTTAGGCGGTCTCTGTCTTTAGGTGCTTTCACTTCCCTAGTGGTATTAATCAAACAAAATATGGGTTTTATTTCGGATGCTTAGATATTATGACCTAGATATTTCAGCTCTGGTACACCAAAACAACACTTATTTCTCCTGATTGTCATCCCAACATTTTCCAAAATCATTAAAACCTCTTCCAGGATTTGGTTGTGTGTGTTCCTATCCTTGGCAAAAATCAAAATATCATACTGGCAAGCCTCTACAGTCTGCATATCACCAAACAAACTGTCCATCATCTTCTGAAAGACGCTGGTGGATGAGGCCAAGCCGAAAGAGAGTCTGAGGTACTTATAAGCCCTGAAAGGTATCACAAAAGTAGTGACATCTTGTTATCAGATATTAGGGGAAATGGGAGATATCCATGATGGAAAACACCTGGGCATCGCCAGGACTGGACAATAATTTGTGTTTTCTAGGAATGGGATGACAGTTAACCAATATATTTTTAAGTAACATGTGTAAGTCCGCATACAATCTTGTCTCACTTGCCTTTTTCCTGGCCACCACGATAGGTGACACCCACTGCGAGGAATCAGTCTGAATAATGACACCATCGAAACACATATCCTTCAAAACTTTCTTCAAATCATCCTTCCCACTAATTGGTACTTTACACATCTTGTGAATCACGGATTGGGCCCCTAGCTTGAGTTTGACGTGGTGTTCGAACCCCTTGCCCACACCTGCTTAACCTCTAAATACGTTCTCAAAATATCCTCAATTTCCTGGAGTTTTTCATCTACGCTAGCTATAGGTGTTGATATGGAAGAATCATCTTCATCACACCCTGCAGAGGAATCCTCAACAACTACAGGGTGTTCTGCCCCAGGTACCAGATATGAGCCCATTTTTGCCAGATCTTGCCATCCGATAATATCCTTCCCTTTCACCTCCACGTAGACTTTTGCTTTTGTTATTCTTCCCAAAAACTCCATCGTGGAAATAAAATACCCCAGCATGTCAATCTCCTTCTACCCAAATGCCTTAGGGTTTATATCACATGGCATGAGATCAACACTTTTCCAAGCATCATGAAAAGTGGAATCCCTTAAAATTGTTAAAGACGAGCCTGAGTCCACCATGGACAGAGTCTTTCCTCCCACAATTGCTTCCACTAGAGGTCCTTTGATTGACATACCAACTATAACAGAATTGCACTAAATTGTTAACACAGCATTACTGAGTTTTTCGGCACACATGTCCTCAGGGAAGTCCACACTACTAATTTTTACAGTGTTCTTGTTCAATCTATACACTGCCTGGAAATATCCAGCTGTCTTGCAAACCATGCAGTGTTTATTAACAGGTAGATAGTTTGGACTGTCTCTATCTCTTGCACCTTTTTCGAGAAGCAATTAAAAACAAATTGGTCGCAAATATTTATCAACATTCTTTTCCAAATTCGCAGTTGACTACAAAAATTCTCAACGCATGACACATATTCCTTTTTGCTTTTCCTAGCTTGTTGATCCCTTTTGAAGAACCTGTGCCTCTCAAGCATCACTCTTGGTTCTTGAGAATAATGTTTTAATGCCTCTATGGCCTCTTGCTACTGGTCCAGCCTTCATCATCAGAGTCATCACAGGCATCAGTTAAAGGTGGTAAATTATCAAAGACTTCTTGGACAGCATGGCCTAAGCTGCCAAACAACAATGCTAATTTGTGCCCAGAAGAAAACTTTGTGGCATCTATGGCAACCAGGTAATTCTCGAAGAGTCGTTTCCGTTTTAATGGAGGTTTCTCTGCACTTTGCAGAACGGAGGTGGCTGTATAAACTGATGCAAATTAGTAGGCATAATAAATGATGGTCACTAGGCAGGGGATGTCTTAAAACTGTCTGTTCACTAGGAATAGCTTTATTTAAAACTAAATAATGCAGTCAAGTTTTAAAGTGCACCATTTAAATTTACTTTTTTACTTTTACCTTTAAGCGTCAGCACTCTCACCCGAAGAACAGTCACTTTGTCTGATGAGGTAAACTATTAAATAATTGCCACTCTTGAGCAATGCTCTTAATCCCTGCCCCCCAGTGCGGTAACTGACTAAATAATTGATGCTTGTGAGAGCTTTGCAATAAAAATAGCTGCCAGCCTCTGACTTGAAACGTCAGCGTATGACTTGACTCACTGGCTCCTGCCTATGAAAAAACTTGTTGCTGAGCAACTCTCTAGAGTCATAGTGTGCCTTGGGTGCTCATGTGAAGGTACTGGTCGCGCCTGCAGCTCCCGCACTAAGGGGCCTATTTATACTCGGTTTCCGCCGAATATGCGTCATTTTGTTTTTTACGCTAATTCAGTGCAAACCTAACTCCATATTAATTATTTGGTAAAGTTATGGAGTTAACTTCCTTTTCTGGACGTGGAAACCTGCTTTGCATCAATGAGATGCAAAGTCGGTGTTCCCATGTTGAAAACAATGGCCCTTGCGTCATATTCCCCCCCCCCCTGCTAAAATCATGCACGGGAGATGGTGGCCTTAAATATGGACACCCACACCCACCAGGAAGACACCTAAGGATGGGTGGACCCTATCCCAGGTAAGTAGAGGTAAGTAGAGGTGAGTATTTTGTTTAACTTTTTGTAGTGCCATGGGGGGGCTACCTTGGGCCCCCCTACAAGGCACTGGGCCCAATGGCCATGCCCGGGGGACATAAGTCCCCCAGGAATGGCCATTGGGCTGGGGGGCATTGGGCAGTCAGTAAAAGCTGCAGTTAGAGCCCTCTTGTGCACCTGCCTGTCCCGTGTGCATTGCACACAGGGCAAGTGGGGCACAACAGGCCTGGCAGCTTTGACTGCCTGTGGCCCTGGCCTGAATTAAGGCCAGGTCTGTAGGCAGCAAAAGAAAGCTGCTGTTTTAGGCCTATTGTGTACCAGCCTGTCCTGTGTGCACTGTACACGTGACAGGCCGGTGACGGCCCTCCTGAATGCGCCCAATCTCAGAAGCGCCAAGGAGAGTCAGGCTTGGCTGACCAGGCTCGACCCTGCTTAGTGCTTTCGAGATGGATGCATTCAGGAGGAATTTCACATTTTTTTTTTTCAACTCTGGAATTCCACAGAGCCGGACTCCATTTACTCTGCCGTTCTCTCTGCTCCGTTTACTCTGAAAAGAGCTTAAATCACCAAGGTAGTACCGGTAAGTCTTTATTATTTATGTAGGATGTCCACAACATCCAAAACATCCTATCTCACCAGGATCCAGGTAGCAACTGACATGTCAGTCAAGAAGAAGGTCAGTGACAGTGGTGGCTCATCATATTATTCAGGCTGAGCTGACAGAACCCAAAGGGATGTGGATATTAAGCTGTGATATTTATCCAGGGTCACCTGCTAATTCCCTACAATGCAGGAGCAGTATAAGTTTTTCAAGAATTTGGGGGAGAACTGATCCATTTTACACTTAGATTACAATGTGATGTTGCTGTTAAGAAATATATTAACCCTGATAAAGTCCTCTTGGAGGATGAAACACATTGACTGGGCTGTTTCTTTGATGTATTGTAGAGTAATATAGAGAATTGTTTTGAGACTTCATTCCACAGCTCCCATGTTACTGTGATATTGAAGAAGAGTACATTGGTATTGGCACCTTTGAACTATGTGTACTTTGTGAAAGGAGGAGAGAAGAAACAAAGAGACCAAACTATATAATACAATTATTGGACTCTTGAGGCACTCCCTTTTGTGTGTTTTTCTGTTTAAATGTACTTGTGGTTTTAGAGAAGTTTGACCATTAATGGCTGAGTCCCGACCACTATCACTTTGTAGAACTAGCACTTGTGCAGCTGCCTTTAGCCATAACTATTCTTGCTTTGGGATTATTAGCAACTGACATACCTGCCACTGCCAGAACCTTAGCCATGCAAGTTTCACTCAAGAATTTGTGAAGTCATGTTTAAATATACACAACATGTTACTGAACATCTCATTCAATAATAACTACAACAATATCCTAACATTTGTGGAGCAAAAAAATCACAAACGAGCAGCCTGCAGACTTACCAGCTCCTCCGTCAAACTGTTGTCCGTGGTCAGTACACATATGCTGCAGTGGTAACACTTGGAGCGGAGGTAGAGGTGATGGCAGGTCCTTCAAAGTGGATTAGCATATTTGAGGCCCCTTACAAGACATTATAAGTTTGTGTTGCGTAAGTTGTCTCAGCATGAATAAACACATGAGATTAATGAGTGTTATGTTTTGACAAACAACATGCCTTTACTGTGGTGTTGCCACTGATAGTGTTGCGGCATCCCTGCATGGGTCATAGGGATGTATGTGGAGACGAGCCATGCTTGTTGCCCTGCCACGGTAGATGCCATGCCTGCTGTTAGTATCAAAGCACTAGATCATTTATTGAAGAAATACAGAGTACATTAAGAAAAGTTTAAGAGTGCACTGTCTGAAAAGGAGGGGTTTTAGAGGCAATATATGAGGGGCATGTGCGTGATGTCTGCTTATCTGCTTATCTGTGAAATGTGGGAGGAAGACTAAGAGACATTAGTGGCATTACAAGAACACATTGTGAGAGAGGGGTGTTATGTTATAATAAATATATTATTATTATTGTCATGATTATTATTATTATTATTAGTAGTAGTAGTGGTAGCAGTAGTAGTAGTACTAGCAGTATTATTATTTTATTATTTCTTCTTTTTCTATAGGGGAAATAACATAGAAAGTGAGGCTACATTCTTTCCTGTCCTCAGTATGCCCCCCTGTTTTTTATTGACTCCCTTGTCAATTTGGATACTGGTGGGTAAGTATTACTCATCCTTTGTATGATAGGAAAACCATTCTTTGCAATATATTTATTTTTGATGGGATGATGTTGGAGTGAAGAAAGACCAACATTTATGCTGTTTTTCCACTTATATAATTTTGTTTATTGTAGGGGGGAGTGGTTTCTGGACTAAGGAATGCAGGGCAGGCCAATGTAGGGAGTAAGAGACATGAACATAAGAGCAATGGATTTTGGGGTGGTTGAGTCTAGGTCTAGGCATAGAACTCAGCTCCGCCGGTGGAGTTTGCAGAGTTCGGTCACTTTGCTCTATGTGGAGTAGCGCCAAGTTCCCGAATTCCGCCCTCCGGTGCGGAGCGAAGTTTATTCGCACTCATGAGTTTGGGTTATGGCGTTCTCTCTGGAGTGTTGCAATACTCCCGGGCTACTAGCGAGCGCACGTGTTCACTGATGTTGCTTCCGACTGGGCTGGCTGCCACAACAGTGCCACTCGCGAGCACAAACTCATTTTTGGAGTAGATTTTCTACTCTGGGTGCACCTAGATCTAGTCAAAAAGAGATTTTCGACTAGATGTCATTCTCCAATGGACCCTGCAATTTGTTTTTCAGATTGAGAAGCCTTTTTTCCAACAAGAAACAGGTGCATCAGAGACTCCAGCTTCCTGTTCCTGCCCAGCAGGCTCCTCCCAGTGCTTTATCCATCTCCTGGTCACCTTTCACTTGGATTTTGAGGTGGAAGGATCACTCTCTCTGTCTCCTGGGTATACCTTTGGATTTAAGAACTTTGTTTTTCTTGAATCACACATGTAAGTTCAAAAACTATTGTATAATGGTGTTGCTTGTTTGCTTGGGCATGCATGAGTATTTCTTTGTACTTTAGTTAAATTTGTAAATTTATAGTAGTGGGTGGTCTGGAGCATAGGCCTAAATATTATTTACTTTGCATTTCATTGATTTGTCACCTTTTGTAAAGGAAAGTTGTTGCACAGCCCAATACCTTTTCTACATGTTTGTAACATTTGCAATATTATTTTAGCATGTGGCCTAGACTTCCAAAGGTCCAGCTAGCCAGGAGGAGTGAGCACTAGCAGTGTGTAATATAAATGTGTCAGTGGTATATGTATTTAAAACATTAATTAGGGCAGGGATGGCATTGGATTGATTAAAAATGTTTGCTATTGTTTGCATTTAATTATCTTTGCAAAAGTGCATATGTTGTGGGGTAATATTTGATGGTATAGGAGGAAGTTGTTGTGAACTTTTTATGGCTCAGTTGATTTTCTAATGTTTTGCACTGCTAAATTATGTTGGTCACTTTTCTTCAGTGTCACCACCATCATGCCTCCTTATGGTCAGTGTGTGTGTGTGTGTGTGTGTGTGTGTTTGTCACCGTCAACCATTTCTCTTTGTTCTCCATGCAGTGTGTCCAGGGGTCCTTTTCTTTCCATAGGCTTGCATGTGTACTTTGTCCTCCATGCCTCCTTGTTTGCAGTTGTTGTTTGATCATGTGGCCGGTGGCCATTTTGTTCATAAAACCAGTGTCCCTTTGCCACAGGCTTGCATGTGTTCTTTGTTCCCCATGCCTCCTTGTTCGCAGTTGTTGTATGACCATGCGGCTGGTGGCCATTTGTCCATCCAGCCAGTGTCCCTTTGCCATAAGCTTGCATATTTTCTTCTTTGTTTTCCGGCTTGCATGTGCTCTTCTTTGATCTGCTTGCTCACTGTATTTGTTGTATGACCATGTGGCTATCTATCAGCCATTTTGTGTATGCAGCCAGTGTTCCTTTGCCATAGGCTTGCATGTGTTCGTTGTTTGTGTGCCTCTTTGTTGCTTGCTGTTGTTGTTTGACCATGTGGCTGGATGGCAGCCATTTTTTGCATGCAGCCACTGTCCCTTTCCATAGGCTTGAATGTGTTCTTTGTTCCCCATAGCTCCTTGTTCGCAGTTGTTGTTTGACCATGTGGCTGACGGCCTTTTTGTCCATCCAGCCAGTGTCCCTTTGCCATAGGCTTGCATGTGTTCTTGTTTAGTCTCCTTGCTCCTTGTAGTTGTTGTTTGACCATGTGGCAGGCAGCCATTTTGTGCATGCAGCCAGTGTCCCTTTGCCATAGGCTTGCATGTGTTCTAGGTTTGCCATGCCTCCTTGCTCCTTCTTGTTGTTGTCTGAGCATGTGGCTGGCTGGCTGGCTGGCAGCCATTTTGTCCATCCATCCAGTGTTTCTTGCCATAGGCTTGCACATGTCCTTTGTTTGCCATTCCTCCTTGCTCCTTGTTGTTGTTGTTTGACCATATAGCTGGATGGCAGCCATTTTGTCCATCCAACTAGTGTCCCTTTGCCATTGGCTTGCATGCGTTCTTTGTTCCCCATACCTCCTTGTTCGCAGTTGTAGTTTGACCATGTGGCTGGCAGCCATTTTGCCGATCCAGCCAGTGTCCCTTTGCCATAGGCTTACATGTGTTCTTCTTTGTTCTCCTTGCTCCTTGTAGTTGTTGTTTGACCATGTGATGGATAGCCATTGTGTGGATGTAGCCCGGTTTCCTTCCCCATAGGCTTGCATGTGTCCTTTGTTTGCCATACCTCCTTGCTCCTTATTGTTGTTGTTTGACCATGTGGCTGGCTGTCAGCCATTTTATCCATCCAGCTATTGGCCCTTACCATAGGCTTGCATGTGTGCTTTATTTGCAATGCCTCCTTGCTCCTTGTTGTTGTTTGACCACGTGGCTGGCTGGCAGCCATTTTGAGCATGCAGTGACAACACCAGAGCAGTACGCGCTCTACTGGTGACAAAAATGCAAAAATCCAGCACTCTCAAAACAACGTCATTTATGCATTGTGCTGATATGTTGTGGTTTAACCTTTTGCATTGCAGAGTTCAATCCTGAAAACATATTTTTAATATGCTTACAAATACTGTTCCTTTGCAATGTATTGCTGCAGGTTTTCAGAGTGTGTTAGGGTGTGGCCCCTTTCCAGGGCCTTCCAGATACTTTCCCTGCAACATGCCTGGGCGTGGTTCTGGGCTGGGCCAAGACTCTATAAAAGAGAGCCAGCCCAACTCCCAGTGCTCACTATTCAGTGGTCCTGGTGCAGAGCAGCAGCTTCTTCCTGAGCTCCTGTCCCGGTGGCCTATTTGGATCTGGCAGTCTTCTGCCCTCATCCTTCATTGGTGATCATTTTTCCAGGCGGTAAGACGGTGGTTGGACTGTCCCGACACCGTTATTGAGAATTTTCATATTCTTGGTTTAAATTCTTAAATGAGTAACAGATTACTTGCATGCTACCATTTCTTGACATTTGTATGGTAGTTTACAAATAGGCAAGACGCGCGATTTATTTTCATAAAGGTTTGACTTTGTTATTCATTGCGCGCTACCATTTCTTGACATTTACTTGGTGGCTTAAGAATCGGCAAGACGAGCGATTCGTTTTATGGTGTTTAAACATTGTTGTCCATTGCGCGCTACTATTTCTTGACATTTACATGATGTTTTACGAATTGGCAAGACGCACAACTCGTTTCATGAGCATTTAACTTTTTTGTTCATTGCGGGCTACCATTTCTTGACCTTTACATGGTGGCTTAAGAATCGGCAAAAGAAGCGTGATTTGTTTCATTGTACTTTGATCTTGTTATTTATTGTGAGCTGTTATTCCTTGACATTTACATCGTGTTTTACGAATCGGCAAGACGCGCGATTCGTTTAATGATGATTTGACTTTGATATTCATTGCGTGCTACTTTTTCTTGGTATTTTACATGGTAACACTCGAATTAGCAAGACGCACGATTCTCTCTTCAAGTTTAATTCATGTTGTTTATTGTATGCCACTGTTCTAAGATATTTATTATGTAATATTCGAGTTGACAAGTTATGTGATTTGTTTCCTGAATCCATATTGCGTTATTCATGGTGCACAATCCTTTATGGTGTTTCCTGTATATATATATATCTGCAATATGTGCAATTTGTGTTGAAACATTTTAACAGTACTCAGAAGGCCAGAGTTTCTAGATGCAATATTGTATGGTCCTAGTATACATTCTCAAAAACAGGATTTATATGACTAGTTTAAAATTTAGTCAGAATGTTTTTTCTGATTCTCATGTAAAGGAAAGTACTTGAATAAGAAAGTTTGCATTTAATTCATCTTGATTCCCCTACAGGTATCCGGCCATCTTGAAACTTAGTCATTTTAAACTAAACTCTTAGATTGTTCATGTTTTCAGAGTGATTAGGCTTAGAATCATAGTCTAGTATTGATTTCAGGAGATATAATTTTTATATTGCGTGTTCTAACCTTTTTCTTACTACAGGTCTCCTTCCCAGCTGTTCCCTTCCTAATCCCCTCTTCCCCTCTTGAAATCTCTCAGTCTCTGTGATTTATCTATCAGAGTCTTGGAGCTGTTTAGTGGTGGACGTGTTGGGAACGTGCACAGACCCCAAGGATCTGGTGACTCTGACATGCAGCCAATGTGTCTTTGACATAGGCGTACATGCAAACATCATTAATTATTGATCATTTGTATTTTAAGCTTCTATTTTTATTTTTTTTCTGTTTTAATTACAGTTACTTCAGTCCACTAAACTCTTTCGCTTGTGCATCTTACTGCCACTTCGAACCTAGAGCTTAAGATGGCCCCAAAGAAAGTTGCACCCAAGAATGTGGCCATTGAGCAGAAGAAGCAACTTTCCGCCAGGGGCATGCCAACCTTAACCTTTTTTGGGATATGTGTGCCTGCCACACCAGCCTACGCGGAAGAACCTGGGAGCAGCACTGCTGCATCAACAACACCAACCATCCTAAGCTCAAGATCATGTCTGTCAGTGAGGCAGCTACTGCAATCATGGTTGATGACCAGTGATGTTGAGTCGGATGTGTCCCTTTCTCAAAGTAGTAAGCAATCGTTTCAGGAAACAGAGCATCAGGAAACAGAGCAGGAGTGAACAGCAGCCGCTGCCAGATCTTCCCAAAGTTGGAGCAGAAGAGGAGTTTGAGATGTTCACAAAAGACTAGTCTCTGCGGACCTTGTGAGAAGAAAAATGTGGTTTTAGGACCTCATCCACCAGTTCAACTGTTGATTTTTCAGGAAGAAAAAGACCATGTACTAACAAAAACAAATGTGATGACAAAGCCAATCCAAAGTAGTAAGGCTAGTACAGTCAAGGAAAGCCACAGATAGTTCCATGGAAGAATGAAGTAAGTTACTGTAAGCCAATTTATCAGCTTATGTGATTTTGACAGTTCAGGTGTCGAAGAAGCGAATGAGACCGAAAAGTCATCGTTGATGTCGTCAAAGTATCCAGAAGCAGTTTGTGCAAAAACTGGAGCCGTGTGTGTTGGTGGAGTTGGTGTTTCCCGCGGTGGCACAGAATAAATAGCACCATCCATCGGTGTCGAAGTTGTGTCAAATCGATCAGTAATTTCCCTATTATTTGATGTCAGTGGAACCAATGCAAGATCATTTTCCACCCTCCCCAAGCTCGGAGAGGTGTCAGTGTTGCTGCTTACAATTTGTAGAGGAACTTCTTGACCAGTAGTGAGAGGGATTCGGGAACTACTGGCTGTTCCTTTTGGTCAGCTGTGCAGGATCGGCCACATGGTGTAATTTGACATTGTTGATGGTGACAAAACGAATTTTCTTTGGCATCTACCAACGGTGGTAGGATGACAGTTCTGGTACCGTGCATTCCCAAAACTGGGACTGGTGCACGATAAGAAGGGCCAAATTCCTTTTTCACAGCAACTTTTTCACGTACTAGATACCCCATTCTAGGAATCCAGCCAGTAGGCGTTACAGGTACATCCTTAATTCCTATGGAGGCTGCACCAGAGGAAGAGTTGTTGTCACGGAACTGTTGTAATTCCTGTAAGACAGTGACACGTTCATTTCTGTCAAAAGGTGTTTCTGCCACCTCCACGCCAGGACCATCAAGATCTGGAACATACATTTGAGTTCCGAACAGGCACTCATTTGAGGTACGACCACCCCCAGGGACCTTCTAGGCAGATTATTAAGTGCTCTCTGGACTCCATACAGGTGAATTAGCTAACTATGCCCTGTACCTAATACTCTGGCTGTTAAAGATTGCTTTAAATCGCGGTTTAATCACTCCATGACATTATTTCCCTCAGGATGAAATGGAGACGAGTACTGGAGTTGGACCCCTAATGAAGCCATGGTGTCCCTGAAAGCCCTTGAGGCGAAAGCAGGTCCCTGGTCAGAATGGAAAGCCGCAACTGCATATGCACCGATAAAGATTCGCAAATCTTTAATAACAGTCTGAGCATCAGCCGAGCGTTGTTGCCACACCCATAGAAATCTGGAGCAGGAGTCAACAGCGACTAGGATGTATTTGTATGCACTATCCGGTGTTAGGGGACCGCAGTGGTCCAGGTACACACATTGTAAAGGTTTTTGAGAAATTAGGAGGGGTGTCTGCGGTGGGTTCTTAGCAGTGGAAACTTTGATTTGTTGGCAAATGTCACAACAAAGGACATACTGCTTGGCCTCCTTGTTTAGGCCTGGCCACCAAAAATGGGCTTGTAGCAATGATATTGTAGCCACCAAGCCAGCATGGGCAGATGCTGCCCCCCTCATGCGCTGCTTTAATCAACTATGGTCTTATATCTTTATTGGGAATTTCTCGAACCCCTACGCCTGGTATCTTAACTTCAGCGTTTAGGCAGCCTCCCATTCGGTAGGAATATTTTGCAGGAAATGCTTTTGGATGTGGCGTACCAACAGCCGTAGCTTTCACGGCAGCCCATATGTCTGCGTCCGGTTTTACTCCTGAGCGGGTTACTGCAGCAACAGTGGCCGTAGCAACTGCTGACTTTGCGGCTTCATCAGCCAGTGTATTCCCAGCCACGTGTATTCCAATGCGCTGGTGTCCAAGTGTATGTACAACATGGACATTTGGTAGCATTTCCTTCAGATCCGCTACTTCCCCCACAGTAATCTGTGTTTAACGCTATTGCCTTTAGAACCTCTGAACCCATTCTGGTGCCACTACTGCAGGTATTCATTGAAGGACTGGACACAATAGTACGAATCACAAACAATCAGCTTGTGCTGTGCAGGATCTGTATGTTGAAGAGCCATCACCAGAACTTTCAGCTCTGCTAGTTGTGCTGTGCAATCCCCTATGGTTTGTGTAAATGTATGTAGGGGACAAAATGTATTATCCTCCATGTAACCACTTACGACTGTGCAAGCTGTGGAGTATTGGTGCTTTGTGCCAATTTCAGGTTGTGCAGAGCCATCAGTGTACATGGCTCTATGATATTGTTCAATAGGCAGTGTGTTTACTGGAACTGGATGTTCTAGTTCATATTGCAAAAATTCTTGAGTTTGTAATTTTGGGTCAAAAATATAATCTACATCAGTGGCTGTCAAAGACGTGGCCCATTGTATCCAACGTGCATGTAATGCATTTGCTTTAGGAACGCTGGCTTTTGTGACAGCCTCTAGGGCTGTGATGGGAGAAACAATAATAATGCATTTGCCCTGGGCTAGGGGTCTTTCTTTAATGACAGCCATCTGAACAGCAGTGAGAATTTTCTCAGTGGGAGCAAAGCGTTGTTCTGCTGCTGAGTACAAGTGTGATTTGTAAGCAGTCAGGACGGTCTCACCCTCATTAAAGGTTACATAGGTGAAACCAATGGCACTAGCAATTACTCTGATAACCAAGTGTGTTTTGTTGTCCCTCGTGTGCAGATGTTGTGCTGCAAGCATGTCTGTCTGCAGGTCTCTTAGAATGCATGTGTGTTCGACTGTCCAAAATTTACTTTAAAAGTCAGGACGAATTAGGTCATATAAAGGTTTTATGTGTGACATATAATCTGGGATGTAAATTCTACCAAAATTTAGAAAACCCAATAGAGATTGTAGTTTTTTAATCGTATTTGGAGGTTATAATTGTGCACATTTTTCAAAAAATTGTGGCGCTAGGCTCTTTCCTTCACTCAATAGCTCATATTCCAGGGTGCCTACGCCAATACCCAATCTATGGCATAGGATTCTGCGAGTTCCTCCGGAACAAGGGGCGAGAGAGAAGTTTTAATAACCTCTTCCCCATATGGGCAGGTACGGACAAATTCAGGTGGCCAATCTTGTTCGGCCAACAAGATATCATATATGTATACCACACGATCCCAAAAGATTGCGTCTATTGTGCGTTCAATGTCTCCTTCTAACTGTAGTGTTACTTTATACACCCTATCAGGCGTTGAGACTCGCATGTCCGCAGTTTCCACTTGTAGAAAGTCATCAGTTGCTTTCACCTCCAGATGCTCTAGAAGACTCCGGCGAACTATTGGGACCTCTGCTGCGGTGTCTAGCAGCACTAGTGCCCACTTCCTGTTCTTCAAGAGGACCCTCTTCTTGAGCGGCATGTCGTATTGCAACTGCTGCCACCTTTTTCTTTATAAATTGGGGTTATTGTTGAGGAGGTTTCTCTTCCTTTTTCACAGAAACCTTCAATGAGCGTTGTGATTCCTGTCTTGGTTTCACGTATTCTGTTCTTCGCTCTGATCCCCCACCTCTCTCACTGCGTTTTTCTGATGAGTCCTGGAAGGAACGAAATTGGCGTGTATCATATCTTGATATCCATCAGGTGTTTTTCTATTATCTCTATTTCGGAGATTATAACGATTTTGTGGGGTTTCGGGCAGGGGAGATTCTCCCCTTTCTTTTTTAGGAGTTTGTTGTTTTTTATTCCAGTGTTTCTTGTTGCCCTCAGGAGCTTGCTTGGAAAAATCTTTATTAGATTTGCCCTGAAATTGTGGTTTAGTTGGTCTGGCCCCTAGACTATCTCGACCAATGCTAGAATAGGTCTCTGCGATATTCTTTGGCAGCTCGCGTTCCTGATACTGTTGAGTAACATCACGGAGCCGCATGTGCACTGCTAGTGCGACTGCTTCCCCTTTAAGAATACTTAAACGAATTGAGGATACTGTGGCAAAATTGCCCATTAATTGCATCCCCAAGTCCAGGGCCGGGGCAGCCCCGTATTCATCTTGAATTTGCTTCAACACTTCTGGTAAATTGGCAAGTGTCGGTGTACCGTGTGCGGTAGTATAGAGCGTGGCAAATACCGTGCCCCAGGTATTACGGTTATCTACTGTGGGGACCATCCCAAATGGCAAGCACATCGTTAGAATTCTATGTTTATCCTGAGGTCCCGTATGGGGAAATTCTGCTTCCAGTGCATTTATTTTTTGAGCTAACCAAAACTGAGTTTCCTCTCGTTTGCCGGGTACTTTACCCATGATCGAATGTACAGTTGCAGGATTAATACCTGGCATCACTGCATGTGGTTGCACTGGAGCAGCACGTGCTGGGTTTGTATTTAATGTTTGCATTACAAACTGTACTAATCACCTGTATATCGCTGTCAGTTCAGTATATAAGCGATGAACCTCAGCTACTGCTAAATTTGCTACTGCAGGGTGAGGTGTATAAGTGGCCAACAAAGGACAGATAGGACCTTCATTACGTAGAGGGCCTAACCTAACTGGTAAAACCGTGTGGGGTAAGGTGCCATCAAGCCAATTATTATGTTCTTGATAAGATTAAGGTATTTCTAAATAAATATGCATATGCTCTGTATTGTCCAGGTACGTTTGCAAGTGTATAGTGATAAAATGTGTTTGTGTTCCCATCAACTGCTGGAAATGTGACCCAAGAGTTGAAAAGTTCTGTTCTATCTGCTGCATCTGCATCTACAACAAATGTGACTGGGCCCTCCTGGGCCGTTAGGCCATTTGTCAATAAATGTGCAGTCAGGGGTTGTCTCATATTGACTGCAATTGCTACCTGTTGCGGATTCGCCATAATGAATGGTAAGTTTGTTCAGAGATAGGCACACTAAATGGGGATTATCCTTTTAGAGTTCAAGCTTGAACACCCTCCAGCATCAGATAGGATGTCCTACTTAGCCGAGGAGGAAATCCTCAATACCACGGACGTCTCTGTATATAGAGTACTGAGGTGCCTTTGTATATAGTGAGACAGAGATACACAGGAGGACCCAAAAATTAGAGCCTGGTCCCACGTTGAGCACCATGTTGCGTAGGCTCTCATTATTCCAATGAGACTACTGGATTTCGAGTGGCAGAGTCACCTGTAGTGGGTTAGACTCAGTCTCCCACACCGCAGGCGATTCTGCCACTCGAAATCCAGTAGTCTCATTGGAATAATGAGAGCCTACGCGACAGAAGGAAGGGAGAAATAAGGGAAAAATAAACAAAAGTACAAAAACTCACAAAAAACACAAAAATTAAAAAACATAAAAATAATTGGACACATAAAGACATACTAATACAATAAATGAAAAATAGGGGTAGAATAAGTATAAGGATGGAGCATCGCAAAGATTGAAGTGGGATGAAAAAAAGAGGCCCAGCTTCATAAACAGAGTGAAAAGCAAGATGGCCGCGCCCATGCGAACTGTGTGGTGCCATTTGAGTGCGATTTTAAACGCAAGTAGGCACTTAGCATTGTGTTTGACATCAAACACAGTGTGAACAGGTGCAACGGAGAACTCTGTCTGCTAGTGGAACTCTCTGTAGCGCAGCAGAGGTTTTCTTCCACTTCATGGAGTTCCGTGTAGATCAAGTACGTGCAGTCCACACAGGCCTAGTGGAGGCCTAAACTTATATATTTGCTTATTTTTCTTGTTTTTAGCTAGATTTATTATTAGTACACTGCACTGTTTAACTGTTTGGGTGCTGTAGTACTAGTCTCCTGTAGACATATATGTCTCCTTTGTTTTAACTAATGTTTATATTATCACTGCTGCTGTACTTCAAATGTTTCATGGGTCTGTGAAGTGCCCTGACTGCATGCATTATTTGGGGTAGTTTATTGTCTGCATGTGTTCGTTGGTGGTTAGGAGATCCATGCAAGCAGGTATTTTCCTTGTGCATATATGTCTAAGATGGCTGATTTATATACATTTTCTGCTCCTTTTAAATGTCTTTGGCATTGGTGACGTGTAGAACTTTAGGTGTTAGGGTTGTTTATAATTCGAATTGAGCCCTGCACTGCTGTTTGCTGTTGTGAAAGATTGAGGGGCTTCAGGGCAAGCAGTCATTTTTGGTTTACACTCCATGCCTTGTCGTTCCTTGGTCAGCCATGTGGTTGTACAAGCCTCCTCTTGTTACATGTGGGTTCATCGATCTTGGAGGGACACCAGATATTATTTTTAATTTTACAGATTTTCTACTGTGGCAATTAAGCCAGATAGGGCAAAGCTAATATTTATAGTAATTGAATTTGTTTTAGAAGCCACCCTAACGCTCTCATATGCATTTCACAGGTCTGAACGGAGACTAGACATTATTGCTCATTCTACAGAATTTTAAAAATTGCTATTGTGTTTGGGGCTGGTGGGCCATGGCATTATATGCAATTAAATAACTGATTGTTAAAAGATCTATCTATCTATCTATCTATCTATCTATCTATCTATCTATCTATCTATCTATCTATCTATCTAATCTGTCTGTCTATCTCTTGATCTATGTCTTGAATTTTTATTTGGCAAATTAATTTATACGTTATTTGTAACATATATTGCTTTCTCTATAGTGCCCAAATCTGGCAGTCTTCCTTCTAACTGTGAGTACCTGCAGATAAACGAGGTAGAGCTGGAGATTTAGGGCCAGATGTAGCAACTTAAAAATTTGCGAGGTGCAAAGTGCGAGTCCATGCGACTCGCAATTTGCACCTCGCAAATTGGTATGCATTACGGTGTCTCAGACACCGACTGCAACTCGCTATGGGGTCGCAATGACCCACCTCATGAATATTCATGAGGTGGGTCGCAAATTGCGGCCCCATAGCGAGTATAGGCACTCGCAAACATGGAGGCCTGCTGTCGTCAGCAGACCTCCATGTTCGTGACTGCTTTCAATAAAGCAGTTTTTTTTTTTTTTAAGTGTAGCCCGTTTTCCTTAAAGGAAAACGACCTGCACTTAAAAAAAAAAACGAAACCTTTAGTTTCGGTATTTTTTCAGGGCAGGGAGTGGTCCCTTGGACCACTCCCTGCCCTGAAAAAATATTTTTGGGTCCATTCACAAAGTGGAAGGGGTCCCATGGGGACCCCTTCCAATTTGCGAGTGGGTTACCATCCACTTGAAGTGGATGGTAACTGCGATACCATTTGCGACCGCGTACGCGGTCGCAAATGGTATTGCATACCACTCAGACTCGCAAATAGGAAGGGAACACCCCTTCCTATTTGCGAGTCTGAAATGCATATTGCGAGTCGGTACCGACTCGCAATATGCATTTCTGCATTGGGAAACGCGTTTAGCGAGTCGCAAACGGCAATTTGTGCCGTTTGTGACTCGCTAAACGATTCCTACATCTGGCCCTTAGTGCTCACCAAGAATAAATCAAGAAGATGGAACTCAAGAAACCAGTTCCTTTCAAGCAAGCAACCTGTGAGAAGATGTCTGTCCCCAATAGAAAGAGCAGAAGCATCAGACCTTCTTCCTTTTTCCGTGGAGGAGCACACCATGATTTACCTGCTGCACCCTCTTCTAGGCAGGAAGTGTTAGAACCACCTGTGTATCCACAGTACCACCACCAAAGCAAAAGCATGTTTCTTAGTGCTGTTGTGACTGCAGTTGTGGCAGAGACCAGTGACTCGGAATTGGAATTGCCTGAGGAAACAGACCAGTAACAAAAGACTGATACCCCTGTTGCTCCTATGGAAGGAGCAGAGCAGGCAGTGGGCTGCCTAAACTGCAGGATGTTGTGCCTGCTTCACACTATGATATTGCTATAAGTGGGCATAACTCAAATTACAGCAAAACTATGCATAATCACTTGAAATGCATCTCTTACTCAAAGAAGTACCGCGAAGGTCCCTTTTGTTAAAAATGCAACTCAAAAATTTGATTTTGAGTTGATTTCTGGTTGCTCATGTTCAAAACACTGCCGGTTGCATTGGATTTTAGTTTTGAGTTAAACATTACCCAAAAGGTCCACTCGGGTAAAACAATGTATCTGAAATATTTGTTCACCGCCCCCCCATAAAGGAATTGATACACATGTCCAAAACACTGCCATTCGACGTTGCATTTTCACATTCAAAATGTAGACGAGCAGTCCTCTGGTAAATAATCTACTTAAAATAATGCTTGCACTAAATAATTACTTGGAAGTACATCTCACATTAAAACCTCCCCCCGACAATACACAATGTGGCATGATGGCATAAACGTTGTACTTTCATGTAAATGTTTTGTGCAAAATTCCCCAAATTACTCTAATTACTCCAGAATAATTAAGATTTCACCCAGGTATAGATATTGAGCTTGCTGCACAGCAGAATGATATGCCTGCTCTTGTGTCATACACAGAGCCTTCACCATCCCCTCCTATAAAATAAAGGTTTGCTCCCCCATCTCCTCCAAGCCTGCTGTCAGATGAAGTTTACATGAAGTGGACTGCTGAACCAGATGTGTGAATAAAAGTAAAAAGAACGCTTCAGAAAACACAGTTGGCAGTAAGGAAAGTGAGCCAATCACTGTTTTTGTCAAGAGTGGCACTGAGTAAATGTAAATCATCTCTGTTCAGCATGCACCATCCCATAATCATCTCCCTCCATCTTCCCCCAAAATCCACTAAACAGCAACATCAACATCCCCCATTGCCCACCAACACTAAGTAAAAGCATACCAAACCTACCTTCACCTCAATTTCTGTGTTTGGCTCAATACAGAAGTTCTCCTCTCCAGTTTGGAACTTCCAAAAAGTTAGGTAAAATGAGAAACACATTGCAGACTGTCCAATTAGTCAAAAAGCAGGGTATAGTTAAAGCCACAATCGGCTTGTGGCACATTTACTCAAAAAGGAAAAAGTAGTCCACAACATACTGGTCATCTGTCACAATATCTGCACATATTTTAGTCATTCACTTAAAGCATTTAAGGGTTATTACATGAGAAAATAAAACCCCCTTAAAAGCCCTGGCACCTCGGGTAATAGTGTGCCTAATCAAAATGCTTGCACACTTTTAGATTTTGATGCAGGAAAGTAGCAAGGACGATTGTATCTTTTGCCAAGCCATTACTTTGTTACACTTACTGCACACCCATTTGTGTAAGGTGGAAGAAACGTTTAACAATGTAAATGACAAAGCTGCTGGTTTTCTCAACAGCTCGCTCTTTTGGCTGGAGATAAATAGCAGGGTATGACAAGAGATCACATAATCTGAATAGTTCACTTGTCCCACTATGGTGCATTTGCAGTGCAAAGGTAGAATGTCTACTTTAATTTCTTATTCAGTGCTTGATGCCTCTATTTGTAAGAGTTGGTTTATCAAAAAAAAGTGTTTGAACTTGAGGATGAAAGACTACAACATCTAGGCTGATGAAGAACTCAAATGCTATCTTCACCAACATCTGAAGAGAAGAGTGCTGGTTCGAATGGCCCATCACAACAGCAGCAGCTCCCATTGGCACACCTTCAGATAAAAATATCAACTCAAGCAGCATCACAAGAAACATCCTGTATCATAGGTTGTTTTATAGGGGTTCCAGTATATTCTCAGAACTCAGGAGGTACCATTACTTACTATGTAAATAGAACAATATCTGCTGTAGATCAAGAGATATTGCTCTATTGGCATGTGAAAATGGAACAGTGGCTTAAGTTTAGAATGACAATAACATCTTTTATGTCCGTTTGCCAGTGTATCTACTGAAGTGGTTCACGTTACAGCTTGGGAAATTGTTAGTAATAACCTGTCTCCTCAAAATGTGGACACACATGCAATAATTTAAATGAACAACCAATTCACTCCAGAAAACAATGAGACTCCATAATGCACTACAGAGGAAGAGGAGGAGGAGGAAAATTCCTCACCAACTGAATAGAAATCATTTACATTAAATTTGGTTTGCCATGAAGTGTCAATTGGAAAAGGAGTAGTGTCCTCACTATGCAAGGCACTGACAGATAATGAAGTACACAGTCATTTTGTCCACACAGCGGACAAATAACAATACTTTATTTAAGTTTCAGGTCAATTACAGACTTTGCAGTGAACAACAGTCTTTGCATTAAACATTTCCATAGAGAACAAGATGTCACATGTGGCATTCATTCTTAACCTTCCTCTCCCATGGTCAACTGCAACCAAAGCTTGAGATAACTGCACTGCTTTTGAGTGTGGCTTTCATGTAAAAAGAGATGTATAGACATCAGTCTGGATCCCCAACAGGTGATTTGGAATATTTAAAGATTCGTAAATGTTTGGTAATGTTGCACATATGGCAGACTTAGCTTCACTTTTGCTTTTAGTGTTTATGTGCTCATTTCGAGCACATGCTTCTTTTGTTGTGTGGGAGTGGTACTTAACTGTTCAAGTTAACTGCACATCCTCAGGTATTCCTTAGTCTGTTATGTCATGGCTCTACTAAGATCTCTCTGTTTACATAATTCTAAGGCTCACTTCATGTTCTTTTGTCATTTAGCAGTCCTGATGCTTATCTGCAGAACAGAACAACTACCAGTTCTGCCCACAACAATGAGAGGGAGAAGTGATCCTTGGAAACCTACTCCTATGTGAATGAAGAGGCACAGTGCTTTGGAATGGAAATATGATTTATTTGGAAGTACAAGGGCCAGTTACTTGAATGGCAAATGCAAAGTGACACATGTGTCATATGTGAGGGGCTTAGCTGAGCGTGTATTTTTTTTAAACTGTTTGGGGCAACACTCTAGGTACTTGCTTCTATATGTGTCTGTATGTGGTACTTGATTAGTTGATTGTACACTTGTAAATGTTCCTCATTGTGCCTTTTTTTTGGTTCTAAAGGGTCTTTCGATTCTCAACCTTAAAATATTTCATTTTTTCATTCAACAGGTCTTAACCTCATCAGATGAAAAGAAAATCTGCACATCCTATTCACAACAACCACGTGGAGGACCCATCTTTGATGGTTTACTCCATAGGAAGGAGAGGCACACTTCACTGAATTAGAAGCAGGTAACTTATTTGGAATGACAATGAATAGTAACTCAAGGGACAGATGCAAGTGGGTTAATGTGGTACATATGAGGGGCCTAAGATGTGGGTGATCAAACAGAGTACATGCTGCTGCCTGTCTGGGAGTGGTACTAGAGCAGTCTTTTATTAGAAGTACCTTCACCTGTGAATACTCCTCAGTTTGTCATCCTTTCATCTAAGGCTTCTGAGGTACTCTTAATCAGGCACACTAATGATGCTGACATTTGTTTTGAATTTCCAATGAAGTGTATTCTTTAATTTATGTAGTCTACTTTAGTTGGTTCACCTCATAGAAATAAAAACCCTATTTGGGCGTCTTGGGGACAGAATAATAGCCTCTGTAGTGACAACAACTAATAGGGATTGGTGGAGTTGACTGTGGGTTCTGCTCAGGTGAGGAAAGGGTTATGTTATGTTATGTTATTTATTTATTTATTTATATAGTGCACTAATCACCCAAAAGGTTATCCACATGCTTGAGCAGGCATGGAGGTGTGTTATGCTGTGTTATGTTATGGCATTTTATAAAGTGCAACGTATACCCGAGGGTGTCTTGGCGCTAGCTGAATGACTGGTTTCAGGGTATCAAACCTTACCAGCCAGGCTAGGTCCCCAAGGTGCTTAAACAAAGAGCCAGGTCTTCATCTTCTTGCGGAACTCAAATAGTGAGGAGGAGGCTCTGATGTGTTGAGGGAGGTCATTCCATGTCTTGGGTGTGATATAGGAGAATGAGAGATGTCCAACTTTGCTTTTGCAGATGCCACAAGTGTGTCCGAGTGAAAGTAAGACAGAGCGTACGCGTCTGGTGGGTTGGTGAACGTGTATGTGGCTGTGCAGGTATTCTGGTCCTGTGTTGTGTAGGGATTTGTATGTATGCACAAGAAATTTAAATTGGCTGCACTTGTGAATAGGGAGCCAGGGAAACTGCCTGAGATACAGTATGATGTGGGTGTAGTGTGGGAGGTTGAGTATGAGTCTCGTTGTGTGGTTCTGGATGGTCTGGAGTTTCTAGGAGCTGTTAGGAGATTCTGGCGCAGACAGTGTTGCTGTAGTCCAGCCTGCTGGTGATGAGTGCTTGTGTGATGGTCCACCTGGTGTTCTGAGGAAACCGTTTGAAGTTCTTTCACAGAATGTGTAGGATGTGGCAGCAGGTGGTGCACACTGCATTGACTTGAGCTGTCAAGTTGAGTTTGTTGTCCAGGATGATCCCTAGATTTCCTGCTTGGTCTGTCGGTGTTGATCCTAGCTCTGAGGGCCACCAGGTGGAGTCCTGTGGGGAGGTCTTGTTGCCGAAGACTAATACTTCTATCTTATCAGAGTTGATCTTCGGGCAGTTGGTTTACATCCAGTCTGCTACCATGGTCATGTAATTGATGAAGTTGGCTCTGGTAGTGGTTGTCTTGTCCATCAGGGAGAGGACGAATTGGGTGTTATCAGTGTAGGAGATGATGGTGATGTCTTGTTATCAGATGATGTTGGCGAGCAGTGTCATCATGTGTATGTTAAAAAAGGTGTGGCCGGGAGATGATCCCTGTGGGCCCTGCATATCAGTTTATTGGTGTCTAATGGGAAGGGTACTTTTTTTGGGTTCTTCCCATGAGGAAGGTACAGATCCTTTTGAGAGAAAATCCTTGTATGCCAATGTTATGGACTCTTCTGATGAGGGTGTTGTGGGAGACTATGTTGAGGGCTGCTGCTTTTCCTCAGTCCAGGATGATTTGAATATTGTTGGTAGCCTCATATAGTGCTGTTTTGATGCTGTGGTTCTTTCTGAATCCTGATTGAGTGTTGTCTAGAAGATGGTAAAATTAGAGGTGGGTTGTGAATTGCTTGTTGATGACCTTGTATATCACTTTGGGTAGATAAGGGAGAAGGGAGATGGGTCAGAAGTTGCTCAGTCATTCTGGCAGGTGGGTGTCTTGGTTGGTGGTGGGTAGGTTAACGATGAGTTCTCTGAGGTTGGGTTGGTGTACAAAGTTGCTGTTGAACAGTACCGTCAAGTAAAAGGAATAATAGTATTTATATAAAATGAACAAGAGCAATTAAAAATATAATTACTACCCGCAGCCAACCACATACCTACGCCTATCATTACAAAAAACCTTCAACAAATGCACACTAACTATAGTACCTTCTCCAATATATCTCTCCCAATAACCCCTCCCTTGCATCACTAGCACAATAAGAGTCACAAATAAAAAGGGGGCCTGTGCCAGGTCTTCTGTGGGTGTGGGACAGGTGGGCTGCACCTGGTTACTGTTCTGTGTCACTGTTTGCTTTTGTGTTCACGCTGGTAATTGTTTCCTGTAATTTCTGGCTGTTTATTAGACATGGTTGGAGGTGCTGTTGCATATTCTTTCTCCACCTCCACCAACTGATGGGAGACAACCACCGTGCAATTAAGTCATTTTTTTTTTTTACTCATCTGTTTTATTATTTTTCTGCACATCAAACAATAACGTCTACAATTGTCGTGGTATCAAATATAACATATATCTGAAGTAAGTAGCAATAACAATAACAACATCAACTCAGGTCTTATCCCCATCTGTTTTGCACATTTTACATCTTGCAGTTAAATCACTCGTTCTCTTCAGTATCAGATCTTAGCAGGTGACTTATATTATCTTATTTTCCATATATTACTTAATTGAAGGGGGAGGGGGGGCCCGGGCCAGGGGACATCGATTGATTTTGTTTGTGCTTGTCTCACTAATACATATTATAGCCCTGTGGAGAACTTTCTTCCATGTGTGATTATACATAATTGATGTCTTATATGTTTTCCTAGAACTCTATCAATTTTCATGGTGGACGCTCATCATTTTTGACCTCCGGGTTGGCCACAAATGTTTCCCAAGCTTCGGACCCAGTGTGTTTCTGGCTTTCGTCTCGCATTTTCCATAGGACCTGATGATCTGTGCGTGCCCAGCGTAGTGTCAAGCCTCGCCATGTTTTCAAATCTGGTGGTTTAGAGGCTTTCCAGTTTATAGCGATTAACCTTTTATACATTACAAACGCTAGATCTGCAAACTTATGTATGTGTTTATGCTTCTTATCTCTTTTCCTAATTCCGAGCAGACAGGAGCTAGGATCTAGTATAAATACAAGGTCTGTGATTGCTGATATATCAGTCACTACCGCGTGCCATGTTGAATCCAGAGAGCCACACTCCCAGACCATATGATAAAAGTTAGCTGAAGGGGAATTGCATCGGGGGCACTGGAATTCCGCACCGGGGAACATACGCTTCAGCCGTGTAGGTGCAAGATATGTTTGATGTATGTAATTAAATTGAGTGTATCGAAACCGATGGTTTCTTGACATATTGTGAGTATGACCTACTGCTTGAGCCCACTCTTCTGCCGTCAATTGGTCCGGTAGTACTGCGTTCCATCTAGTTCTAGCATTTTCTAATCTATTTACGGGGAGTGTATGCAGGGCTTTATACGTGTTTGTTATGACTTTGTTCTGATTGTCGTATATTAGCATGTGGTGCAGTGAAGGGGATATATCAGGTTCCTGATCTCCTGCCGACCATGCCTTTTTCATTAAATGACAAGAGTAATATGCCATAAATTGGCCCACTCCTATTGAGGTGAGTTCTCTCATGGCTCCGAATGTCATTAGCTTCCTGTCCTCAAAACAGTCTCCCACTGCCAGTATTCCTGCCTGGGATGTATCTCAAAGGGATGAGAGGGGAGTACGGGGTTCCTTTTTGGCCCTTTTGTACGTATTTTGTCCAGCATTCATGTGCGGTTATCATTAATAGATTATCAGTTGCTCTATTGGCATGGACCTTTAACAACCACTCCAGCAATGGTTTGCTATGTAGCTGCTTCAGGATCCATTTGGTTTCAGCAGATTCAGGTCTATGTATCCAGTTCAGGATCCACTGTAACTGTGCCGCGGCAAAGTACAGTTCAAAGTTTGGGGCTCCCAGCCCCCCCTCCCTTAACGGCCGTTGTAATGTGGTGAGGGCCATTTGTGTTCTGCCATTCCCCCATATGAGTCTCGACAAAGCTGTATTTAATTCTCGAAAAAAATATTGGGGCACTAACACGCATAATGCCGCAAAGAAGTATAATAGTCGGGGAAGTAGCAGCATATTTGCTATTGCCACTCTACCCAATGGCGATAGTGGCAATGCGCACCAAAATCATAGAGACCCCTTTATGGAATTCAGTGCGCGTCCCAGGTTCCCATCTCTCAAATCCTCAGGTTTATGGTATATATGTACTCCCAGGTATTTGAAGGTATCAAAGCACCATCTCAAGCGCCCCTCTTGTATTGAATCCCTATTCTCAGTAGGCCAGACAGTCTGCGGGAACACACATGATTTATCCCAATTTATCTTTAGACCCGATATTACGCTAAATTCCTCTAGTAGGGATATCACTAGCGGTATAGTTTCATTACATTCTCTTACATATATCAGTGCATCATCTGCATATAACGAAATTGTATGGCATGTTCCTGCAGTAATCACTCCCCATCGTTCCCCTTCCTTGCGTAATCTGGTCGCCAGTGGTTCCATCGCTATGGCGAACAATAAAGGAGATAGTGGGCAACCCTGTCTGGTGCCCCTTTCGATAGGGAAACTGTCCGAGATAATTTCTCCTGTCTTTAATCTGGCCCTGGGTTGTGCGTATAATGTCTGTACCCAGCCTATGTAGGTAGGTCCAAACCCCATATTTTGCATCGTTTCAAACAGACAATTCCATCCCAGTGTGTCAAATGCTTTCTCAATGTCAAGTGACATTGCCACACTATCATGTGTCTCTGGTGGAGTATCTCCTAATATGCTTAGCAGTCTGCGAATGTTTAAGAATGTGTTGCGTTTTGGGATAAACCCGTTCTGATCCTCGTGTATCAGAGTGTGTATTATGGGGCCTAGTCTGTTTGCTAGGATTTTACCTAGTATCTTGCAATCTAGGTTTAGTAGTGAAAGTGGTCCGTAAGACCTAACATCTGTGGGGTCACAGCCTTGGTTAGGCAGGACCACTATTAATGCTTCACGCAGTGAGCATGGGAGTAATTTGCGTGTCCATGCTTCTTCAAACACCTCCAGTAAGTGTGTTTTCAACTGTGTGGAGTACATGCTATAGTATTCTATTGGTAAGCCGTCTATACCAGGTGCTTTGTTCCTAGAGATTTGTGTTATGGCTGCCTCTATTTCCGCCATCGCCAGTGGGGTTTCCAGTGCCTCAATATCCGACTGCGACAATTGTGCTAAGGTCGCACCCTTTAGAAAAGACCCAAATTGTTGACTAGTGCCTGATCCCCGTCCCTTGTATAGGCTTGTATAATAGTTTTCAAACATTTTATTAATTGCTTCTTGACTAGTAGCCATGGTTCCATCTGCCTGTCTTATAGCTCCTATCAGCGCTTGCTGGCGGTCCTCGCGGGGTAACCACGCCAATAATCTCCCTGATTTATCTCCCTCCGTCTGCAGGCGCATTGAATAATAGTTATAGTCGTGTCGCCGGAGTCTCAAATCCGCCTCTTTATACTTTAATCAGGTGTTTCCTAATTCTTCCTGTGTTACTCCATTTTGTTCCCCTGCGACCTCTAACCTTCTCAGTTCCTTCTCCAGTGTAGAGACTTCGATGTGTAGTGAGTGCCTGACCCCCCAGGTGGCAGACAGACAGGGTCCCCGAACAATGACTTTGTGAGCATCCCACTCCGTCGCTCTTGTGTTTGTGGTGCCCTTATTAATTTCCCAATAGTTCTTTATAGTTGTGTATAGTTCTTCTCTGAAAGCCTGGTCTAGAAGAGCCTCCCTTTGCAGACGCCATGTAGGTATCGTGGATCTCCTCTTCCCCCATCGCAATGTTAGTAGCAAGGGTGAGTGATCAGATAGCGTTTTGGCCAAGTATTCTACATCTTTGACTAATGAACATATTTCATGAGTGCCCCACATGATGTCTATCCTGGTATGTACTTTGTGGGGTATGGAATAAAACAAATATTCCCGTTGTATTGGATGACTTATGCGCCAAGTGTCATATAATCTCAGATCACTAGCCCACACCGCCAGTGGCCCCATGTTATTTCTGTGTGTCAATCCACTCTGAGGTGGGATGGAACGGTCGAGTATCTTATCTGGTATGCTATTAAAATCCCCACCCCACACCGCTGGTGCCTCGGTATTAACTAATAGGGCTGGCGCGAGGGTACGTAAAAATTCAGGCAGTGCACTGTTAGGGGCATATATCCCCACCAGTGTGAGTTGTTTACTATCTAATTGCCCCTCTAGCACAACGTATCTACCTCCTTGATCTATCTTGTGTGTGTGTTGCACATATGGTACTCCCTGGGCTATCCATTTAAGTACCCCTCTGGCGTAACCCGAATATGATGTGCCTATTATCTGTCCTCCCCAGCACCCCCGTAATCCCCTCAGGTCAACTTCTAGTAAGTGTGTCTCCTGAAGTATGGCAATGTGTACCCGCTGGCGCTTAAAACAGGCGTGCACACAATATCTTTTGCTCTGAGATGCCATTCCACGCACATTCCATGTGATTATGTTGTATTCATGCATGATACAATTTGTAATTTGTCTTGTATACTTCTAAAGCATTTTTACCAGTGTTTCCCGTCCTGTGCCCCCAGCCCATCCGCCCCCATTGCCACCCGCCTCGCCCTAGCGACATCAACTGCCAGTTGTATCAGATTATTTCGCTGATTAGAAAGACCTGTGAAACATAACTCCCAACTAACCCTTTTTCCCACCCCCCCATCTAAGTCTCCACTACAATACTTAACTCGAATATACAGGGCACGCATAACACTTCTAGTAACAAAAAACTGTATCCATGTTGATACTTTCTGGGGAGGCATAGTAGCAACTGGAGATGACCCTTATATGGGGTCTCCACCTTTGGTCAAGATATACATGTCTAGTAAAGAACAAAAATTCTGAGCGTCGGCGCCTCCGGTACACGCCGGCCCCAGTGGTAAGCCAGAGCAATAAGTCCCCCCCTCCGGTCCTCCCCCAGGTCCGTGGCACCCCATACCTACTACGTTCAAACCATATCCCATTTGTCTTGTCTTGAGCTTCCGCTACAATTTTCATGAGAGTCCCATTGTGCCCGATTAATAGTGGTGTTTCTTTAACTCTTTCTTTTGCCGCCATCATAGTGCATCTGCTGATCTGGGAGTAACCTTTGGGCCGCCTCATCCTCGACATACCCCGCAACAGCCACATCTCCGTACACCTGAGACACCTGCATTGGCTCCCAGTCAGCAAAACGATCACCTTCCGACTTCTCACCCACGCACACAAAGCCCTCCACGACAAGGGACCTGAATACCTCAACCAACGCCTCAGCTTCTACACCCCCACCCGTCTCCTCCGTTCTACCGGCCTCACGCTTGCTCCCGTCCCTCGCATCCGCCGCTCCACGGCGGGTGGGAGGTCTTTCTCCTACCTGGCAGCCAAGACCTGGAACACCCTCCCCACCAGCCTCAGGACCACCCAGGACCACTCCGCATTCCGGAGACTCCTCAAGACCTGGCTTTTCGAGCAGCAGTAACCCCCCTTCCCCCTAGCGCCTTGAGACCTGCACGGGTAAGTAGCGCGCTTTATAAATGTTAATGATTTGATTTGATTTGGGCCTCTTAATGCCTAGAGTAAAGTTGAGTCGGACCTTACTGAGTCGGAGTCTGTGAGGTCGCTTACAGTGGACCGCAATACGTTGAAGGAATTTTGTGTGTGCAAGGATGTCTCCTGCACTACCTTTGCCCTCTCAGCCGCTGCTTGTTTCACTGAGGGTTGTGATTTAGAGCGTTTCCTGGTTTTCTTTTGGTCCGATGGTGTGATCCATTCTTCATCCTTCCCCGTACCCTCTCGGGGTTGTGCCAGCCCTTTGGCATGTAGCCATGTCCATGCATCCTCTGGGGAGTGAAAGATGTGTGTTTTGTCCTCTGATATCACTCGCAGTTTAGCAGGGAACATTAGAGCATATTTAATGTTATGTTCTCTGAGCCGTTGTTTGATCCTCAAATAAGAGTAACGTTGCTTCTGCACTTCTTGGGTAAAGTCCGGATAGGCAGTGATAGATGACCCTTCATATTGGACAGGGCCCTTATTACGGAAGTGTTGCAGTATAGCGTCTCGGTCTCTGTAATTCAGAAATCTGGCTATTAGTGGCCTGGGTTGCGTTCCTGGTACCGATTGTCTCCCGGGCACCCTGTGTGCTCTCTCCACCGAGAAAAACTTAACGGGTTGCCTAGCATAACTTCCTTTATTAACCATTGTTCCAAAAATAGTTCTGGGTTTTGGCTCTCTGATCTCTCGGGAAACCCCAAGAAATGGACATTATTGCGCCGAGATCTGCCTTCCGCCTCTTCCGCCCTGCGCCATAGGATCTTCACTTCAGATTCCAACCGAAGAATCTGTTTTTGGTTTCCTTGTACCAGTGGGGACAGTCCGCTCAGTGTGTCTTCCGCTGTTCCCACTCTCTCCGCCAAGTTGCGATGATCTACTCTTAATAAGTTGAGGTCTTGGGACACTGTGTCAATTCTATTTTCTAGTGAAGTTTAGTGTCCAATATTGCCTTCAGAATTTTCTCAAATTGAGTTGAGTGGGCTTGTAATGTGGATTCCAAAGAGGACAGGCTGGGCATTGTTTGCTGATCAGCTAGTATTGGGCCCAGGGTGGCTCTCTCTTGGGCTTTAGCAGCCTTCGATTTTCCTGCCATAGTCACTGTTTTTCAGTGTTCCTCTGTGTTTAATTAAATATATAACTGTGATCGTGGATTTTATTTCACTGGGTTGGCTCAGAGGTGTTCTCTCTGCAGGCTAGTTAGGTGGCCGGTGGGTAAAGCCTCTTTGGGTACTAGGAAAACCTGTAGCTGCAGCAATTTCTTTGACCTTTGTTGCCTTTGCCTATTCACTCCATGTGGTATCGGCTGCCAGAGTAGATATCCGCCGCCCTGATAACTTGTGCCATGGCAGAGCCCACTGTAACATTCGTGCATTGACTTGGGACCTCATTGTGAGTTTGCTATCCACGATGATACTGAGGTTCCTAGCGAGCTCATCTGGGATTTGAGTGAGTCTGAGTTCTGTGGGCCTCCAAGAGGTGTCCCAAGTGAAGTTGACGCTGCCGAAGACGAAGTCTTCTGTTTTGTCTGTGTTGAACTTGAGGCAGTTAATCTTCCTCCAATTGGTGATGCTGTTCATGCATTGGTGGAAGCTTATTCTGGTGGAGTTTTCACAGAGGGAGAGAATGAATTGTGTGTTATCGGTGTAGAATATAATTTTGAGTCTATAGGATCTGACTATGTTGGCAAGGGGGACATGCATATGTTGAAAAAGGTGGGGCTGAGTGATGAGCCTTGAAGTACTCCGCAGATGATTGGTTTGGGTTCAGAGGTGTAGGATGGAAGGTGGACTCTTGTGTTCTGTCAGGAAGGAGGTGAACCATCTAAGGTGGCTCCATGGATGCCTATGTTGTGAAGTCCGACAATGAATGTGTCATGGTAGATGGTGTCGAAGGCTGATAAGAGATCGAGGAGGATAAGGCTGGCTGTCTCTTCTTTGTTGAGGAGGCTTCATATGTCTTCTATGTCCGTGATCGGGGCTGTCTCGATGATGTGGTTGCTGGAGAATCTGGATAGGGAGTTGTCCTGAAGGTGAGTATGTTTCAAGTAGATATAGAGTTGTTGGTTGGTGGCTTTTTGATGACTTTGGCAAAGAAAGGCAGCAGGGAGATGGGTCTGTAGTTGTGGAGTTCGTTGGGGTCCGCTGAAGGTTTCATCAGCAAGCGTTTGATTTCTGCATGTTTCCAGTTTTCTGGGAAGGTGTCAGAATCTGGTGAGGTGTTGAGTAGGGTGGAAAGTCCTAGATGCTTCTATGTTGAAGATGTGGTAGGTGCATGGGTTAGATGGGACCTCTGAGTGGATAGATTTCATGATGGTTATGGTGTCCTGAGTGGTGAGGTGGTTCCAGGTGGTTAGCCTTGGAATGGCTGTGTGTGTGGAGATATGGCCATTGAAACAAGTCTTTGGGCTTGAGTTGGGGATTGAAGTTTCTGTAGGTTTTGGTTATTTTGTCATGGAAGAAATCTAAGAGGCTGTCGCATAGGTCCTGAGAGGGAGAAATGTTTCTTGTTGCCATTGCAGCGTTGGTAAATTTCTTGATTATGCAGAAAAGTTCCATATTGCTTTTGGGTTTAGCTTTGATTTTCAATGCCAGGGCTTTTTTTTCATCTCACTTAGTTGGTGGTGGTATAGGTTGTGTGCTGATTCATAGGCAGTTCTGTTGGCTGGGTCTTTGTTGGTGTGCCACCTTATATCGAGGTGCTTGCAGTGGTGCTTGGTTGTCCTGTGGTCCTTGGTGTACCAGCTGGCTTGCTTGGTGGATCTGCTGTGTTTCTTGTTCTTGATGGGGGGGGACAATGTCAGCGCAGTCAGTGATCTAGGTGTTGAAGCTTCTTACATCCTGGTTTACCTTATTGTGATGTTTGGATGGGTTGAGGACAAGAATGTTGGTCCATTCGTTCCTCTGAGGCCTTGTTACAGCTGTGATGGGCGGGGTTGGGTTACGACAGGGGGAGGGCATTGGGTCATGATGATAAAGTGGACGATTAGGTGGTTGGTCCGTGTGAGCTCGGTGGTGTGGCTGTATTTGATGCAGCCGCTGGAGGTGAATGTGGGGTCCAGCGTGTATCGGGTGATGTGCATGGAGTCACATACGAGTTGTGTGAGTCCGATGTGATCCTAATTCTCCCTCACTCTTTACATATCAACTGGCTCCATCTAAAATCATAGAAATTCTCTTCCTCCTGCATCACCTGCATCACCTTTTTCACTTCACCATCACATTCAGTGCTGCCATTTCCTATACCCCTGAATGGCAGTAGCACCTTTGTTAGAGTCTATTACTTTTTGATGTTTCTTTAAACTTCTGTTTTGCAAACCTCTGGTGACATTTTGAAAGAGAATCTGAAGTTGTGAAGGGTGAGGATTCATAACTGCAATGGCAGACAGGCAGAGCCATACTGTATAAAACATGTGAGAATAGAAATTGTAGGATCAAGAAAGAATAATGACATGACTTACCCCCAAAAAGCACACAGTCAGACTTTAATAGACTGGATTGCCTAATCCTTGTGAGGGATGTGAAGATATATAGTCCTACCACAGAAGAGAACCTCTGCTATGGCCACACAAAGGCCAAAAGCAATTCCACTGCAAAAGGGATTTTACCCACATGAACAAGGCTACTAGCTGGTTCCAACAAGCAGATGGAGATTGTGAATCCTAATCATAGATAAAATACAGTTTCTGGAATATCAGTCAAGCTAGACAGTGATCAAATTGCAGTACTATACAAACTGCCTTGGTGGCAGAGGAGTAAATAAGTAAATATAGACAGCCTAGTGGTACAAGGACAGGTGAAAAAAAGGAAACAGTCATCAAGTCAAGCTACATATCTCCAGCAAGTCAGGAACAGTTGTCAGAAAGGCTCAGGAAATGTCAGGGAACTCTTCAGGAAACACAGACATTGCAGAGACAACAATCTTTGCTCTGTGTGGCCTTCTATGCTGTTGCTGCGTCTGCCCCTGGTGATCTGCTTCCCGTGTGGGAGGTGGTGGAGTTCCAGGAGACATCCGGCTCATCATGACCCTTAGTGCAGGCTCTGGCCAAAGGACGCTTACTGGGGAAGTCGTGGGAAAGGAGAAACCACCTCCTGCCATGACGACTACAATCTCCATCTGCCTGCCTATCAGCCGCGGCCCATCCTTTGGGGCTGAGGGGCCATGCCCCCCCCACCTTTTGCCCCTCAAGAAGAGTGTCTGTCAGGCTGAGCAAGGGTCAGCCTGTCAGACACACTTCATTTTCTGGTCAGGCAGCCAAGAGCTAGACATGCTCTATTTGCGCAGGCTCCCGGCTCCCTGAGCTGAACTTTGCTGGGCTGAAGAAGTAGAAGTGGGCGTGACCTCTTCAGCCTAGCAAAGGAGCCTCGAGGCCCTCCCCCTCATGATGAGGGGGAACATCACTGATTGCTTCAGACCTGGGTGCTTCAGTTTTAAGCCCTGAAGTGCCGAGGACCGAGTGTCAATCAGTGACACCTCATCACAGAGTGGGCTGGAGTCAACAGTCTTACTGACCCCATCCCTCTCTGTGACGAGTTGGGACTGCTGCCTTCCCTCATTGGCTGACCTTAGGTTAGCCAGTGAGGGAAGGCAGCAGTCCCAACCCTCCTGGGACCTCTGAGGCAAAGATGAAGTTAAGTGTGTGTGTTTTAAATGAATGTCTGGTGCATTCATGCATGCGTGTATGTTTGAATATTTAATAATTAGTGTTGTAGGTGTGTGTGTGTGTGTGTGTGTGCACGTGTGTGAATGAATGAGTGTGCCTGTGTGTCCCGCCTCCCCCCCTCCCTCCTAAAATTACTGGCCGCCACTGCTGCCCAGGAGTGAACTTGGTCCTGTCACCAGCTGTATCCACATCAGGTAAGCTGTGGTGCTTGGAGGCCCCAGTCGTCAGGAATGGCTTAGCATTGCAGGGCCCTAACCCATGCTTGCAGCATCCAAGGTCTGGCCCCCGGCGGAGGTGGTATTGCAGTTGCCCCCGGCTCTGGCCCTGGACTGTGGCCATCCTGAAACGAAGGAAAGAAAATAGGACACTGATTAGTAGTACTGATCACAGTAAATACACAATAAAATATCAGTCACACAAATCTACTGCTTTAATAGCCTACCTGTCACTCTTACACCTTTCTCACTTTATCCTAAACCTAATAAGAGTTCTTTCTCCCCGCAAATAACTGCAAATATTATTCCTCCTCTACTACATTCATACATTTGCAGTACCATCACACTAAAGGTATACACAAAGTCAGCAAGCCAAAGCCTCAGAAAGAAGGATCGTCTGTGGAGGTGCACAAGGATTATGTCAGAGTCATACACCCACCGCCCTTTTTGTCTTCCCTGTTCCATAATAGATCTCACCGGGTTCCTGCCACCCAATTGATTATGGCATTATTGTGACCTTGACCTCCTGCCCGAAGAAATATTCAATATTTTTCTTGTGGATCCTCACACACCTTGTTGGTGTCATACATCTTCATCAGGTCGCACCCTGGTCCCTACAAAAACAGGGTGGCTCAACCATATTCCAGGGAGCACTTTAGGTTATGTTCTAATCCTAAGGGGGGATATAAACATTAACAACATCTAGTAGTCACCCCTGTTTCCCTTTATTTTAGGTGGTACTGGTATGATTAAAATATGAATGAATTACTTGGGTAAACTTAGGGGAGAGGTAGCTCACTATACCGTCACACTATTTCAACATGTTTCAGCCCTTCCTCACGCCCCATACAGGGTCACGGGCTTTCACCAGGACTGGTTGTTAATCCTCGCTGTCTATTATGTGTAAATGTCACTGTCAATGTCACTGTTCAGTCTGTGACAGTGACATTAACACTCCTCTGCCATTATTCCTTCGGGGCAGGAGGACAGGGTCACAATAATACCATTATCAATCGGGTGATAGGGTATTCATTGTGAAGTGAATTCAAGATAGGGAGGTAGTGTCCTACGTTTCCCAATATGTAAAATTTCTCTCTCCCCTCCCCACACATCAGTGTGATTTTTGGATACTATCCATCATAGTTTCACCACAACAACTTAAACCTAAGCTTATGTGGGACTAGAATTATCATAGTTTGCGTTGCCCTTGCATCACGCATGATGTTGCAAGGGCAATGTGATACTAAAGTCAGATTTATCAACCAGATGAGAAGACATTCCTTGGGTAGAGCGTGAGTGTTACCAAGCATCCACCCATGGATTTTGGTGCATTCTGTGATATACCAAGACTAGTAAACCAGGGAATGCGTCAATATGCTGCACATTTAGAAAGAGAAAAAAGCCTCAAAGGATTGCTTTTGCACTATGGCGCAAGGGTGCCTGGGTATGGAGCTAGCCAGCAGATTAAGTGCCAGCACAAGGAAAGGACAGGAATGTGCCATATAATGATAACTATGGCACATTCTTGCCCTCTCTCTTTCATGCAGCGCAGCAAGTTTTCTTGCTGCCTTTCATTGCCTGAGAGATTGAGAAATCTGGCCCTTCGCATTCAGGCTTCCAGCTGCAACCTTAAGTGACCCCTTCTGTCCAGTCAAAATATTTTTTTAATCCCATTACCTTGCATGAAGTGGTGTCTATTCCTGACATCCTCCCTCAATAACCTTCAACTAGTCTTTGCCACCCAACTGCTGTACTCTGCTCTTAGTGAAGAATAACATTTTATTTTTTAATTTTGTGGCAGAGTAGCAGTGAATAACTGTGTTTACCTGTATTTATGATTACATTAATTACTGATAAAAGCAGGAGTGGCTCCGGAGCGTTGCCCCCCGCCAGCAGCGGAAGCTGCAAACCTTTCAGAACAAAAGGATAATTATCAATTATTATCCTTTTGTTCTAAAACGGGCGGGGCCACGGGATGACGTGCTCAGCACTCTCCATCAGAGCGCATGTGTGTTTGGCCGGCCGTCTTGGGCCGGCCAAACACACATGCGCAGTAGGCTCTCTCCTAACCCAGAAACATCGGGCTGGAGACAGCCTGCACAGGCTCCCAAGTCAGTGCTCCCAGCCAATCCTAACGCTGCTTTGAGCAGCGTCAGGATTGGCACAGGGCAAGCTGGGAGCCAGTTCCTGCAGCCGGCTGCAGCAGATACGGAGGAGCGGCGCGGACTGTGTTCAGGTAAGTTTATTTTTTAATTTTTTTATAAATAAGTTAATGTATCCCTACCACAAACCCCTCCCTCTGTCCCCCCCTTCCCCTCCCAATTGCGCCGCACCCACCCTACCCATTTTAAGAGCTGAGAGCCGCGACTGGATAAAAGTTCAATAATGTAAATAAAACACCTCTTTCCTGTCTCTTTTACAGGTCCTACTCTCAACTAAGACCATCTGCAAGGGATATTGCATGTCAGTACAAGGGCACATTTAGTGCCGCACCTGCCCCCAGTAGAGTTTCAGCTCCACCATGCTAAGCCTTTAGTCTGCGGCCAAAATGAGAGTGGGAGTGTCGCAGCATCTCAAAAATTGGGGCTGCTCCTTATTGTGAAAAATATTTCACAGTGTGGCACCCAGATGTGAACCAAAATCCTTTTCTCTTACCTGCTGCCATGGTGACTCAAGAAGAGATGACAAAATGTACAAAACCTCAGAAAAACCAAGAGCGAAAGTAGAAACAAGTTAAAAAGGTCATATGTTAAGGAAAGTGTAACACTGGAGTTGTACAGCTGGAATAGGATTTAAGAGGGAGGCAACAGCAGGAATAAGTAAATGTGAAATAACCCCTCCTTCCTTAGAGAATGGGAAAGAGAGACCATAGGCTGGTGCTGTCTGGTCTAGAGTAGGTATGCAGTGGTTACTACTTGACGGAAATGGAGCTAACTCTGCTGCCAAAGACCAAAAGGGAGTTTTCAACTAATAGATTAGGGTTTAGGTCATTTGTGACAAAAACATTTGGGTTTTATGCCCTATTCATTCTCATAATGTTAATTGTTGCACATCTAGTTATTATGATGAGAATCCAAGTACACAGGATATGTGCTCCATGATTTCATAGTAAACACTAGTTATTACAAAATACCAGGTTAGTGGGTATCCTGGTTTGGGAGATGTGAGTGCTGTTCCTCGGTACTCTCAGGTGCTTCTTTGGTTGGTCTGCCGTATTCCATGAATAGGCCAGAGCAGGGGGTGGGTGGTACCCGCCTGTTTGTCAATAAAGACCAAGGTTGTGCACAAACTTGTCCAGGACCATGAAAAGAGAGGGTTCACAACTGTTCTGGGTATTATAGAAGCATGAGCTATTACTGTTTATGTTTTTTTTTTGTTCTCTGTATGACGGAACCTTATATCGCCCCCAAAGCACTGTCACAGGTTCCGATGTACTAAGGGACATTTTTACATGCCCCTACCACAACCGAAGTGTCACATTTCATATTTACAAGATGGCTCTAAGCCACTTTTTGTGGCTTAATGCCACCTTGTAAATACAGCCCCTCAACACGCAGCACTTTGCATGGAAGGGGCGTGCAATGGGTGTAGCTGTGGGCGTTCCACGGCAACACCCATTGCATTTTGATGCTGTTCCAGATTTACAAGAAATCGTAGATCTGTGACATTGAAGATTGTTTTTGTGCTGGAAGATATCCCTTCCTGCACAAAAACAATCTCTGCCGCAACGCAGCCATCCTTGCACCATGGCACAAGAGTGACTGCGTTGGTGCTAGGCAGCTAATTTATCACCGGCGCAGGGGGAAACACAGGGATGCACTGTATTTGTGTAAATATCGTGCATCCCTGCATTTCAGAACTGCTGCCGGCAGTTCTTTGTAAATATGCCCCTAAGCCTTTTAGTGGTTGCAAGCGTGTGATGCTCTAAATCACAGCTATAAAAAAATCAAGTTCCAAATTATAAAGGACTCAGTCCAAGTTGGAAAGGAGTTTCCCACTCACAAAGGTGTCCATTCAACTGATTGCAATTCAGTAGGAGGAAGGGCAACTAAAGAAGTGACCACTTCTTACCTAACTGCGATGTACTGTATCAATGCTTTCAAACTGCAATTCTGGTCCCTAAAAAGGATAGTATTTCATTTGCAAGTGAAATCTGTTCCTGCTTGTCAACCGCGTGAGTCAGTAGTTTTAGCCAATGACACCTTTTATACTTAAAACCATCCATTTAGGATTTAAGGGAGCCAGGCTGCTTCAAAATAAAAAAATATCTGCATTCAATCAATGGGAGCACAGGGGTGGTCTGCTGTCCCTCGCAGGCCACCATCCCTGCATCGACAACCGTTAGCAGGGACTTGCAAAGGGACTCCTGCCTCATAAATATTAATGGAGCAGAAGTCTTTTCTCCTCTCTGCATGCATATAAGTGCTTCACTGTTGCTGGCTGTATTTTACCCATACTGTGGTAGTAAAGTTTGCATGCCCGTTGAGCTTGCTCTGCTTCTCACCAAATACCTTGGTTCACCCTCTTGCACAGCAGTGTGATTCTGGCTACATGTACTCTTTGTCTACCAGAAGGTGTGGGACAGTCTTAGATTCCTTTATGTACATGAGAAGGTTCTAGTGACGCCAGCAGATGACGTTCATTTCATTACAGTGTCACAAAAATACTTCAGCCTTCATCCCAGAAGTAAGCATACAGAGGTGCATGTTTTCATCCTACAAAGTGATCCATTCTGTGCAGTAGGCGCACAGGCTCGTATTTCGCAACAACTGATTTGGAACTCGTCCTGGATACCTGATACTAATCCCAAAGAGCTATGTTGTCTTGGAGAAGACAGTCAAGCCAAGATGGCTCAAGATAACATGACGCAGACGTCAGTATTGTTAGATCCATGCCATGTCATGGCTGTCATAACACCCCGTCTTGTGCGAATTACATGATTGTGTCGAGATAATGTCAATGTGAGCACTGTGTTTGTGCTGTAAGTTGGTGTTAGAAGATCAGTTGAAATAACAAACATGCTTTTAGCAGCCAGAGCATTGTGTCAAGGATGTTATTACACATCCACCAACCTCTTCCTTCTAGTCTTCACCTGAGTGACTCAGCAAATGCTTGTTGACTTTTCTGTTAAATGTTCTGAGGGTGATCTGTGCAGGCACTGGTGCCTTCTGCTCCTCTCCGACGACTGCATACAATGCAACACTGGCAGGAGTCACATCTTGCAAAAAGGTTTGAAAATAATTTGGATGCCTTTTAGGAAAAATGTACATGGTACACATGATTCTTTGGGGCATATTTAAGAGCCCCTAACCACGGCTCCATATTTACAAGGAGGTGTAACGCCACTTTTTGTGGCGTTATGCATTCTTGTAAATATGGGACCCTCTGACGCAGTTTTCGGCATCAGAGGGACATGCAATGGATGTTGCTCTGGGCGTTTCACTGCAACACCCATTGCTTTCCACGCTGCCCCAGATTTTGGAGAAATTGTAAATCTGTTGCTGCGCCAAAGACTAACACCACCCCACGAGTGGCATTAGCATGGCAAAGGCACACATATAAGAAGCAAAATGCCATGGATGATTGTCTACATGCAGGAAGGGACACCTTCCTTCACATAAACAATCATTCCAAAATGACGCTTTGGTACTTCTATGTGTGCTGCATTTTGAAGCATTTATAAAAATGCCAAATTGTCATTATAGATTGTTTATGTGCAGGAAGGGGCACCTTCCTGCACATTAACAATCTATCGTCGCAACGGAGACACCCTTGCACTACAGTGCAAGGATGCCTGCGTTGGCGCTATCAGCACTAGCGCAGGGGGTAACAGAGGGGTGCGCAGTATTACTGTAAATACGGTGCATCCCTGCGTTTTAAAAGTGGCGCAGTGTGGCGCTGCTATTTTTGGCCCTGCACCGCGCTGCGCCACTTTAGCATAAATCTAGGCCTATATATTTTATTTATTTATTTACAGATGTCTATATACCTAATGTGAGTCAGAAGACGTCGCACAAGGAAAATTCCATCCCTTACAATTTCATTTCATTTAATTACAGTTTGCGAGGGGAGGTTCCTGGTTAAATGACAGAAACATCCCTTTAGTTATAAGAAAGTTCTTTGAAAAGCTCAAAGATTGTTTTATCTTATTCCTCCACATCTCATTAGACAACAGGCTCCTGAAAATTGCTGAACATGTTTAGTTTTCTTCCTTAATGGACATAGGTATTCTCTGTAGACATGAGATGCCTTTTCTTTTAATATATGTTAAAATGTCATTCTACCTGGATAACAATTCTATAAAATGTGCTTCCAGTGTTATATTAATTAACATTTGGCGTATTTGTCGTTCCTTGTTCTGTAATGTGCTTTTTGTTAGCTGTATATTTTATTCCATCCTGCTGCATTCTTTGATTACTGATTTCCACATAATTCTTGGGCTCTGCTTAACATCAGTACAAGTGTCCCAGGCAATGACAACTTTTATTTTTGAAAGCAGCCTTTCTGGCTTTCAGGGAGAGGGGCTGCTCAAAGTCTATCTATCTATCTATCTATAGATATATATATTGGAAACAGAGGGGTGTTCTGCTGTTCCTCGAAGGCCACCATCCATGCATTTTCAACCATTTGCAGGGACCTGCAAAAGGACCCATGCCTCATAAATATTAATGGAGCAAAAACATTGGCTCCTCCCTGTGAATGGTCATTATTTACATCAGTTGCAGGGCAAACTTAAGGTGGATATTAATTTGTAATTTGCAACCACACCTTAGTAAATGAACCCCTAATCCTGCATGCATAGAACAGCTTTCACTGTTGACTGGAATTTCTAATTGTCATCTAGAAAGAGCAAGTAGGCGGATGGTTATTTTGTTCCCGCTGGCCGTGACGGGACCAAAAAAACTAAAGTCCACAAACATGCCGTTTCAAGCTGCACATCTGGCAGTGAAGACTGCCAAACTTCTCGAAGTTTCAGTCCAACACTGATGCCCTTATACAGAATTCACCAGTAACACTTCATGGAGATCCAGGCCCAGATTTAACTCTCTCAAGAGATATCTCTACAGGTAACAGGGGCCAAGGTGGTACTTTATGGATCAACACAGGGAAGCCCTCATATGATAAAAAAATATATAATTTCCTTAAATCAAAGACAGACAGCGTCAAAGGCATGAATGTTAGGTGGTCCAATGCTATGAAATACTATTAAGGCTAACAATATCTAAATCAAGGCACAAAGCATTTTCAGGGAATGTTAAAGCATTTGTTGTTATTGTTTTCAATCTTAGTATATTTTAGTGGCTGGTCACAAATTGCATTGTGTAGTACGAGTAGTACTACAGTAGAACTATTCACATACTACTAAATGCTATTCACAAACTCACGGCCAGAGGTATCCGCTTCTGCCTCGCCAACTTTCTTTTTGGAGTTCTCCTCTAAGGTGGCAGAGAACTCTGCACACTTAGGTACAAGGGGCCAGATGTAGAAACTAAACATTTAGCGACTTGCAAATAGAGAGTCATAGCGACTCGCTATTTGCAACTCGCAAAATGTTATGCAGTACGGTGTCTCAGACACCGACTGCGACTCGCTATGGGGTCGCAATGACCCACCTCATGAATATTCATGAGGTGGGTCGCAAATTGCGACCCCATAGCGAGTCAAGGCACTCGCAAACATGGAGGCCTGCTGTAGTCAGCAGACCTCCGTGTTCGTGACTGCTTTAAATAAAGCAGTTTTTTTTTTTTTTAAGTGTAGCCCGTTTTCCTTAAAGGAAAACGAGCTGCACTTAAAAAAAAAAAAGAAACCTTTAGTTTCGGTTTTTTTTCAGGGCAGGCAGTGGTCCCTTGGACCACTACCTGCCCTGAAAAAAATGTTTGGGGTCCATTCACAAACTGGAAGGGGTCCCACGGGGACCCCTTCCAATTTGCGAGTGGGTTACCATCCACTTGAAGTGGATGGTAACTACGATACGATTTGCGACCGCTTACGCGGTCGCAAATGGTATTGCATCCCACTCAGACTCGCAAATAGGAAGGGAACACCCCTTCCTATTTGCGAGTCGGAAATGCATTTTGCGAGTCGGTCCCGACTCGCAAAATGCATTTCTGAATAGGAAACTGTGATTTGCGACTCGCAAACGGCAAATTTTGCCGTTTGCGAGTCGCAAACAGTTTCCTACATCTGGCCCAGGGTCTGTAGTAAATGTGGGAGGGACAAGGAGGAGTGGCTGAAAAATGGGGAATACTTAGAGGCAGATTTAAGAAACGTGGCACTGCACCTAGTGCCCCTACCACCATCATGTGTGGGCCGTATTTGAAAAACGGCACACCATGAAACAGGGTAGGGGGCAATAGCATAATTCTTTTTACGCTGTTAATGTACTCTGCAGGAGTAGCGCTAATATTTTGGCGCTTCTCCTGCAGAGTACATAGGGGCTGATTATAAATAAATAATAATGCCTGCTTTGAGTGTGTGTTAAAAGTGCCGAAAAATGGCGCAAGGAAATCTCTTAGATTTCATACATTTGCCTGGTGCAGGCATAATGTAGCACAAGGATTTACAAAGTGGCACAATGCATGCACTTTGAAAATACGGCGTCGGGAAAATGCCACTTTAGCACCTCTTCAAAAAAATGAACAATGGCGGCCCCTAAGGTCCTGCGGACAAGCCCTATAGCCACTGAACCCAGTGCTGTGCATGGTCTGCGGATGGGCGCAGCAGGGGTTGGCTGCAGGGCCTGGCCTGCAGCCAAGCCCTAAGGCCAACCCCTATAACAACCCAACCTATAACAACCTAACCACACACTGCGCATGCCCTTTGGCCATGCGCATCAGGGATTGGCCACAGGTCCTGACCTGCGGCCAAGCCCTATAATCACCGATCCCCACGTTGCAATCGGCCTTCGTCCATGTGTAGCGGGGGTTGGCCACAGGCCATGCAGCTAAGCCCTTTAACCACCCAACCCTGTGCTGCATGGGGGTTGGCCACAGGGCCTGGTGCTGCCACTCTCCCCAGGCTGATCTTGGTCTGGGGACCCCATCCCCCGGGTCCCACTCTAATTATTTTTTTCAGGGGGTCCTCTCCCCAAGGGACGATCATAGCCCCTGGAGAGCCCACCCCCCTGGGCCCGGCCATGTGACCTGAGTGTCCCCCAGGGGCATGTTTGGGTACCATGGGAGTGCCCGAAGGCCCCGTGGTCCCAGCTGGCTCCACACCTCCTGTGGGAGCCAGCATTGCTGTCACAGTGACAGCAGTCAGCACTCACCAAGCAAAAGCAAACAGCTATGTCCCGGGGGTGGGCACCGCAGGACACAGCAGGAGCCGACCCTGGGGGGTGGCGGTCGCCAGGGCCACCATTGGCTCCTCGAGAGGGGCTGCTCGGCCCCCTCCAATGAGCATAGCCCCAGGGAGGTGGTGGTCCCCAGGGCTCGGAGGTCTGAAACGGACCCCCTACACTCTTTTCTTTTGTGCTCCCATATCAGTTTTTACATGTGCCCCAGGTAGGTGGCAGTCCCCAGTGCTTGGGAGTCTGCAACGGACCCCCTACCATTATTTTTAATAGTGCCCTGGTGAGGTGGTGGTCCCTGGGGTTGTGGGGGGGGGGCCCATACACCCCCCTGAATTTTTTTAAATTAGTGCCCCTGGGAGGTGTTGGTCCCTGGGGCTGCAGGGGCGCCTGGCGGTTCCTCCCACACATGTATAAATCGAATGCCCCAGGGACCTGTCCCAATCAGGGACCTCGAAACAATAAGCGCAGGAGGCCGCACTTGTTTTTTTTTCATTTTCAGCAGATCTGGGGATCATAGGCAGTGAATTGTGCATAGCGTAACTGTCTCATGGCTAGGGCATTAGTGGTGGACTTTAGGAATTTGAGATTCCGATGATCAGTGATAACACTGACGGTATGCAAGGCACCCATCAAGTAATGTCACTACTCTTCAAAGGCCTTCTTAATGGCCAGAAGCTCTTTGTCACCAACTGAATAATTTTCTTCAGCCAGAATAAGTTTGTGAGAGTAATATGCTACAGGATCGAGCTCTCCTGCCTCCTTGTTTCTCTGTGTTAAGACCCCCGAACTGCCGCCTGAGAAGCATCAGCCTCCACTATGAATGGTTGTGTAGTATTGGGATGTTGTAAAATGGGAGCATTCATAAAGACCTTTTTTAAGTGCTGAAAAGCCTGTTCTGCTCCCTCAGTCAATTTAAACACCACTCCTGTTTTAACAGCTGAGTTATGGGGGATGCCAGGGTGAAAAAGTAGTCTATGAATCGCTGGTAAAAATTGGCAAATCCAAGAAAGCTGTGTACTTCTTTTATGCTTTTGGGAGATTTCCATTGCAAAATAGTGGTGCCTTTCTGCTGGTCCAGGATAACCCCCTGTGAAGAGATGACATACCCCAAGAAGGAGAGTGCAGAATCATGAAACTCACATTTCTCCAACTTGACAAAAAGCCTATTCCCATTAAACTGTTGCAACCCAGCTCTGGCATGCTTCTCTTGTTCAGTCATGGATGAAAAATGTATCAAAATATCATCAAGATATGCACCTACACATACATTCAAACAATCACCCAAGACTTCATTTATGGAGAATTGAAAGGCAGCAGGGGTGTTACATAAACCAAACAGCATCACAAGATATTTATACAATCTGAACTTGGTATGGAATGCTGTTTTCCACTCATCTCCCTCTCTCGCTGTCAGTAGATGATAAGCTCCTCTCAGATCCAGTTTGTTAAAGACCTGAGCTTCCTTTACTTGATATATTAGACAGGAGATGAGAGGCAGAGGATAATGGTTCTTAACCGTGACATCATAAAGAGCTCTGTAGTCAATACAATGACATAACTCTCCCCCTTTTTGCGGCACAAAGAACAAAGACGAAGAGGCTGGGGAAGAGATGGTCTGATAAACCTTATCTTTAACATTTCATACAGATATTACCTGAGATGTATGTTTTTTTTCTGGGAGGGCATATATTCTACTGCATGGAATACAGGCTCCAGGTATCAGATCAATCTGACAATCGTATGGGCAGTGTGGTGGAAGAGAAGTGGTCCTTTGTTGAGCAAAAACATCTGCTATATCTTGATAGCATGAAGGAGGAATCTGAGGACACTCTGTATCAGTGGATACTGCTACAATCTTGTCTGGATGGGATTGAGCAGGTCTTTGGAACTTGCTCTCGGCAATGTGAAGAACAAAATGTAATCTCATGCTTTTGCCAATCTATGGCTGGATTATGGGTCCCTAACCATGGCATACCCGGAATAGCTTGAAATTGTAGAGCTCGATTCAGATCAAATTTTTTCTGCTCTATGTGTTTTCCCTGAATGTTAAGCCAGAAGGCAGTAGTAGCATGTGTTATGGGGCCTGACGTAAGGGCACTCCCATCAATAGTTTTTGCTTCATCAGCCTGCTCTTTCTGTTCACATAGAATACCATAAAAGAAAGCAAGAGTGTGATCCATGAAATTCCTGGTGGCTCTTGAATCGATCATTGATTGAAAGGTAATCGAACCCCCCAGTCCAAGACAAGTGATCAGTTACACAGAAATGACGGTAATGTTGGACACAGGTCATTTGTGCTAGAGTTCTGGAGACTGTATTAGTCTATATACCTGAAACACTGACCTCGCCAGGTTCCAGGTGTCCTAGTTTCCCATCCCCCTCTTTCACTTAGGTTTTACTGGACATTCATGGAAAAAATTACCTTTATTTCGGCAAGCCAGAGTCTCAATGTTCTACACCGTTGTCGTTCTCCATCGCTTAATGGTCTTCTTAAATTGCCTATCTGTATGGGTTCTGACTCGTCCGTATTGTCTGGGTCAGTTCTTTTTTCCTTTAATACTACTATTTTAGTTTCTGGTCGTCTTTTGCCTTGCCGACGCTCAACCATACGATGTTCCAGTTTCACAACTAAATCTATTGGTTCACTTCAACTATCTGGAGGCTCAACCACTTGGGCAGTAAGTCTTTTAATTCATCACACAAACCCTTATAAAACAAGGAACTCCCTTTGCTGTCCGGCCACCCAGATTTTGCTACTCGTCGATTGAATGTAGTAATGTATGTTAATAAATCTTTATTACCCTGTCGTAAATTCAATAATTCTTGTCTACTGATTGACTAAATGTGTGATGGTCAAACAATTTTTTCAGTTCAGCCTTAAATGGAGGATAATTGCATAACAGTGGGTCATCTCTTTCTACTATAGGAATCGACCATGTAGCAGCTGCAACCCCCAAATAGGATAGGATAAAGGCCACCTTAGATTGATCATTAGGACACTGATTTATGAAAGTAGTGAATTTTGAGGGATCCCCAGGAAAACACTTCTGAGGAGCCAAAGGAATAGCTGGTGGCGTAGTAACATGGATTACAGGTGCACCACCTGTGCTCTGACTATATCAGGCCCCCCCCATACTGTGCAAATGTTTCTTCTGAAGATCTACACCCATGGTCCATGCCTAACGCAGTAAGTGTAGCATTGACTCCCCATTGTAAGACATCAGCACTAATGTCTGAGTTTCTTTTTGCAAATTGTCGAACATATGAGCTGGATCTGCCAGCATGACCTCATGTGCCTCCATTTCACTCAGGTGAAAACTCACCGTGAGCTCGTTGTTCTGTCAGGCTTGATCCCTATTTCACAGGAGTGAAATTAACGTGACGTAGTCCTCTACTTTCCTGTGAACCAAAACGTACTCCAAAGAAGTCACTTCTGACCCACCAGGACAAAGGGATGGATCTTGACTAAGGCCATCATCAAGTTTCCACTGTGTGATGTAGGTCATCTTAACAGTTTCTAAAACATAAGAACAAGCCTTAGAACATTAAACATATACCTCATGATTCCTTTCCATGTAACCCACTTTGAATTACCTAATTTCCCTTCTCCCTTTTAGGTGCTGGATTCTGTTGGCTGTCCTTCGCTATGTTTAATGTCTAGAACACAGAACTCAAGATTACAATCTCAACAGGTACTGTTAACATTAATGTTTACTAATATACGTTACTCTCTAATGCCTACCTAAATGTATAAACTCTATGAATATAGAAGACAGTAATATCAGTCCTTTTGATATCGAATCAGGGTTCGTACGCTTATGTCAGCATTCATCTCCTGTAACATAAGATACATAAATAAACTGTGCCCCCTAGTTGTGAATCTCTCTTTGTTAATCAATATCATGTGCGAGTAATAATTACCCTAATATAAGTCTCTGTTTGCTTACAACTTGTACAGAAATTGAATATATATGTATGTTTCGTCTCCTTTTGTAGAAAATAACAGAAAATGATTAACTTTACCAGTCCTTTCAACAAGAATCCATAGATGAGTATTTTATCCTTTGACTTGTATACAATTCTTAAATGTTGCCAAATTGCATAGATTACCGCTTGAATAATGTCTTTATCTTTTGCAGGAATACTGAGGAAAGTGAAATGCAGAAGCCAGTAACCCAACGCTTCCGACCTGAGGAAAGACCCGCCGCAACTCTAGACGAGGACACCGAGCGCTAGGAATACAGAAGTTGGTGGACGACGCAAACACTGCGTCCAACAACAGATGTGTACGGGAGGAGGAGGGAAATCAGACAACGAGCAGTCATCAGGGTGCATCACGCAGTCTTAAGGGCTATGTGTTCAACCCTTTATGGGGGCCACACCTTGGTATGCTGCTGTGAGCCTGACAGTATGTAATCTTTTTAGAGGTTTTAAAGATGAGTTATTATGAATCATACCAGTATCCTATAAATAATGCAAGTTTGACTGTCAAAGGACCTCCAGTAAACAAGAAATTGAACGGAGCAGATCATCCAATTTGCAATGGTGGGGAAGTGAGCACTTTACAAAGAGGGAGGAACCAAATCAAGGCTATCTGGATGGCACAGTTTATGGCCAGGTGGTCAAACTAATTATCAAGAAAATTCCAGACATTGTATAGCTACACCCCGTCTGAGGGGTGTAGCTTTCATTAGTGTATCACGTATAGTGAAACCATGCCCCATTAGGGTTATAGTCCCAAAACACTTAAATAATAGCTGCAGTTTACAGTCCAGCCAGTGAACATGGGGGTGCAATTTACTTTGATTGCACTAGAGCCCATGACACCATTGCTATGCCACTGTCCCCTCTCCTCAAGGTCTCTCAGCCATTGTCCTGCTCAGTGAGGTCTAAATAATGGGGGTGTCTTCCTTGGGCCTTGTAACACAGAGGACCGGCAGCAAGCTCCAGGTCATGAGGACTCTTTCAGGGTTGTAGCTATTCATAGTGCCACAGCTGTACTGGCACCAGAGCCCAGGGTGTTAGGGGCCCAATGTACCCAAATTATTATGGTATTTTACTGTGTGACCAGTGGATTGGGGAAAGGGATGACCCATTTACCTTGTTTGCATCAGGGTGTATGACACCACAGCTACACCATTGACCCCCTGCCATGGCCCTCACAGCCATGATCTAGCACTGCGAGGGACAGGAAAGACCCATCTCCCTTGGGCCTCACAGCCATGGTGCAGTACCTTGAGGCCCAGCACAGGAGAGTGGGAGGGTGAAGGATTTGCCCTTATTTTAAGTGTTTCTCTTTTGTTTGTCTAACACTGTTCTAAATCATGCACAATCAGGCTTTAGAACCTCCCCAGCAGAAAGTCAGCCCTGGTAATAATTGTAGATGTGCATTGCTGGACAGTGCACTGTGGTTGCTGTGGAGCCCTGATTCTATCTTCCTCTTTTGGCTATATCTCCTATGAAGTCCTAATCACCGGGCTTCGTGGGATATGTGTCAAAGGCTTGGCTTTGGATTGGCTTGGATTCTAGCTAGAAAATAGGATTTATGTAGTGAAATATGCATCTCCTTTTCAAAGAGAGGACCAGTGATATAGGGAGTACTTCATGGCTTTTCCTTGAGCCCTACACTCTTTAATATCTACATGGCCCCATTAGTGCTGTGATACACTGACAAAGTTTGGCTACACTTTCATGACATATACAGAATATTATCAGATTATCATTCACTCAGATGGTTCAACTGATTCTTAACAAGAGCATTGTAGAAGTTGTCTACCACAGGTGGTCACGTGAACGGATAACCACACCTTTAACATTAACTCTGATAAAACCGAGATGCCTATGATTGGACAATTTAAGACTGCATGATCCTCTAGCTGGTGGCCAGCAGAACAGGGGTTATGCTTAACTCTTAGTATAACAGTAAAGAATCTGGATGGATAATATTCTCGTGTTTTACCCTAAGGTAAACAAGGTCAAATCCACTTGTTTGTTTCTTTAAAAATGTTTAAAAAAAGATTTATCTTCTGTTTCCTTTAAAATGTCGAAACGCTTTTGTCAGGCTTTGATAGTCTCCAGACTCAACAACTGCAGCAGTTTTCACATTGGAGTTGCCAAGAACCTGGTTGCAAAACTAAACCAATTCAGAACACTACTGTCTTCATACCTTTTGCTTTACACCAACAGACAAATGTCATTCCTTACAGGTGTCCCTCTCACTGGCTTCCTGTCTGTAAACAGATTTTATTTATAACTCTTTGTCTTACTTGTTGTGCTACATCTGGATCATGTCCTAAATATCTTCAAATACATTCCATGTTCTCCCCTTCTTTCGGCTTTTAATCACAATCTTGTTATCCCTCATTTCAAAGAGCCTTTAGTTTGATTGTTGCCAAACAGTGGAATGACCTTCCTCTCCCAAACAAAACAATTAGAATTGTTCTTCAGTTCAGGAAAGCTTTAAAAACATTTCTTTCTTCTTTAAACTATATTTTATTGTTTTTTTACAGATCTTGATATCTGATAAGATTCTTGTCCCACATATAATGTGAAGAACTTCACCCTCCCCATTCTCTCCCACTGATCAGTGGTTACAGAAAATTATATTCATACATATTCAAAGCAGGGCTTTTCACCTTTACGTATGCAGTGATAACAAGTCACATTGTAATGTTGTATTGTTGTATCAGTCGGTCCACTATTAGCTAGTTAGTTTTAGTGGTCTCAATGATCTCAGACAAGTCAGTGAATGAACTCCTCTCAACAGATGTTCAAACAGAGGACACCATGCAAGATCAAGGTTACTCCCCATATCGTGCAATTCCCACACTAGCTTCTCTATCGCCAAAAGAGAGACCGTAGCTTGCCCTGCCATTCGTGCACAGTTGCATTCCCAGGAGATTTCTATTTAGGCGCAACAAACATATTGGGAGCTATTCTCCAGTCTGAATGGGGTACGTATTTCACGTCCATGGTTCTTAGGTTCAATAGAATTGTAGTGGGTTATGGTACCCCTTTCACATTGGCTTAAATTCCTTCCAGACAGTCAACAAAGTGGAGGGAATGGCAAGGCCATCAAACATACGTCATCTCCCTCTCCGCACATCCCCTCCAAAACAAACCTGTCACATGGGGATATATCTGTTTCAGTTTCCTTGGGATGATAAGCCGTAATACTAAAGGCCTCATTAAGAGCTTGGCCGCCTGACTGCTGAATTACCAAACCCGCAGGGGTGCATCTGTCATCATACCAGCGGCCTCACCTTCCATCATATTACGATGTTTCCTCTGGTCAACCTGGCAAAAAAAAGTGCCACGGCATAAAGGAAGCCGAGGCCAATGCCATCGCACAACAGCACCCTCTGAATGGTCATTGTCTGCAGCGCAGACAGTGTGCATTCCGAGGGTGCTGGCGGGGGGGCCCTGCACTGCCCATGCCATGGACATGGGCAGCACAGGGGCCTTACTGTGGTCCCTAGCACTGGCTTTCCGCCAGCTGTTCCATGACAGTTTTACCACCATGGAAAGGCTGGAGGAAAGAGGACTCGTGATCAGTATGGAGGTGCTGCCATGGGCACCGCTGTGGCTGACTACGACTCTGACCGCTGCCGCCTTGTTGGCATCATTGATCCTGGTGGTGGTAGTGCGGCGGTTCGACTATCCCCGCAAATTTCGAGGTCTTAAGACTGCCAAATTCATAATGAAGCCCAAATTGTTTATACATTGACTAAAAATCACTTTGTAATTATGAGAACACAGAACTATTGGAAAACAAATGTATGATACAGAAATATCATGCTGCAGAAATAATGTTATAAAGAATATCATTTTTTCAGGTAAGGAATATTTTATCAAAAATGTCATTGTTGTTAATTTCGTTTTCAATAATATGGTTGCAATTAATTGCTTTTTAATTATTTTAATGTGTTTCAGTTCATATATTAATTTAAGTTATTATTGTTTGTATATTTATTTTAAATTTTCTTAAATATGGTTTGCAATTTTAAATGTTTTATAAAGTTTAATTTAATTGTTAATACTAATGTATAATGTTGTAGTGGGGTGTTGGGTTTGTAGGAGGATAGTGCAGAAAGTACCTGAACCAATAATAATGATTAATGAATTCATATATTTTACATAAGTATGGAATTTATATTAGTATGTACATTATGTAATACTGAGTTAATTATATTTTAGGTTTGGGTTGCTCTGTTTGCAGGGGTATAGGATAGGAAGTTAATTATGTCATAAACAATTCATTGATTTTTAATGTATTATTTATTTAACTAAATATTAATTATGTAAATTAAGTATTAATCATTTAATTCAGTTACATTTTAGGTGTGGGTTTCTGGGCTTGTTGGGGTACAGGTCGGGAAGTTAATTAGGTAATAATTAAATAACCATTATTTTTTTAATTGAAAATGAATTAGTACACTGTGAATTTTATAAAGTGGTTAATTGTTTTTTTATTTTTTTATTTTTTAATATATATTATGTTAAATGATAATGTTTATATTAAGCGTTTTATATGTTTTCTAAATTAATATGGTTATGCAAATATGTAATGGTATTTGAAGGAAAGTAGGCTACCTATTGTTGCTTAGACTGGAGTGGGAACAGTATTTTTAACCCCTCCAAAGTCCAATACTTTGCATATTTTTGTACACATTGGAGTGTCAATACCCCTCCAGTGTCCAATGCTTTTCATACTGTTGCTTAGACTGGAGTGCGAATAGTAATTTTAACCCTTCCAAAATCCAATGCTTTCCCTTTTGTTGCACAGAGTGGAGTAGTAAGAGTAAATGTTACCCTTCCAAAGTCCACCACTTTCCCTACAGTTCCACAGACTGGAGTGGGAATACTAAATAGAACCCCTCCGAGGTTCAGCGCTTTCCAAGCTGTTGTACAGACTGGAGTGGGAATAGTATATGTATACTCTCAAGTTTCATGCTTTCCCTACTCTTGGAAATAGTGTATGTGTTATTCCCAGACTTAAACACATTTCCTAATATTATTTACATATATTAGCAATATTTGTTTATCATTTTAATTTTATAGTATTTGTTTATATTTGTATTTGTCTCTAAATTGTTATAATACTTTTGTATTTATTTTATTTTAAATACAAAAAAGGAAGAGTGAACTCTGGACAGGTCCTAAGTTTAGGTGGAGAGCAGCTCCAGTTAGGAGCACTCTGCAACACTAGCAACACTAGGGGCCAGATTTAAGAAAAGTGGTGCCGCACCTAGTGCAGCGCCACTTTCCTTGCACCACTAAGTACCCCCCTACTGCCACCATGTGTGCCATGTGTGTGTATTTAAAATACAGCGCACCATGGTGCAGAGTAGGTGGACAATAGCATAATTTGTTGGCGCTACTCCTGCAGAGTACACAGGGGTCCATTATAAATAATGGCATGTCCCCTTTTAACGCCTGGTCTGAGCAGGTGTAAAAAGTGCCAAAAAAATGGAGCAAGGAAATCTCTCAGAATTCCTTGAGACATTTTTTCGGCTCCCCTAATGGCATGGTGCAAGCATAATGTGGTGCAAGGGTTTACAAAGTGGCGCAATGCATGCATTACGCCACTTTGTAAATATGTAGCAAGGCAAAGACCACTTAAGCTCTGCCTTAGCATAAAAATAATGATGCTATGGCCTCATGTCTGTTTATCTAGCAAAGTTTTTAAGCATAGGATCAGCACAGTGCTACCTACTCCTAGCTAGATAGGGACAAAGCATTTTGCCATTTGTACAGCAAAATCTTTAAGCATTGGATTGACACAGTGCCATTCGAGCTGAGCTGTAAAATGACAATAGCCATTCATCGCTCCATTCACAGAATTACAGCTTTGAACTGGTAAAATACTTTTCAAGATAAACTGGAATAAGTAAAACCAAACACTGACACATGTTTCGCTATGATCGTAGCTCTTCAGAGGGGTTTACTTTTGTCCAGACACAAGGGAGGACCCAGTATAAGTCAAAACAAAGCCCCTTCAGGGTTAGAGTGAAGCATAAATTATGCTAAAAAGGAAGAGACAACTATGGGTAGTTCCCACTTTTAGGTGGAGAGCAGCTCCATTAAGGAGCACTCTGCAACACCAGTGACACTCGATTTGCTCACTTCAAATGTCTGTTTATCCAGCAATGTTTTAAAGCATAGGATCAGCACAGTGCTATCCACGCTGAGCTAGATAGGAACAAAGGCCCTCATTATTACATTGGTGGTAAATTCCGAATACTACTGCGGTGACTGCCGCCAACATACCGCCTCGGAGGAGAACATCCGTTCGCCAGATTATTACCCATACACACAAAAACAACAGAAAACAGACGCAACCACAAATATGCCAGACCCACTGAATGTGATAAACTGTCTGAACTACCACCCATACTGTAACCCCACCAATACTACGCCCTCCAAATAATGACCCATTAATCACCACAGCGGACATTCAATGTCGGAAAACCATTGGCGGTGAACACCGCAGCGCCGGAGAAGGCCACCCAAATCAAAAACAAGACAACATTGGCCAGAGAAAAACCCCCACATCTGACACTAATACACACACCCACCAACAGCACTATAAAACACACACCCACATCACCCACAATCCTTTGCTAACACGACAAGACAGCTACACTTTGCAATGCTAATCCAAAAGAGAACTGCACACACATATCACAGCTACCTATGCATCCCACACGCACCACACACCACACACCCCACCACATCACACATCACCCTCTGCACAGCCTACACACACCACACAACACCCATGTCCCCTCAAAGGCACCCCCATTTCACGATGAGGAGTTGCGGCTCATGGTTGAGGAAATAGTCAGGGCAGAGCCACAGCTGTTTGTAGCACTGGTCCAGCGGATATCCATTGCCAGGAAGATGGAGCTATGGCGGAGGATCGTGGTCAGGGTGAACACCGTGGGACTACATCCACACACAAGGGACAACATAAGGAAGAGGTGGAACGACCTACAGTGGAATGTGTGTTCCATTGCAGCAAGGAACCAGCTCGCCATCCAGAGGACTGGCGGTGAACCCCCAACTCCTCCCCCACAGCTGACAGCATGGGAGGAGCAAGTCTTGGAAATCCTGCAATCTGAGGGACTCACTGGAGGACCCGGAGGACTGGACACTGGTAAGTCAACATTTACTACCTATCACCCCCCCATACCTGCCTGCCACCAAGACCCATACCCTGACACCCATCACCTCACTCCTCCTCACTCCATCCCACACAGTGCACCACCACAATTAACAAACCTAAATGCCAAGCCCTGCCCTGCATACCCACTGCATGCACATCCCTTCCAGCCCTGCATGTACACCCACCACCAATGCATGTATAGCATGGAGAACTAACAATCACACAGTCCATCACCATACACAAACAAAGGTGGCAGGGCAACAGCAATAATATAGGGGAAGCTAGTGATGCAGAACATGCCACAGAAATGTAGCATAATACACCACTTACATCCCCACAGGTGCCCCAGCCAATCTCAGTGACGAGGAGGTGCCACGGCTACCCATTCCCACACCAGAAGATGCCCCCAGTGATGACAGCAACTCTGGAGCTCTGGATCTGGATGAACTCCCTGGCCCATCAGGGACCACTGCTCAGTCGGCTACCCCAGCCCACACCCATTCCACTACAGAGCCTCCCCCCTCAGAATCCAACACCACAGCAGCGACCAAACGTCCCCAGACATCTGTCCCCAAGACACGTCAATCAGTAGTGTGCCCACCTGTACAGGGACCCCAATCCACACCTCACATGCAAGACAGTGAGGGTCCTGGGGTCAGTGACAGTGGGCACACCGTTCACGGGACAGGGATGGTCGGAGGACAGCTGTGCGCCGGTGGAGGACATGCCCAGGGAACCGACTGCCCAGGAGGCACTCACTAATGTCCTGGGGGCTTACCAACAATCCCAGTACAAGATGGGTCAGGTGATAAACATCATGTAGGAGAACCACAGCTGCAGGGGAAACACCACCAGGAGATCAAGCAAGAATTGCAGGCCCTGAGCACCACCATGGCCTCCATTGCAGGGGTGCTGGGTGATATGGCCAACATCATGAGGGACTACACAGCACACCAGCGGGTCCTTTCCATTAGCCAGTGTACGGACCAGCCCTCCATATCTGCTGCAGCTAGTGGACAAGAGGCCCTGCCACAGGACCCACAGGCCACCAGCACCCCTCCCCCTGCAGAAGGTGAACCACCCCACAAACGGTCCCTGCGACCCAGACAGACAGCAGAGACAGCTGCCAAGAACAAGACCACCACCAGGAGATGAGCCCCTTGTGTTCAACTTTGTCACCTTGTCCACTTCGAACTGCCATTGCTCCCCTTCTTATGGCTCCTTGGACACTGAACCTGTGCTGCAAACAGACTGTCCCACTACACTGGACTATTCCAAACCATCACCCCCCTCTATTGCACTTTGCATTGTATACACATTTATAATAACCACCTTTGGACACAAGTTGAGTAATAGTGCCTTATCTGGGGTAATGCACAATGAACTGAATGAACTGCATGATCCTGTGTAAATGTCCAGTAATTTGTTCATCCATCCTACAAATATGTCTCAGCAGTCTCTACACATCACTCTGTTGTAACCACAGCAGCATCTGCAATAAGGGAAGGCATAGTTGACAGTCAGGTGAGATGTAAAGGTAATGACTAGCATTATGCTACAACCACACAGCACAACACTGAAATGGAGAAATATTTAGTTCAACAGTCTTAACTGTGTGTCATTGGAAGTACTGCTGGATCATATGTATCCAGTTGTCCACATCCTCCTCCTCTTCCTCCTCCTCACTGTCCTCAGTGTCCACTGCTGCCACAGCTGCACTGTCACCCCCCTCATCCTGAAGATAGGGCACATGCCACCTGAGGCCCAAATTGTGCAACATGCAGCACACAACAACAATCCTGCAGACTTTCTCAGGGGAGTAGCATAGGGATCCACCTGTCAGTTGGAGCACCTGAGCCTAGCCTTCAGGAGCCCGAAGGTCCTTTCAACAATCCTCCTGGTACGCCCATGAGCATCATTGTACCTACTCTCAGCACCTGTTCTCGGAGTCCTAATAGGGGTCAGGAGCCAGGACAGGTTTGGGTAGCCGGAATCACCTGCAAGATGTAAGGGACACTCATTAGCCCTGCACAATTGCATGGGGTATGACTCCTGAATGCATACACTGACATATATTGGGTGGGGACTCAGGATCACCTATAAGCCACACTCTGTGCCACGTAGTTGTGCCAGCAGCTGTGGGACACTGCTATTCCTAAGGACAAAGGCATCATGCACCGACCCAGGATACTTGGCAGTGACGTGGGAGATGTACCGGTCAGCAAGACACACCGTCTGGACATTGAGTGAGTGGAAACTCTTCCTATTCCTGCACACTTGTTCATTGGCCCTGGGGGGACTAAGGCAATATGGGTCCCATCAGTGGCCCCAATAACATGTGGTATATGTCCCATTGCATAGAATCCAGCCTTCACAGTGGATAAATCATCTACCTGGGGGAATGCGATGTAGCTGCACATGTGTTTGAGCAAGGCTGCCAAAAGCCTTGCAAGCACAATAGAGAACGAGAACACTGGCTGTGATATTCCTGTAGCCAAGCCCACTGTCATCTGGAAAGAGCCAGTTGCCAGGAAATGGAGCACTGAGAGTACCTGCACAAGTGGGGTTATTACTGTTGTGCATCGGATAGCAGGTAGCAGATCAGGCTCCAATTGTGCAGACAGCTCTGTGATTGTGGCCCTGTCCAGACGATAGGGGAGCATGATGAGCCTGTCCTCCAGTGTAGGCAAGTCCACAAGGGGTCTGTACACGGGTGCTTGCCTCCTCCTCCTATTCCTCCACAATGGTTGGTACCTAAGAGACCCAAATGTAAGAAAGGAGTGATAACAGGAACCATGATCACACTACAGCAGTGTACACAGAGCATGCTTGTATGTTGGACACTAGAATTGTCTAGGTGAGTACATTCAACTACAATGACACACTTATTGATCTGAACATGTATGCAGGGACAGGTGAAAGGGACCTCACTTCGCCAGCATTTGCGTCATGGCGGGAGGCAGTCTGCACCACAGGGCAATTCCTCATTGGCTAACATGGCCCTCTATGGAGTATGGGAACCAATGATGATCAACGCCGGTGGTGACGGTGTTCACCGCCACGGACATGACTGCCATTTTATTTCTACCTCTTCACTTGATTCCTGACTTTCCACAGGACGACATCTCCACTGCGTGTTCTGATGTGACCTGTGTCTGGAACCTGCCATGGCACGTGCAACAGGGGAAAAGGCCCATGCCTTCGCGTCAGAGGAGTTGGAGAGGCCCCTCGATGGGTTCCTACCCCTGTATGGACAGTTGTATGGGCCTTCAGACCAACAGGTGAGTACACCATGTGTATGTTGCATGCAGCATGGCTGCATGGAGATGGGTGTGTTCTGGCAGTGTGTCATTTGGGGGGGTATGGCTGGTGGCAGTGTTAATGCAGGGGCACGGGTCATGTGAGTGCCTGATGAGGTGCTAGTGCAGTTTGTAGGCCATATGTGTGGCAGGCTGGATTGTCTGGTTTATGGTGTCCCACTGTTTGTGTTTCTCAGCGCCCATCAGAAGAAGGGGTTGTGGCGTGGCATTGCCAAGGACGTGCGGACCCTTGGGGTCTATAGCAGGCGGAGCATCCATTGCAGGAAACGGTGGGAGGGCCTGGGATGCTGGACCCAGAAGACCGTGGAGGCCAGCTGTGGACGCCCTCCCAACAAGGGAGGGGTGGCCGTTGGAACCTGACCCCCCTGATGGCCCGCACACTGGCGGTGGCCTACCCAGTATGGGTGATTGAGGGCATCACAGCAGCAACAAGGGTGTGAATACAGTGTGTTTCACAACCATCTCTGTTACCTGGCATGGGAGCGGGGTACTAGTCAGTGGATGCCTCAATGTGCCAGTTTAGACATTGCTGTGGGGTCCAGCTTAGGTTAATAGAGTGAAATGCATTTTTTGATAGATAGGTAGCTGGCTTTCTATTGCAGACAGGGCTGATTCAGATTCCTCCTCTGATGGGAGCTTCCTGGTGGTGGCCGACCCCTCTGGGACCACCCGAGCTACAGGTTCTACTGCCACACCCGGTACTAGCACCTCCCTCTTAGTAGCCCTCAACTGAGTTGCTCGTGCCCACTCACACAGGAAGGTGAACTTCTCTTTCACCCCAGGCACCTCAGACCCTCCCCAGTCAGCCCTGCTGCCCTCATTGAGGAGGCTATTGACCTCCTGAGATCTATCTCTGTAGGGCAGTCAACCATAGTGAATGCCATCCAGGGGCTGGCATCCCAGATGCAGCAAGGTAATGCCTTCCTGGAGGGCATTCATGGTGGCTTGGCGGCTCTAAAAAGATCATTTCAGGCTCTGGCCTCTTCACTGATGGCAGCCAGTGTCCCTGTTTCTTCTGTCCCCCCTCCAAATACCACTTCCCAGTCCCAGTCTCCTCACTCCAACCCATTCCATGCACACATTCAGACAAGCATGCACACAAAACATCACACAAAACTCGCACAGACTAACACAGGCAGCACACTTCAGTCCTCAAGCACTCATACAGCCAACACACAGATGCACACACAACATCATTCACTGCCTCCACTGTCTCCCCCCTCCACCCACACAGTCACATCTACACTCACACCTGCATACACTGCATCGACAGTCCCTGAACCTGCCACCTGCACAGTCTTGCCCACAGTCACCACAACAGCAGATCTGCAGACATGCGCCCCACACACCACATGCGTAGTCACGACATGACCATTACCACATCATGCAGCACACCCACCTCACTTGCAGACACCACCACAACATCCATCCACACATCCTGTTTGTCCTCCCCCACCCTGTCTGCCCCCCTCCAAAGACACTCAAAAGCTTGCACTCAGATCCCCAACAGCCATCCACCTTACACATGCACACTATGCATGCACCTGCACCCAAGTCCAGCACACCTCCTCCTCCTACAACCACTGCCTCTACCTCCACTCCCATGCCTCCTCCTACATCCCGCCCCATTGGCCCTAAGAAGATTTTCCTTTCCTGCCTTGACCTCTTCCCTCCCCCCGCTCTGCCTGTAAGAGGAAGGTCCCGTCCCGTCCCCCCAGCCCAGTACCTCAATCATCCAGTCTGACACTATACCACCCCCAAAGTCTCTAAGGGGCACATGAGTGCGATGCCGGCCCCCCACCCCAAGGACACTGCTCAGCCCCCAAAACGGAGTGCTAAAGTGCCACCCCCTCCCAAACAGACAACCAAGACCATGACGCCATCTCCAAAACATAGGGCCAGACAAAGGCCAAGGAGACCCCTCCCAAGACCAAGGTCAAGTAGGCCCCTCCCAAAACTAAGGTCAAGGAGGCCCCTCCCAAGACTAAGCCTAAGGAGGCCCCTCACAAAACTAAGCCCAAGGAGGCTCCTCAAAAACCTAAGCCCAAGGATGCCGCTCACAAAACTGAGGCCAAGGATCCCCCTCCAGAACCAGTGGGCAAGGAGCTCTCTCCAGAACCATCAGGCAAGGAGCCCCCTCCATCACCAGAGGGCAAGGAGCCCCCTCCATCACCAGAGGGCAAGGAGCCACCTCCATCACCAGAGGGCAAGGACCCCTCTCCAGAACCAGTGGGAAAGGAGCTGGAAAGGAACCCCCGCCAGATTCAGTGGGCAGGGAGCCCCCTCCATCACCAGAGGGCAAGGAGCCCCCTCCATCACCAGAGGGCAAGGACCCCCAACCAGAACCAGTGGGCAAGGAGCCCTCTCAGTAACCAGTGGGCAAGGAGCCCCCTCAGTAACCAGTGGGCAAGGGCCCCCTCCAGAACCGGTGGGCTAGGAGCCCCCTCAGTAACTAGGGGGGAAGGAGCTCCCTCAGTAACCAGTGGGCAAGCAGCCCCCTCCAGAACCAATGGGCAAGGGTCCTCTCCAGAACCAGTGGGCTAGGAACCAACTCAGTAATCAGTGGGCTAGGAGCCCCCTCAGTAACTAGTGGGGAAGGAGCTCCCTCAGTAACCAGTGGGCAAGGATCCCCCTCCAGAACCAATGGGAAAGGGTCCCCTCCAGAACCAGTGGGCTAGGAGCCAACTCAGTAACCAGTGGGCAAGGAGCGCCCTCCAGAACCAGTAGGCTAGGAGCCTTACCCACCCACCCTGCCCTCTTGCCCCCTGAGGTGCTACCCATTTACAACATGATTCCCCTGCGTAGTGGAGTCCCGATGTTGTGTAGGAGTCAAGTTGGGGCTTGGACTTTGCCTTGTGGGTATTAGAAACTTGAATTGACCTTTGGGCCTGCATGTACATATGCAGTTGTGTATGTTGTTTGGATTTTGAATTTTCATCCCACATGATTACAGTGGTTGGAATGGAGGTATGTGTACTGGCTTTCGTTGCTCCTGGGTACTGTTGCAGTCGATTTACTCTGCAGCTGGTTCTGGGTGTGTGTATGGTGTGTGTCTCCCTCCTTTGTGTGCTAGACGGCTGTACTCACCGTCGTCGTCGGCGTTGCTGCTCCAGGACGGCAATGGCGTAGTACAGCATCGAGAAGACTTGAAGTTCTGGTTCCATGGCGGCCGCAGATTCCTCTGTGTCTCTGGAGGTGGGTGTCTCCTTTTAAATTATGTGTTTCCAGCAGGTTTTTGGTGTTGTTGCTACCGCCCCGGAAATCCTGGTGGTGTGCTATGTCGTAATATGGTGGGTGGATCCTTGTCTTCCGCCTTCCTGTAGATGGCTACCGCCATGTTCAGTGATCGAACCGCACTGGTGATTGGTGGGGTACATTGGCTGTCTATGGCAGGGATCACCATCATGGTCATTATTTGGCGTCATTACCGCCATCGCTGGCGTGGCAGTAACCTGATCCGCAAGGTCATAATGACCACCAAAGTCTTTTGCCATTTGGGGGATGGCCCTTTCTGTCTGCCAAACTCGTAATGACCCTCAAAGTCTTTTGCCATTTGTACAGCAAAATCTGTAAGCTGTAAAATGACAGCATTATAGCTCTTCGGAGGGGTTCAGCTTTGTCTACACACAAGGGAGCACCCAGTATAAGTCATGACAAAGCCCCTTCAGGGCTAGAGTGATGCATAAATTATGCAAAAAAGGAAGAGAGAACCCCGGGTATATATATATTCACAAAAAAAAGAACAAAGGTTACCGGTACCTGATACTTACGTTCTGAATTTACTCATAGAAAACCATAGAAATTCAGCAGTTAGAGTTCTTTTAAGTAACTACAACTCGCGCCCTAAGGTAACTATGACTGCTGCTCCCACCACGCACAGATTTACTTGTCTTTTGAGTTCCAAAGTTTCATTTATATTTGTGATTACGTTATAGAAGTTGTCATGAGTGCTGTAATATCTAGGGAAATTAGCAGTGCATGGCGATGTTGAGGACCGTGAGGGGAGCCTGAAGGCCACCACGGTCCCAGCTAGCTCCTCACCTCCTGTGGGAGTGAGAATTGCTGTCACAGAGAGAGGGCTGCTTTAGTAAACTCCACTCTCATGAATGGAGAGCTGTTTGAACTCAGTGCTGCCTTGCTGATCACAACCCTACTGCCAGCCTTTCCATGGTGGGGACTTGGTCATGGAAAGGCTGGCGGTAGGCTAGTGATGTCGGCACCCCTGCCCAGCACCGTCGGAATGCGCACTCTCTGAAAATTTTGAGGGTGCTACAGTACTGGCTTCGGGAGCCGAGACCAATACCTCAGCATTGTTCCCGCCAGTCAGCCAGACGGAAATGTCATAGTACAATGTTCCAGCCATACAATGGGGTGGCATCCTCCCCACGGCTTTGGCAGTCCTGTTTTGGGACTGCCAAAGTTGTAATGATGCCCTATGATATGAAAACACACTGCCTCTCAGCTGAGACATCACCCCAGTGTAACACATGTGCAAAATACCCTGTGGCTAGAGATTACTGCCTCTGCTCATACATCTCTTCATGATAATGAATGTCAGTAGTGAATGTAAAATGGAGTACCATCTCTTTTAACAACTGTGTCTTGGACATCCAGTGTGCACGTTTAAATTTAAGAAATCACTCACCTCCCTCTCTCAGACACCTCCCTTTGGGGAGCGCACGGTGTACACAAAGATAGAGCCCTGTGCTGAAACTTCTTTCCAGAGTGACAAGAACACATACAAAGATGTGCAAAATAACTGCCCTCTCGACCAGCAGACAGCAATGCATAGTATTGTTGTATATCTGTTTTAGCCATATTTTAGACACGTTATTTTAGCAAACTTGGCCTGCCGATGTGCTCATTAGCCCAGTTACCTTTTATACAATCATCGCTTTATTTTTCTAGCAATAGCCACATTTGTGGTGTTGTTTTATTTCTCTCTATCTAATTGTTCTTTCGCCTAGGAAAGCAATGCATGATCAGGAGGACATTTGTTTCACTTTGTGCTTTCTTCAAGGCTACAGTCAGATAGGTTGCCGGTAAAAGTGGTACGCTGTGTCTCCAACATTCACAGAAACATACACACTCATACGTTGTCAACTGTTTTATTACAAAAACACTCCTTTGTCCAATACATGTTAGAGGGAGCTCCAGGCAGATGACCACGACTGCATGCTGACTACTGATTGCTTAGACGGCCGAACCCCTGATCAACATGGGGATGGTGTATGTCTAGACTGCAGGCTTCCTTATTCAGGTGTGAGAGAGGATGTTTTCCCAGGGGGAAACCTGAAGGGCAGATTAGGCTTATTATGCTGTGCTCGAACATAGCGTATATAAGCGAATTATATATCACTCCTAGTGACAGTATGGTGGGACTGTTTTTGTGTTTCGCTCTCATTGTTACACTCTTGCTTTTATTGTGTTTTATCATCCTAGTTATTGCCATGCTTGCCATTTTATCTAAGATGCAGTTACTTCAACAAACACTTATTGAGCTATATTCTGCCTATGTTGTCTTTGCCTGTGTGAGACTAATGTAACTGAGAGGAAGGGACGAGATCTGATCAACCATGATTCCCCTGAAGAGTCTTTCTTGTCATGCGCCTGTTTGCCACAACCATCTCCACTCTTGGGTGGAGATTAGGCACTGCTAGTTAGCCGGAAAACCTGGATTAGGCCTACAGGTGTCACATGGTGTGGAATTATACTTATTACCCCACAATCTATGCAATTCTGCCACCGAAAATCTAGTAGCCTCATTAGAATAATGAGAACCTACGCAACATGGTGCAGCCGACGTTTGGTCAGGCACTCATTTTTGGATCCTTCTAAGTATATCAGTCTCCCAAAAGGCTGAAGACACCTCAATACTAGAAACAGAGACGTCCGTGGTATGGAGGATTTCCTCCCCAACTAAGTAGGTTGTACCTATCTAAAGCTGTAGGTTGTTCAAGCTTGAACCTTAAAAGGATCAATCTCCAGTTGGCATTCTTATATCTGAACATACATTTTACCATTAACATGACGAATCCACAACGGGTAGTAATTGCAGTAAATATGGCCCAGGGAGTCCAGTCACATTTGTTGTTGAGGCTTATCCAGCCTACAGAACTGAATTTTTTTATTCTTTGGTCATCTTTCCAGCAGCAGATGGGAACACATTCCATCATTATACACCTGCAAACATACACGCACAATACAGAGCATATGCATATTTAGAAATACCTTTACCTTATCAAGACCATACTACTTGGCTTGATGGTGCCCTAACACATACAATATTACACATTAGGTTAGGTCCTTTGAGCAATGTTGGCCTGACCCGGCCTCTACTGGCCACATATACCACACCCTGATGCAGCAAGCTTAATGATGGGTGAGGTCTGCCGCTTATATATAGAGCTCACTGGAACATACAAATTGTTAGTACAGTTTGTAATGCACATACTAAATACTAACCCAACTCGTGCTGCCCCAGTGCAACCACATGCAGTTATGCCAGGTATTAACCCAGTACATTCGATCATGGGTAAAGCACCCGGCAAGCGGGAAGAAATTCTGTTTTGGTTAGCTTGAAAGATAAATGCTCTGGAAGCAGTTTTTCCCCCATGTGCGTCCTCAGGACAAACATAGAATCCTCACTATGTGCTTGCCATTTGTGACGGTTCCCACAGTAGATAACTGCAACACATGGGTCATGGTATTTGCCATGCTCTATACCACCGCAGACGGTACACCAACACTTGCCAATCTTCCAGAGGTGTTAAAACAAATTCAAGATGAATACAGGGCTGGCCCAGCCCTGGATTTGGGGATGCAACTTTGCTACTGTGTCTTCAATCATATTAAGTGACCTTAAAGGGGATGCAGTGGCCTGCTCTAGTATTGGTCGAGTCTGGGGGACAGACCAATTAAACCATGATTACAAGGTAGATCAAATAAAGATTCTACTAAGCAAACACCTGAAGGTTCTAAAAAGAGCTGGGATAAAAAAACAACAAACACCTAAAAAAGAAAGGGGAGAATCTCCACATTCGGAGACCCCTCAAAATAGCTATAATCTTAGAAATAGAGATAATATAAAACCCCCTGACAGATATCAATATACTGATACATGCCAATCTTTTTCCTTTCAAGACTTACTGGAAAAACGCAATGAGAGATGTGGGCAGGCAGAGAAGCGAACAGAGTATGTGAAACTGAGAAAGGACTCACTGCGCTCATCTGAAGTTTCTATTAAAAAAGAAGAGAAATTTCCCCAACAAAAACCCCAGTTCAAAAAGAAAAAGGTGGCAAACGATTAGAGTACCAGGGTGTAATTGAACTCTGTGTTTCACCAATCAATAGTCCATTGTTTCCTGTTGCTGAACCCGATTATTCATGTAGAATAGTTTTAGACTACAGACATATAAACAGTCACACACGCACATTCGCTATACAAAATGCACACAGCACAGTACTTATGAACAATATTGTGTGCAAAAAATACAAAACGACACTGGATGTTTACAACAGGTTTTTCTGCCAAAACATAGCACCTGAAAGTAGGGACTTAACAAGTTTCAGGACTTTAGGCACCCAGAAAAAAATCTGCTGACTCCAAGAAGGGTACAAAAACAGTCCAGGACAGTTCTCAGCTTGTGTTACATCTATTTTACACAACATTGAGGCGTTGTCATTCATTGATGACATCTACCTCATGGACGACAACCTCATGAAACATATGAGTAGCCCGCATTGTTGTAAGATTTTCTAAATTTGGCTAATAATTCGATTTCAGAAAAACAAAAATAGCCTTCCTTTGTGTCCTGTTTTTGGGATATGAACTGTCAGATGAAGGCAAGAGCCTTGCACTCCATTTTTTTGAGAAAAGCACACAATTACAACCACCAACCACAATTGAAAAGCTCCAGTCCCTATTTTAACTTTTGGCAGAACATACATTCCAGATTATGCACAACGCATTAAACCATTGTATGACTTAATACGTCCTGACTTTGCCAGAAAATACTGGACAGTCGAACACATACGCATTCTCAGAGCATTACAAAAAGACATGCTTGAAGCAAAACACTTACATACAAAGGACAACAAATAACATCTGGTCATCAGAGTAATTGCTGGTGCCATTGGTTTCACCTATGTAGCATTTAAGGAGGGTGAGACCGTCCCAATTGCATACAAATCACATTTGTATTATACAGCTGAACAACGCTTTTTGCTCCCACTGAGAAAATTCTCACTGCTGTTCAAATGGCTGTCATCAAAGAGAGACCTATGGCCCAGGGGAAATGTATCATTGTTGTATCCCCCATTCCAACCCTTAAGGCTGTTAGCAAAGCTAGCGTTCCTAACGCTAAAGCATTACATCCACAATGGATCCAATGGGTAATGTCTCTGACAGCCGCTGATGTTGATTAGACATTTACTCTAAATTACAAATCCAAGAATTTTTGCAATATGAACTTGAATATCCAGTTCCAGCAAACACATTGCCTATTGAACAATATCAGACAATTTTGTATACTGATGATGCAACCCAACCAGCAATAGGCACCAAACATCAATATTCCGCCACTTGCGCAGTCATGAGGGGATACCTGAAAGATGGCAAGTTCTATCCACAACATACCATGTGGCCGATCCTTCACACAAGACCTATGGGACTCCTGGGTAGTACCCGAATCCCACTCATTATGGACGAGGGTGTTCCTCTACAGGTTTTCAGCAGCAACGCTGACACCTCTCCAAGCTTGGGGAGGGTAGAAAATGAGATTTCATTGTTTCCACTAACTTCTACTACTACAAATAACACCAATCATATAGATCAATTGTATTCAAATTCTACACAGACGGTTGGCATAGTCTACTATGAACCACATAGGGAGTCTTCTGCAAGTTCTCCTCTTACAAACATGGCTCCAGAGTTTGCACAATCTGCTTCTGGATATTTTGCCAACATCAATGACACTGACTCATCTGCCTCTACTACAATAGAACTGTCAAGAGCACTTAAGCTGATAATTTGGCTAAAAATTAACTAGTTTATTCTTCCATGGAACTATCTATAGCTTTTACTAACTGCACTTGCCTTTGTCCGTTAAATTTGGTTTGTCATTGTTTTCTTTTTACTTATACATGGTCATTACCTCACTGAATGCTCTACAGTTGAACTGGTGGATGAGGTCTTAAAACCACATTTTTCATCACAAAACGTCCGCAGGGACTTGTCATTGGTGAAAATGTTTGCCATTCCTGATGAGATTTTGTGGGATAAAGTATTATTTGATATATATGGCCTGACGGAGGTCATCCAAATTCCATATGTATTCAAACTTTCTATGAACGATACAATTACACCCAGAGTAGCTTCTGATGATTGGGATATGAAAACAGTTGATTTCATGATGTCTGATTTACAGTGTTACACAGTATTTGAAAATGAAGATGTGTATCAATCCAAAGAAAATTATGGAGATATGTTCTGTTATAATTATGATGGACATAATTTCATTCACAGAGCAAGTACCCCAAATTAAATAAACACAGTGGGAACACTGCTCGACTCCACCATTAGGGAGTTCCAAAACGTAACTGAAAAGTTTGCTAATTTTTCTGGGCACAATGTTAAAAATACAGAGTCATAATATTTCAAATTGCCAGTGATGGAAAGTCAAAATATTCTATTGACAGACACAAAATTGATTTATTCTGATTCCTTTGTTTTTCCGGTGGTTATAAAAGGCTATGATTACTAATTGAAGTCAATAGACTTGAAAAGTGTGTGGGGAGCTAAAAACTGGCAAATAAGGGGAAAGAAAGCTTTATTCAGAGCATGCCTTATACCTGATCAAATGGCATTTTAAATGAAACAATACAACAGACTAGTTTTTTAGGCTTAGCAAAAATCAAGGAATTTAATGCACCCAGTATTCCTACACCTGCAAAATTTTACAAATGGCAAAAGTATATAAATGCATCTGAAGATCAGCTCAATGAATAGGTCCAGAATCGAACATTTAACACATCACTTTCACGTCCAGGTGGGTGGTTATTGAGGTCAGTAGACATCAATGGGTGCCATACACCAGTGGCTCCCAACCTTTTGACTTCTGTGGACCCCACTTTTTCATTACTGGAACCTGGGGACACCACTGAATCATTATTGGAATCTGGGAACCCTCCCACTGAGTCATTACAGAAAAAGATGGGGACCATATATGTTAATATTATTTAATTTGCTAAGCATTCGCAGACCCATTGAGGAGGCTTCGAGGACCCCCTTGGGTCCCCGGACTACAGGTTGGGAACCACTGCCATACATGGTTCGTAAACTCCATGGGGGGTTTTAGAACAAATAGGCAGGACCCTTGCTAAGTTTCTTTAGAACATTCGGGTATAGTGAGAACATATAGGGCCTGATTACAACTTTGGCGGATGGGGTTAATCCGTCCCAAATGTGACAGATATCCTGCTTGCTGTATTATGAGTCCATTATATCCTATGGAACTCGTAATACAGCCGGTGGGATATCCGTCACATTTCGGATGGATTAACCCCCTCCACCAAAGTTGTATTCAGGCCCATAGTGTAGGAAAATTATGCCAGCAATGGTTGAAATGTTCCTCACTAGATGCTGTTAATGTACACCTCAGTCTCCTATCTAATGAAACAGATTTACAGGATTTCCTGCTACGCCCCAGAAGACAAAGCAGAAAACGCTTCTTATATGAAGTATACAGTGAAATTTTGAAACTTTCCCAACAAGAAACAGCTGCCCAGTTAAGGCAAATTTACAGAGAGCATTAGCCATTGTAGATAGTGGGATTAACACCTTAGACCTGCATTTCAGGTGCTCCCAAATGGTAGCTATGTGCTCCTCAACAGTGAGAGCTGCTGTGGAATGCAAGCCAGAATTGCTTACGTCATTTCAGTCTGCCAAATTGTTACATGTTGCGGGAATATCCGTTTTCCCCCTACGCAACAAAAAGGAGTAGAAGACATTTGGCCTCATATTGCTACTTCTGATGTGAACTTTGACAAGTTTAGCAGACTCAAGGCTTTATTGTTTCAAAAACATGTGGCACTTACATCTGCACTTGAGACCTATGCGCTTCAGGTTGTGAGGTCATCGGCAGGGATTCCGTCCTTTTTAAGCACAAATGTTCCGAGACACTTTGGTGAACTCGTGGGACGAATATTCAACAAGTCCAGAACTACTGGAATTGTGCATTTCTTTAAGGCTGTTGGTTCTGGTTTCAGTCACACCTTCTTCTTTATATTTGGCTTAATACCTTCAGCCGTACACTCAATATTTTCGAGTATTTTCAGGGGATTTCCAATTACTGCTATAATAGGTGGTATATTGCATCTTGCATTTGCCTCTGTGCTTACAACCTGTCTCCTGTATAAAAATCTTTATTCTACAATGGGAAGGAGCACAAATCTCTCTATAATACCCGAAACATACATATATATGCAGCAGAAGAATGAAGTCCTTGAAGTATGCACTGCCACTTTAAGTCAACATTAGAAGACTGTAATCATTTTCAAATTGTTATAAGCCATTTAGGAAACAAATCAGTGGTAACTTTAAACATTTTATTAAAATAATTTAACAGCATGACAATAACAAAATTAGTAAAACACAACTGTAAAAAAAACAACAAACTAAAAAATGATTTACACGTGTTCTTCCCTCTCATTAATAGGCAGTAATACCTCCATCCCTTTTGCTTTATTTGCCTACTGGATTTTGATGTACGTAGATTTTTTTGCCTTTGATTCAGCCACCTTAGCCTGCCAAATAAGGTCTCATTTAATAGTCTTTTTCTGAGAGGCTAAGTGGCAAAACAGTCTGCTAAAACAATATACTAAAAGGAGTCCAGCCGGGAAACTAGAAACAACCAGTGTGATAAATCTTTTACAGGAATGTAGACATATTGTACATGCTGTCAATCTAAAAGGATAGCTAAGACAAACTTAGCTTGTGAAGCCAAACCACACAGTTCTTCAGCTGCCTATACATTCTTTCAACTGGCAGATACGACCTCTCCCCAGGGACTCACTGCTTAACATAGTAGTTTTAAGGACAGGGTGGAGTAGGTTTTAAAGTTTAGGGCAGGGATGGGGTCGGGTAGTTTTTAGGACAGGGTGGGGTAGGTTTTAGGACAGGGCAGGGAGGCTTTTAGGGTTTAGGGTGGGGTCAGGGTAGCTTTTAAGACAGGGTGGGGTAGGATTTAGGGTTGAGGGCGGGGGCGGGTCATTTTTAACACAGGTTGGGGTAGTTTTTAGGACAGGGTATGTTTTAGGGTTTGGGGCGGAGGGCGGAGGTAGTATTTAGGACGGGGTAGGGATTGGAAAATGGGAGATTCACATCTATTTAATTTTATTATTATAGTTTAACAATATTGGTTTTGTTCTAAAGAATGTGAGAATCTCCTCACTTATTTTCAAATAGGAGAGACATGTAAAGTAAGTCTGTCTTTTTAAAGGTCATTAAAGGCTATAGTCTGTTTTTCATTCTTTTCCTGTTGATGCTGTAAATATGTTTTTTTGTGTTGTATTTCTTTGTTAAAGATTGCATAAGCAAAAATTGAGAACAAGAATATTAACATATTGCTCCAATCATTTTCAACATGTGATATACAGCTGTCCTGTACACTTGTCTTTTACATAGACGCAATACACTTACAAAGATGAGAAGAACCAAAACCGTACGATTGTATAACATGACCAAAAACAAACAAACAGTAAGCATGGGTTCAGCACCAAAAGCTGTTTGCAATAGTACAGTGTCTCTAATAGTGCAACATAGGCAAACTTATAGATATAGAGAGGTGTTGCCATGACTCCAGTCATGTCCCCATGTCAGTGTTCACAAGCGATCCAGAGTGATATGTCCTACCTTCCCTATCTATCTATTAATTAATTAATTAAATTCCCCCCACTGCTCCCCACCATTACAACTACCGCTGTGGGTAGTAGTAGGGGAATGTCGTGAAGGGGGGTTGCTAGTGAAGGAGCCTATGGAAGGAGATGAGTAGCTCTCGCGTATCCCGGATTCTGTAGGATATAGGCAATTGATGAGGGAGAGAGACTGAGACCAGAAAAGGAGAAAGCCGGGTCCATAGGACTAGAGAGGCGGATCCATAGACATGCCTAAAGGATTGAGAAGAGGGAAATATGCGGTTGGGTAACTTACCCGATCGCCCTATCAAAAACACACAGAGGAGTATTGAGGTATTTAAGGTGCCCCTAGAAATTAAGAAGATTTTAAAGCGATATGAATCATATTAGTAGAAGAGTGACGCGAGTTAGAGCTAGGTTTAGGGCCCTAAAAAAGACAAATAGAAAACACCTGATGTGATACTCTACTGATCTAGGGTTAGTTTTGAGCTATAAGGTAGAGGAGCCAATAGCAAAAAAGAAGAATACAATAAGGACACTACATTCATGAGAGAAGAGAAAGGGGGAAGAAATAAAAGATAAATAAGAACTATGAGAAGGGTATAGAGAGGGGAAGAAGAGGCAAGCATACGTAGAATAGGACAAATAATAACATGAAGACCGAAAATAGCAATAAAAAGAAGAGGAACAGGAACAAGGAGAGGAACAAGAACAAGAACAAGAGCAAGGACAAGAATAAGAATAAGAGTAGGAAGAAGAGTAAGGGCAAGAATAGGGATAGGAATAAGTATAAGAATAAGAGTAAGAAAAAAATATAAGAATAAGAGTAAGTAAGAATATAAATAAGAATTAGAATAAGAATGAGAATAAGAAATTAGAAAAAGAATAAGAATAAGAATAAGGATAAGGATAAGAATAAGAATAAGAATAAGAATAAGAATAAGAATAAGAATTAGAATAAGAATTAGAATTTCGGCTGGAGGGGAAGGAGGAGGAGGGAACGGAAATGCAGTGGGGGGGATGAAAGAATTTACTGGGGTGAGTCCTAGAGGGAAACATAAGCGTTGTTGTAGCTGATTTGGAGGGGTCGGGGTGGTAGGTACTGGCGGGGAGAGGGCCCCTGTGGGTTGGTAGTGTAGAAGCACATCTCAGCCACAGCAGGCCAACGGGGATTGCCGATGGCTGAGAGGATGCACCAGCTCCTAACAAAAAAGGCTTGATGGCGTGAATATGTAGCCTCTTAATCTCTCGGCACAGACAGGAAAGGTGTCCACGTCTGAAGAAAAATATCCAGCTTGTCTTGGAGACCCTAATTGAGTTTTTCATGCGTGGCCGTCTGGAACATAGCAGAGATCCACTCCCCATGAAGAGGATCATTAGTCGAGCGCCAATGTCTGAGGATGCACACCTTGGCTGTAGCTAGCGCAGTATGTAGCAGACGTTGTTGTGGTCGAGTTAGGCAACTTAACTCGTTGGTGTCACGTAATAATAATAGGGAATGGGGGAGAGGGGTTGGTTCCTCCAGCCTCGCACTCGCCGCCGTCCCTCGCATCCGCCGCACCACGGCAGGTGGGAAATCCTTCTCCTACCTGGCGGCCAAGACATGGAACTCCCTCCCCGCCAACCTCAGGACCACCCAGGACCACCTCGCATTCCGGAGGCAGCTCAAGACCTGGCTCTTCGAGCAGCAGTAACCCCTCCCCCTAGCGCCTTGAGACCCTCACGGGTGAGTAGCGCGCTTTATAAATATTGATTGATTGATTGATTGTAATGGGATTATCTCTCTGAGGGTGCACCCCACTTTCTGCCAGAAAGTGTGGATAGCAGGGCAGCCATGCAGAATATGAGGTAGATCACAGTGGTCATGATGGCATCTCCAACTGGAGGCGTGGGATAATAATCCCGCCGAGCGCAGCATCTGAGGGGTCCAGTACAAGTCGTGCAGTGACTTAAATAGGCTAAATTTTAGGGGAGCTTCTCTAGCCCCCAATCTCTGGCAGCTATCATTGCAGCCCAATCCTCCAATTCGTATTCTGTTTGGAGGCGTGCCTGCCATTTCGTCTTGGTGTAGAGTAGAGCGGGAGGGAGACAAGATGACAATTTATTTGGGAGTGGATCCCAGAGATTACACCCCGGAAAGATCCCCAAGTCTCCGAGTAGTAGAGTATTGGAGACCGAGGAAGGTCCCATGGGGGCCTACCCAGTCATCCCTCCAGACAGTGTTTAAGCTGTACGAAGCACCATAGGTGATGTTTCGGTAGATCAAATTCCTCCCTTAGTTCTGTAAAAGATTTCATTGTGCCTCTATTTAGAAGTTGGTCCAGCCTATAAAGGCCCTTCAAACGCCACTTTTCCCAGAGGATGGTTTTCCCTCCTATGAGCAATCCCCCGTTACCCCACAGCGGTGCATTGTCATGGTTCCGAGGATCAAGTTTAAGTAAGCGATGTGCGCGATGCCAAGAATTGCGCATGGACCTGACCATGGGGTTGGTGGAAAGCAAGGGAGCAGGGATTATGTCGTAAAGTATCTGTAGTCCTCATGAGGGATGGAAGAGTGCTCTCTCCATCTCTACCCAGGGGGGTGGATCCTGCACTTTTGGCAGCATGTATACCAATTGTGAGAGGTGTAATGCAAGTGTGTAGTGTTTCACGGAAGGAAGGCCCAACACCCGCACTTACGTCTAGCTAGCAATGCTGCCTTGGGTAGTCTCGGATGCATTGACCCCCATACAAAGGCCTGAAGTCGTCGATCTATCTCCTGAATCATTGACAGAGGGATCTGCAGAGGTAGCATACCCAGAACATATAAAAAACCCGGCAGGGTCACCATTTGCACCGCCTGAACTCTGCCCCACATGGATAGGCCTAAATGCATCCATTTATCAAAGTTGCGTTTCATATTGGTTAAGAGTGGGTCTAGATTGTCTGTGATCATGTTTTCTAGTCCCCTATTAATATATATGCCAAGATATTGAAGACGCGTTTCCATTTCGCCGAGAGATCTCAGACTGATGCGCTCATTGTTACAGGGGATAGCCTCACTCTTACCCCAGTTAATTCTGTATCCCGACAGGGATTCAAACTCAGAGAGAATGGTACGAAGCGCCAGTAAGGATTTGGTTAAGTCGGTAAGGGTGAGTAGAATATCATCAGCATATAGATAAATAGTAGAATCCCCACCAGGAATGTGTATCCCCGAGATGTCTCTTGAGCCACGTTTTGTGGCCGCCAAGGGCTCCACAGCCAAAAGGAACAACAAGGGTGACAGGGGGCAGCCCTGTCGGGTTCCCCTACGCACCGGGTATGTGTCAGAAATCAACCCCCGCAGTTGACCTGTGCAGACGGAGAATCATACAGTAGGCGTACCATTTTAATAAAGCTGGGTCCGAGGCCGAAATGCTTTAGCGTGTCGAAAAGGTACCACCACTCTATGCGGTTGAAAGCCTTCTCGGCATCCGAAGAGAGGGCTAAAGCCTCCTCATGTCCTGCGTCGCCCATAGAATATGGAGCAATGTGCGGAGGTGATTTTTGGAAGAGCGGCCTGGCACAAATCCAACCTGCGTGTGGTGTATCAGAGAAGGTATAACTTTCTTGAGACGTGGCGCTAGTATCCCTGCCAAGATTTTAACATCTCTGTTGAGGAGGGAGATAGGGCGATAACTGCCGCATCTAAGGGGGTCCTTACCCGGTTTGGGCAGTACTATTATAGAGGCTTTGTCGGAAAGAGGATGAAGAGAGTCAGTTTGAGTGGCCCCATGTAAGGCCTCATGTAAGATTTCCACCACATCCTCTCCCGCCCATTTGTAGAATTCTGTCTGATACCTGTCCTCTTCGGGTGCCTTATGATATGGTAGATTGGCAATAGCCTGTCTGAATTCTTCTTTGCTGATGTCTCCCTCTAATAGAGCCCTACCCTCCTCTGATAGGCGTGGCAAGTGCGCCTTCTCCACAAACGTAGACAGTTTAACCTGATTCACCGTCACTTCCAGAGCATAAAGGGTCCGGTAGAAGAGACCAAACTCATTAGCAATTTCTTGGGGGTGTGTAACAAGTGAATTGTGTGTATTATATAGAGCTGGGTTGGCCGAAGCTGCCTCTCTTTGGTGAAGCTGGGCAGACAGTAGGCGGCCTGCTTTCTCCCCATGCTCATAATGTCGGCCCTTAAGTCTCTGCAGGGCATATTCTACACATGATGTGTAAAGAGAGTTAAGCTCCATTTTGGCATTTTCTAGACGTCCTCGGAGGGGTGCGGAGGGGGTCCGGGTGTATTCACGGGCAGTTTGTAGGATACATTCTTCCAAGACTTCCTGCTGATCGCGCTTTTGTGTATTGGCAGGGGCAGCGTCTCTCATTAGTTGCCCCCAAATCGCCGCCTTAGCCGCAGCCCATAGTAATCGAGGTGAGGCTACCGAGCCTTTGTTTTATGGAGGTATTCTGTGACATGAGATCTAAGCTGCTCTTTTCCCTTCGGGTTGCGATAGCGAGAGATATTAAGACGTCATGGTTTATGGCCGGGGGAAACTTGTCCGAGCCTTAAAGACAGTAGAACCGGAGATTGGTCCGATAAGGATGCTGGAAGTATCTCAGACTCACCAACAGCTTGTAAGAGATGGTGTGAGATTAGAAAGTAATCCATTCTGGATTGAGTCCCATGTACTGATAACATAAAAGTGTAATATCTGTTGGTAGGGTGTGAAAGACGCCAGTGATCCTTCAAGCCGTAATCGGAGAGGATGTCCCACAGAAGGGATCTAGCTGCATTGTTACCCGTATCATTGCCGTTTGATCAATCTAGAATAGCGTCTGGTGCCAAGTTCCAGTCCCCCCCAGAGGAAATTGGGAAGCGCCGATCTCTGTCAATATTCTGTTAAGAGAAAGAAAGGAGCGTTTGGAGCCCGTGGGGGCATAAATAGATCCCACGCATATTGTGGAGGAGCCCAGTGCTAACTTGGCAAAAACATATCGTCCTTCTGGATCGCACCATGACTTGAGGAGTCTGAACGGCAAGGAACGACGAATGAGGATCGCCACACCGCACCTTCATCCCATGCCCTGCCTGCCATCAATTGCCGACGGCGCTCCACTATAGAGCACCCGGCCCACCCAATCCCTACGTAACTTTTCTGATTCTGAGGAGGATAAGTGGGTTTCCTACAAAAGAGCAATATCGGTGTTTTCGGATGTGAGATAAGACAGAATTTTTTGCCGCTTAATGTAATGCGTCATGCCGTGAACATTCCAGGAAAGAACCTTTAGTGGTGCTGCGAAGCCCATTAATAAAGATCAATGGTTCATCTGTGGGGATATTCAGGATCCCAGAATGGGAGGTGATCTAACTGAAGGGGCTATGGGGGAGTAATGCGGGACTCCGAGTAGGAGTGCTAGGGTAAGAAGCAAACAAGGGAGGGGAAGGAAGGGCTTATGAAGGGTCCCCAGCTGAAGAATACAGGAAAACTAATTCAATAGGAAATAGAGGGCCAAGAAAAGGGATGAGATGAAATAACAAGTATCAATAGTGAGAAAGAGAGAGGAAAATTAGGGATATCAAGAGAAGAGAGAGAGGGGGCAAATCTGCAGTTATAATTAAGGAAAAAAGAACTCAGACCTCATGCCCCTGTAGGTGGGAAAATAAGAAAAAAGGAAACACAGAGCACAGAGCAATATCTGTGAAAGGTAAGAGAAAGTCCTCACCTCTGGTAGAGCTGTTAAACCGCGGGCCAGTGCCAGCATGGTCCGCGCACCGAGCAAGTGCAGAGGAACGGGGGGGGCAAGAAGAGGTACGTGGCTCAATTATGTGGGCCGTCTGCTTACCGCTGGGGAGAAGTAACACTTGGTGTTAGATCTACTAAGGGTGGAGGCGGTGTGGCGTGAGGAGGAGAACGGAGAAGGGCGACCACCCCTGTTCATAGCAGGGTCCAATAGGTAAGGGAGGGACATTGTCAAGCACCGAGCTTCAAGCACTAGTTGAGGGGTCAGATAATCCGAATGGGTTGGGGCCGAAAGTACTGGGAGATAGTAGGGATCTAGTGAATCGAGTGAATAGAACATGTGAGCCTATTTCTGAGCAAGATGACATGCAACTGTACCCAATCTGTTTCCCCCGGGCCCTACTTCATGAATGATTTTGAACATAAACTCAACAGTCTTCGGTTATAGCACTAAAACATATGTAAAACTGAAATATCAAGTCAATAGCATGCAAATCTCCCCCACCCGCCCCCTCCCAACAGCAAAGGAGAGGTAAGAGAGGAAGGTCCGTAGTTAGAACACTTAGCTGTCTGTCGCGAAGGACCCCTCTGAGATGTTCTACTTCTAGTTGATCCACAAAGGCGGTGCGGCAACATCAGGTATGGTCAGTGGTTGGCGGTTTTCCAGGGGGGAGCGGGGTTTGTCTCTGCCTTGGTATTGGGTATGCACTATCATTGCTTGCAGGGCATGGTCACACCCATCCTGCAGTTTAGGTGGCCGATCGTATACCCTCCCCCTCTTATGCGAAACAGTGTGAGATTGAGAGAGGGCAGTGGAGGCCAGGGAGGTGTCGCCCTCGGTAGAAAGATCTGGGCCCCGAGACACAGGAGTGCAGTCCATGGGCCGGTGAGCGATGCTATCCAAGAATAAGCTGACGTCCGTAGGTTCTACAAAGTCTCTCGAATTGCCATTGTGCGTGATCCACATACGCGCTGGTTCGAATAGCCCAAATTTAGGGGGTTATTCCAACTTTGGAGGTGGTGTTAATCCGTCCTAAAAGTGACGGATATACCACCAGCCGTATTACGAGTTCCATAGGATATAATGGACTCGTAATACGGCTAGTGGTATATCCGTCACTTTACCGTCACTTTTAGGATGGATTAACACCTCCTCCAAAGTTGGAATAACCCCCTTAATGTCTAGCTGACGTAGCTGGGGCTGGGGCCGGAGAGCTAGGAACGCTTTTCACTTTTCATTTGGGAGCCTGGAGAAATCCCCTGCCACTCTGACCTCATGATCCTCCAGCGAGAATGGACCCTGAGACTGTGCCTTCGACAGGACCTGCCTGGCCTTCTCATGATGGAGAAAACATGCAATGATCGGCGAGGTCGCCCTGAGGAGGCAGAACGAGGAGGGCCAATCCTGTGCACTCTCTGGAACTCGAGCGGCGGCGAAAAGGTAAGTCCAGTAAGTTCCCGGAGCAACCTTTGAAGGAATGCTTTGATATCAGTGCCTTCCTTCTTTTCTGGTATGCCAAAGAAACGGACTCCTGTCCTCAAGATCTGTGAGTTTTTCTCGTAGGGACCGTAACTCTGCATCGCCATCCGGCAGCGTCCCGACGTGATCCTCCATCTTTGTGAGGCGTTGATCTAAATCTGTTACCTTTTCGCTGAAGCATGCTATGTCCGTCCTGATAGAGACAGAGGCAGCTGATAGATCTGTAATCTTCAGGTCCATTGCCTCAAGACGCTTTCCAACCGCTGTAATCTCCTGCAAAATATGATCAGAGGCATCCATCACTCGAGGGGCATCCGGCACGGCATATGGACTGGAGAGGGTCTGTTGGGCAGCCATGACTTTCGGCTGGGCTATGGCCTCTGAGAAGAGCAATTGGCAGAAGTGCTTACCAGAGGATTTTCCACTGGGCATTGCATCTGAAGATGAAGTAACCTGGGAGGGTCAGGCCGAACTCTCCTGGCAATGGAGCTACGGTTCCAGTTGATGAGCCAAGTTGCCTGCTCGGTGACAGACTGGATATCCAAAAGAAATTCTGCTATGGTGTGACCAGCATAACTGAGCAGGTTCCTTTTATGGAAGACATCGGCGAAAATCCAGGGGTAATAGACCCCCCTGTGGGAGGCGAGTGGGTTGATATCTCATTGGGAGTGCGAGTAGTGCGAGGCGCTACAGGACAAGTCTTCCCATACCGCAGTGCTCCGTTGGGAGATGTATTTTGATATTGCGGAGATTCGCAGCTCCCGCGGATGGGGAGTAGGCGGCGCTTTCACCCTGTCCTCTTGCGGAGGTGAGTTGCTCCTGGTTGGCTCTAAGATGTACCAGTATGAAGGCCAAAGGAAAGCGTGGGTACGATTGAACCTGCTATACTGTGGGCCCGGCCGTGCAGCTCCGTGGGCAGACGTCGTTGACCTGGGCAGGAGGGTACCCCACCCCTATAAATCATCAAAGTTGTCGCCTCTAAGCCACCTGGTGACTTGCCACCCACCCGGGACCTAGTTCCTGGTCCTTCCTAGGTAGTGGCGTTGTGAAAGCTCCTCTGGTTGGGGAGAGCCTCTCCCTTCTCCAGGCCCCTCTGTCAAATAGAGGGGAGCAGTCCCCTGTCTCTTTTCTGTTGCGTAGACTACCAAACTCCATTGGCCCAGGCATAGGACGTGTTCTTAGGAGGGGGGTCGGCATCCCACTCACCAGGTCAGTGTTCTTTCACTTCTCTCTTGCAGCTGAGCGTGAGAAAATGTGCCAAAGCTGACTGTAGTGGCAAGTATGAAGGATGCGAGGCAGCCGGGTTGCATTGTAATATCCTTTATTATCTTGCCGCAAGAAATAAGGCCCACAAGGAGCCGGCGAGCGCGCAACAGCCGCGCTTCTTCGCGCTTCTCTCCCTTGTCGGCCGCGCCGCCCCCTGACGTCACAACCGTCCTCGATACGGATTGGTCGTGACGTCATGAGGCGACCAAACATAGAAGACGGACCAACTCTGTCCCTCCCGGTCTCGTACGTTAACTCACGTACAACATCTCCCCTTTTAACAGAACAAGAGAACTTAAGGAACTTCACCTCATAACAAAATCTTCGAACCTCTTGGGAGCTCGGATATGCCTAGTTGGCCTGCTCGGAGTAACATACTGGGGTGAACTCGCCCTGACGGCGCACGCATCCTCTCGGCCTGAACCCATTACGTTGTGACTGTCGCTCTCCGCAGATTCGGGCTCGCAACCATTCTGTCCTTCGGCATCCATCAAGCCACGCCATGCTTTCTCACATCGCTCTGCACTTCCATGTCCGATTCGTCCTCGCCTGGAAGGCGTATTCGCACACTCCTCGTCATCAGTGACTACATCCCTGGCTTCGTGACTTTGCCACTCATCAACATCGTCCGTGCTCTCGGCCCCATACACACGACTACCTCTCATGATGATTTCCTCTTGACCAGCCTTGAGCCTGACTATGTCGTCCTTGCTCCGCCACCCCACTCCTTCCAGACAGACTGCCCCTCTTGTCACTCCTTGCACACGCATAGGGGTTTGGAACACAGACTCCCCTTTCATCACCCTGTTGGGTTTTTTCACCAATACCCAATCCCCTTGCGCTATATTTTTAGTTTTGGCTCTATTCACAATGTCAGTGTACCGCTTGTTGCTTTCCTGTTTAGCCAGTATTCTTGCTTTGACTCTCAAACTCTCATCAGATACCGCCTCAATTTCCTCCTTCATGTCATACCACTTATTGAATTTGGGGGTAAGCTCACTCATGCATCTTCTCCCTCTCATCAAATAAAACGGAGTGTGTCCAGTAACTTCACTGGGCGTGTTATGGAAAGTGTGCACCTTGTCCGCCAGAAACGCTTTCACATTCATGTTGGAAGCGACTGCCTGTTGCACGCCCTCTTTGAGGAACCTATTCATACGCTCAACCTGCCCATTGCTCTTCGGGCCGTACAGCGGGGTCTTCTCCTGCTTAATCCCTAACCTGGACAGAAAATCCGTCATCTGCCTGGACACTAGCTGGGTGCCATTGTCAGACACCATGATCTTCGGCTGTCCCTCAATCGCGAAAATTTTCGTCAAAGCCTTGATCACTCGTTCAGTGGTAACTTCCCTGACGAACTTGTAGTGAATCCATTTGGAGAAGTAATCCGTAAGGACGATGAGATGTCTACAATCGTCTGGTAGCATGGTAAATGGGCCCGCGAAATCAATGGCAATCTTGTTCCATGGGCCAGCAGGAATGTCCACCAGCTGCAACTCTCCTTTTGTCGTCTTCCAGTGCTTATCGGCCCTTAAGCACGGTCCGCACCGATCAATGAATCTGCTGACGTCGCTGCACATCCCTGGCCACCAGTAGTACTGCTTGAGGAGATTCTTTGTAGCGGTACTGCCCGGGTGGCCCTTATGGGCAATCCTGATTAGCTTGTCTCTCAAACTTTCCGGAGGTACAAACAGCTCGTGTCTCTTCACAAAGCCGCCCTCGATGGTGAGTTCAGAACTAATCTGTTGGAAACTCCTGAGTGCCCCGTGCAAGTTCCGGATCGGGGGCCAATGAGCCTTCATGTGGTCCATCACCCTCCGAATAGTCACGTCCTTCTCCTGAGCCGTCAACCATTCTTCCTCTGATATGGATCCCTCGCACATGGCTGTTGCGTCAACCATTGCCACGACGCACTCCGTGTCATCCAGGGAATCATCCTCCTCATCCGTGATCGGTATGCGCGATAGGCAATCCGCCCTGCAGTTGAGACCCCCCTTGATGTGTCTGACGGTGAAGTGATATTGTTGCAACTTAGACAGTAGACGTAGGAGCCTCGAGCTGGCTTTGCCATTGCCACGTCCTTCACCATCCATCATGTATATCAAGGGTTTGTGGTCGGTGACCAATTCGAACTCCCTGCCCCACAGATAATTCCTCAGTTTCTCCACGGCCCAGACGCACCCGAGCGTCTCCCGCTCGATGGTGCTGTAGTGCTTCTCTGCTTCGCTCAATGACCGCGATATAAATGCAACTGTGTTCTCCTTCTTCCCTTGGAATTGGCAAAACACTGCACCAATACCCTTGGCACTAGCGTCAACCGTGATTACATTCCGGAGGTCCTTGTTGTACGGCTGTAATACTGGGGCCGCGGCGATTGCCTGCTTGACGGATTCAAAGGCAGCGCTTTGTTCCTGCGTCCACGTGTATTTTTCGTTCTTCCGTAGCAGTTTCCTTAGAGGCTCCACGGTGGTTGCGTACCCTTGCATGAACTTGGAATAGTATTCGCTGAGTCCCAGGAACGATCGCAAGGCGTCTTTGTCTCCTGGGCAAGGGGCATCTCGTATGGCCCTCACTAAATCATCTTTCGGCGCAACGCCATTTGGGGTAAGCACATGCCCTAAGTATTCTATCTTCCCTTCCATGAATTTGCACTTGTCTTTGGAGACCGTCATCCCCCTTTTTTTTAGCACCTCCAGCACTCTGCCTAGCAGTTCCAGGTGCCCCTTCTCGTCTTCCGTGTGTATCAGAATGTCGTCCTGGAAGGCTTCAACTCCCTTCATATCGCAGAAGAGGAGGTCCATTAGCTTTTGAAAGACGCCCGAGGCCGATGCAAGGCCGAATGGGAGACGGACGTATCTGTATGCTCCAAACGGGGTAATAAAGGTGGTCAGTTCCTTAGAATCCTCCGTGAGACATACCTGGTGGTATGCAGACTTCAGGTCTATCAGGGTGAAAAACCTCGATCCTGATGTGGAAGACAATATCTCGTGAATGTTGGGCAGGGGATGGCAGTTCACCAGGATATTTCTGTTCAAGGATCGCAGGTCTACACACAACCGAATGTCCCCTGTCCTCTTCTTCTTGGACACCACGATTGCGGACACCCATTCTGATGCACCTGCTTCCTCTATTACTCCTTCCATTTTCAGCTTATCCAGAACAGCCTTCAGCTCCCCCCTTACAGAAAGAGGAATCGTTCTGACTTTGTGCTTAATTGGTAGGGCACCCTCTTTCAACCGTATGGCATGCACAAATCCTCTTACACACCCTACCTTGTTTTCAAAAACGGAATCAAATATTTCGAGGACCTCAGCTAATCCTCCATGCAAATCATCAGGCTGCACATAATTGACCCAATCATCTCTCAGAACTATGGGATCTTCTGCCCCAGGGACTAGCATCACACCTAGCTTCGCCAGGTCCTTCCATCCCACAAGGCTCCTCCCTTTTTCAGCCACATATATCTTTGTTCTCGCAGTGCGCCCTCGAAAGGTGAGGGAGTCCCAGAAGTACCCCTTCATCACTATGTCGTGTTCCCCGAAGGCCTTTGAACTCACATCCGTCTCATGCAGTCGTACATCTTGCCATTTCGAATCAAATGTCCTATCAGAGATCAGGGTAAGAGGGGAACCAGAATCAGCCGTAAATGGCAATTTTACCGCACCAATCATGACGGAGCCAATGGGCCCCTTCACTCTTCCGTCCTCACCATCAATGGACAACACGATGTCCGCATCCGCATCAGTGTCACTCTCGCTCACCGAGCTCACTTTCATGCCCGTACTGTATTTCTTGGCTTTACACACTGCCGCAAAGTGGCCCAACTTCCTGCATTTAGAACAGCTTTTGTGCAAGGCAGGGCAGGCCCTGCTATCCGCTAAGTGATCCTTTGACCCACACCTAAAACAAACGAGCGGCCTCCTGCCTCCCCCTCTATCGCTCGCCGCCCTGTCTGGAGTCTTGGGCGCATGTTTACGCCTATCCTGTACATAGAACACATTTGAAGCCTGACTAGTGCTCGCCAGTTCCTTAGAAGACACCATGGAGCGTTCCACTGCCTTTGCAATGGCTATCACTTCCTTCAGTGAAGGGTTCCTGCATGAAAGCAAACGTTCCTGCACTTTCTTCGAATGGCGGTAGAACACCACCTGATCTCTAATGTACGTATCAGTCATCACCGCAAATTCACAATCTTGGGCTAGAACTCGTAGACATGCAATATACTCTTCGATAGTCTCTCCTTCCTCTTGTTTCCGCGGTGCGAATTTATGGCGCCCCACCATGATGTTACACTCCTCCGCATACTGCAGCTCAAGTCGCCGTACAGCCTCCTGGTATTCGTTCAGTGGAGCTGTGGCCCCATGGGGATTCACATAAACCGGCAGACTATCGAAAACCTCCTGTCCAGCCTTCCCCAACAGTCTGAATAACAACTACTTTTTCCGCTCGGGGCTATACCCCTGACCATCAATGGAGACAATATAGTTCTCAAATGCGCGCAGCCATCCTTTCCATTTCATGCATGGCTTACCAGGAGAGTCCAGGAAGAGAGGAGGCACGCAGATATGACCGGTCTGCGACATGGCCGGGAAGCGGGCGCCACACTTGGAGAGACCACGTGATACAGGTGCAGCATCCACTATGGGAGGCTCCTGGACAGTGCAGAATGATAGCCCCGCACGCTGGATAGCCGGGGACCAGCTTTACACTGGACACCTCCCAGAAGATGTACATACGAGGACAGGAAACCCAGGAGCGGGCCTACTGCCTGGTCCTCGAAGGTAGGAGTCGTCAAAATTAATCGTATGGAGCTCCCGGCATCAGCTCACCTTAGGGATTGCATGTAGTCCTCAGTGAGAAGATATCAGCGCGTCTCACTGGCCTCACGAAACATCAGGTAAGGTAGGCTACACTCGTGGGCCTTGGTAGAAGCTGTGACCCTCGTCGCCATTTGTAGTGGCAAGTATGAAGGATGCGAGGCAGCCGGGTTGCATTGTAATATCCTTTATTATCTTGCCGCAAGAAATAAGGCCCACGAGGAGCCGGCGAGCGCGCAACAGCCGCGCTTCTTCGCGCTTCTCTCCCTTGACGGCCGCGCCGCCCCCTGACGTCACGACCGTCCTCGATACGGATTGGTCGTGACGTCATGAGGCGACCAAACATAGAAGACGGACCAACTCTGTCCCTCCCGGTCTCGTACGTTAACTCACGTACGACACTGACGCCCATCCACTTGTGCAGCCAGTCCCAGCAACCTTCAGAAGTCTTGGAAATTGATGGTGAGCCCCAGAGTGACCATGAGTTCCCCTTCATGTGAATCAGGGGGCCTCAGCAGAACACAGCGTCTCTCAGTCCCTTCGTCATTTTTTCCCCCTTTGGTCGCGTTACACCGATGACTGAAACTGAAACTGAAGGGGCCCCGCCCGGGCAAACTCCGAGTCCGTGGGGGGAAGTGGGTCCGCGACCTCGCGGACCAGAGTGCCGTCTCTTTGCTGTAGCAGACGGGGGTAGGGCGACCCATCAAACCTCTCCCCATGTGCCATTAGTGCACTGGGGCCTCGGCCGAAATGGAGACCGCGGCCCCGACCGCCGAAGCAGGCCACGCCTCCTTGCGGTTCTGCCGGCGCCGGACAGCTGTTTTTAAATCATCAGCGTTCCGCCACCCGGTTTAGTGGTTTTTGGGAGCCTCCATAGTGGCCCCCTTGCAGATGGGGTCCCCCCCATTGCCTCCGTCCCGCTGCGGCACACGGAGTTCCTGCGTTAGGCAGCCATGCGCTTCGGCAGTCAGACCACGCCCCCCTGTAAATATGTTTTTAAAGGAGATAGGGCACAGGTTTTTTTTGGGCTATGAAGAAGATCGTATAGATTGAAATGCATTGCTGAATAAACTTTCTTCACTTAACTCCGGTCATGGAGTGAATTTTTTGGTGTCCGTAGGACTATTAGTGTGCTGTTGAATGAAGCACACATTCCACACAAGGTGGAAGTGATTGGAATCAGCTGGACGTTGTGATTTTATATATATTTATATATATATATGTAATTAATCCACAACAGATGGAACAATATCCACCAGACGGCTGCACTAATCCCTTGATCGTTTCCAAAGCAAAGTTCAAAGATCGAAGTTGAATTTCTTCAGTTTTTATTCCATATAATAATGTCACAGTGTTGTGCACAGAATGTCAACGCGTTTCGGCAAACGCCTTCTACTGCACTCCGTCCATCATCCTTTTGTGTTGCTAAAGTTGCCCTCAGTGGGAAGGGTATGCCCAGACGTGGGTCTCTTGCTCACTGTGCCACTGGATTCAAGCTAGCCTTGCTGATGAAGGGTGAAACCCTGAAACCGATCCCAGGATGCTTGTTTCCGGTCCAGTGAGGACCTGGCTTGGCAGTTCGGGCTGGACTGTTCCCATGGGGAACAGGGTCAAGACTGATTTACATGTGGCTGGGTCCAAACTGGAATGGCATGGGCAGCAAAAAAACGATGGATTTAGGCCCAGATCTCTGTACTGGGGGTGAATGTTTGACATTGCTCAGCATTTCGTCCATCACTTGTTCTTTTTAAAATACATTGCCTCCTTAACACATGTGCCCTTTGATGTTTGAGACCCACGTTGGATAACTTTGACTAAATACTTGAGATCTGGAAAATAGTGATGTCTAGGGAAAAATATCTTCTTCCCACTAAATTAGGGTCCTAATTGCTTGCCTCCCTGTTTTGTGTATGCATTGCCCAGTGCTTCTACTGAAAATATAACCTTTGATCAGTCTCTCTGAGTTTAAATTCCCTGGGCAAGTAATTTAGGCCCATATTTATACATTTTAGCACAGCATTTTTTGATGCAAAATAGGTGCAAAGTTACAAAATACAATTCTATTTTGTAAGTTTGCGCCGCTTTTGCATAAAAAAATGACACAAATGTGGCGCTAAAAAAGTATAAATAAGGGCCTTTTAGGGCCAGATGTAGCAAGCAGTTTTGCCCATTCAGTTTCTATGGGAAAATGTGTTTGTACATATGGCCCTTAATGTTTCCACTTTGAAACAGGTCTTGGGATATTCTGCATTCCCCTTCTTCCTTCTCCCAACTCCCTTCCTCCCTCTCTAGTTCTCCCACTGGTAAAATCTGGATAACTCCAGAGTGCTAGTTACTGGAGTGGACAAGGGGTGAGTCCTTATTGTCTTGTGACTGTATTTACAATGTGGGCCATATTATTTCACAGAAATAATAAATAAGGGTCTACTAAATATAGACAGTTAAGGTATTGCCCCTGGTGTATTCAGTGTCTCTCCATCTCATAGATAGACCACACAAAGCTTGATAATAATGTTTTCATATCTGGCAAATCTAAATTTCTTGACCTTTTATTTACCTTACATTCCTTCCAAGGAATGCATGTATGTTTCTCCCCTCCATGTACAACCATCTGTAGCTGATTGTAGAGGCTTCATATCAACCGCAGGGATCCTATATGACAGGGTCTGAAGTACATATAATAATCTAGGCAAAACATTCATTTTCACTGCCGAGGCCCTATCCAGCCACGGTATATACAAATTCTGCCATTTACGTAGGTCTGTGTTAATGGCATTAAACAGTTTAGTCTAGTTGGCACAATTGGCACAATAGAAATTGTGACATTTTGGGATAATATAATTTCATAAAGATTTAGTTTTCTCTTTGGCCCAAATAAAAGAGGTGAAACCTACATTTGTTTGTGAGATTCCCACATTCAAAAGCTCAGATTTTCACAGGTTGACCTTTAACCCCAAAATTCTATAAAACTGCTTTGTTACTTCTAGGGCCAGCAGAACAGATGTCTTGTCTAATCACCATTGTAAAAAGTAAGCGGGAAAGAGTAACCTTGATGTGTGCCTCTATGTAGTGGTATGATATTTGTTTTTACTTGACTCCACTGACCTCCTGGTCAGCATCTGTTGCCCTCCCCAGCTCCTGCTGCTGCTGCTGACTCTGCCTGGAAACGAACTGAGAGCCTGCCTGGCTCTCAGTTCGAGGCCCACCTCCACCCGCAGGCTCCCGCCTGCACCTCATCCCTGGTGGCCGAGTGCCCATCTTAACGTAAGTATCTTCCTCTCTTTACTCTTTTCTTCTTGTTACTACTTTTTTACTCCTGCCTTCTTTACTTCTGCCTGTACTCTATTTTTTTCACTTCTGCCTCTTTTTCTCTGATAATCAACAAATTCACCAACCCTGCCTCCAAAACCCCCAAGCCCCACACCCATCACAAAACCTATGCAACAAATTGGCCACTTTCTTCCAAGGCAAGATTTTGGACATCTATCACAGCTTTTCCCCCCATAACCCGCCCAAAAACAGAACCGACCACTGACCCAGCCCCCCAGAACCCACCCAAACCATCCACAGCTGGTCCACTCTCACCACAGAAGAGACTGAAATCATCATGAACAGCATTCACCCCGGAGCTCCCACAGACCCCTGTCCTCACCACATCTACAACAGAGCCAGTGCATCTGTTGCCCCCGAACTCCGCAAGATGCTGAACTGCTCTATCAAAACAGCCACCTTCCCCGAAGATTGGAAACACGCCAACATCCGCCCCCTCCTGAAGAAACCCACAGCTGACTCATCAGAGCTAAAGAATTTCTGACCCATCTCGCTGCTACCCTACCTGTCAAATTCCTGGAAAAAGCCATAAACTCACAGCTGTGACGATTCATCTAGGACAACAACTCTCTGGATACGTCTCTGTCTGGCTTCTGCAGCAACCACAGCAGGGAGACAGCACTTTTTGCAGCCACCGATGACATCCGCACACTCCTTGACTACGGCCACACCGCAGCACTCATACTCCTCGACCTCTCAGCAGCCTTTGATACCGTCCCCCGCAGCATCTTATTCACCAGACTAAACGAAACAGGAATCCATGCAGAAGCCTTGCAATTAATTCACTCCTTCCTCACCAGAAGAACACAGAGCCAGGCTTCCACCCTTCATATCCAAACCAACAGAAGTCAGCTGCAGAGTCCCTCAGGGATTATCCCTGAGCCCAACGCACTTCAACATCTACATGGCCCCACTTGCAGCCATCAGCAGAAGCCATGGAATAAACATTGTGTCATAGGCCGATGACACACAACTCATCAGATCCCTCACTGAAGACCCGGACAAAGCTAAGAAGAACTTTCACACTGGAATGAAAGCCATTGCACCTGGATGAGGGAGAGCTGACTCAAGCTCAACTCAGCCAAGACTGAGCTCATCATCTTTGGAAACTCCACTTTGGCCTGGGACGACTCCTGGTGGCCCATATTGCTCGGCGCCCCGCCTACTCCGACTGACCATGCCCGCAACCTAGGAATCATCCTCAACTCTTCCCATAAATGACCCAACAGGTAAACACTGTCACCTCTTCCTTCTGGCGCACCCTCCACCAACTCTGCAAAATCTTCAAATGGATCCCGGCCCACTGCTGCAGAATACTCACTCATGCTTTAGTCAATGCACTCTACGCCGGCACCACAACAAAGAACATCAGGAAACTACAACTCATACAAAACGCTGCCAGACATCCTCAACCTCCCCTGCCAGGAACACGTCTCCCAAAACCTGATGATCCTCCATTGGCTCCCAGTGGAGAAGTGAATCAACTTCAGTCTACTCACCCACACCTACAAGGCCCTTCACAACATCGGACCAGCCTACCTGAACTATCGCATCTCTTTCTATAACCCCGCCAGACGCCTCCGCTCTGCCAAGCAGGAGTTAGCCACCATCCCACGCAACCGAGAAACCACCGCTGGAGGAAGATCTTTTGCATACCTCGCAGCTAAGAGCTGCAACAACCTGCCCACGTACCTCAGACAAAGCCCATCACTCACCATCTTCAGGAAGAACCTTAAGACATGGCTCTTCGAATGAGGCCAGACCCACCACCAACGCCTTGGGACCCTAACAGGTGAGTAGTTGTGCTTTACAAAACCTGATTGATTGATTGATTGACCCCATTGACTAATATGCTGTGCACTGGAAGTCTGTAATAAACCTCTGTCCAGGTCAGCATGTGTGGACCTAGGTCAGCACCAATAAGTACATATGGAGAAAGGCCAAATTACTGTCTCAAAGGCTTTTTCAGCATCCAAAGTCAGAATGCCATAGAGATGTTTCTACAGTTGACTTTTTTGGTGCTATGTAACACTTGCTTAATATTAGGCACAGCTAGTCAATTGAGAGGGAACTTGATTGATCTGGAAGTATTAAAAGGGGCAAGTGCGGCATCTGTCTAGTCACCAATATTTTCACAAGTATTTTTGTGTACAATTGTAAAAGTGCCTTGTGCCTATCTGCTTATTTAACAGTTTTATGCGTCAAGGTTACATTGGCTGCTGCCATAGTGGGCATTGCTTTTCTTGTCCGGAGAAAGGAGTTACATATATCTACAAGGCGCAGAATTGGTTTAGTGCTGAAATATTTATAGAAACTGCAAGTCAGCCTGTCTAGCTCAGGGTCTTTATTTGGGTGGAGGTCCAAAACTGCCTTTAGGACCTCCTCAAGTGTGATCAGTTCCTCTAATACCCCACAATTTACCTATGGTCAGATTAGGGAGACTGATAACCTCCACAAAGGTGTTAACCTCACTTAAGTACAAATGCTCTTCTGATTAAAGTGCTTGACGGTAATTAATAAGTGCCCATATCGTACCTTCCTCCCGGCAATAGAAGTATCACCTTCCTCATGCAGTGTTTTATTTCGCTTACAAGCATGCTCACAAAGCACTGCACAACACCGGACCAGAGTACCTCAACAGACGGCTCTTCTTCTACATTCCGACCCGGAATCTAAGCTCTGCCGACCTCGCTCTTGTAACCGTCCCACGCATCCACAGAACTACAACTGGTGGTAGATCATTCTCGCACCTCGCCACCAAAACGTGGAACACTCTTCCCACCCACCTGCACCAGACCAAAGACCTCCTTTCCTTCAGGAAACTTCTCAAGACCTGGCTGTTTGAGCAGTAGCAGCACCCTCCCTTTATCCCCTCCCCCTCAGCACCTTGAGACTCTCACGGGTGAGTAGTGCACTTTACAAATTCCTGATTGATTGATTGATTGATTTCTGTGCTGCTGTTGTTCCTGCCAAAAGTGTGTTAATCTTATTCACCTTCTCATAAAATTTTTGTTTCAAGCATAGCAAAGCTTTTGGGATTTCTACATGGCCAGAAGGTTCATCTGACCATTCCATATTACCTTTATCTGCAGGGCTCCTAAGGGACCCACTAGTCTGTGCTCTTCCTCTGCTAGACGAAGCTCAACTTCTAAGGTCTCCGGGCGTAATCTGGGTATCCTTGAAAGTGCCCCAGAGAACCCCCGGGGGCAAACCTCCAGTGTCGTTGTCTTCAAAGTACCTGATATTAGTGTCTCCTATAGATTGGGTAATGAGTCTGTATTAAATAAATGATTTATCACATTTCCAGCACCTTCTTCACTAGGTTGGTTGCATTTTCTCTCCCTTCTACACCAGCACAGAGTGATTTGAGATCACTAGTTAGTCATGTATTGTCAATCGAATGTCACTCACCATCACCCAGATACCCCAGGTACATCAATCCTATAACAAGAGATATAGACATGAGAGAAAAATTTAAATTCTGCATGTTATTCTTATTATTTATCCTCCATATGTCAAAAAGATCTAACTCTTTCAGTTCACATCTCAGAGCCTGGGTCTTTGCTCCTTGTATTGGTCTATAATGGGGATTCCTATTTAGATGTGTTTCTGGGACTACATGAAAGTGGCCAACCACAGCAATTCAGCTGGATCACATTCTCTGCCCCTGGTCATCAGTTTGAGAAAGACGCTCACTGGCTACTGTTCAGGGTATAGGCATTGAGCATACATGTTGAAGATGTGCTCATGACATTTCCCCTCTAGATATAGATGTGAGCCATTTCTTAAATCCCTTACTATTCTAACTTTCTCAAAGGGAAACTCCTTATGTAGACCTATCACAACTATTGACTGGGATAGAGCTTAGCTTTCAAAAGGCTGGTGTCTGCAATTCTCCAGTGAGTTTCCTGAAGACATACCACATTCGGCAAAATCTTCTTTATCTCAATACACATTTTATGTCTCTTAATTGGGGAATTCAAACCTCAAAGGGGCCAGGATAAAACTCTCACCATGGTCTCGCTGTACTAGGGGTCTGATTATGAGGTCTGGCTAGATCACAAGTTTTGCACCGAGTGCTAATGTTAAGCTTCAACAGTGTCAAGACTCTCTGCTCCTGCAATCATCAGGACACATGCTTCCCTCTCCTTTTCCCACCAAACACTCTCCCCGCTACCTTGATTATTTCCCAACAACAAGCCTCCAGAAGGTTGGGGTTAGATCCATCCTCTTGCAGCAGCAAGTCACACAGTGGTCCAATACTCCTCTCATGGCCTCCCCACCCCGATCTGCCAAAATTCAACAATGCACCCATACCTCATAAGAAAGTAGACATCATGAATAAGAAGAAATAGATTCAAAAAGTAAAGACCATATCTAAAACGCAGTATACTAATCCCACAGCTAAAAGCAAGGCTCAGTCATTCTAGAGTCCATCACCAATCTTCGCATGCCACCCATGGATTGCTGTGGCAGTCTGATTAGTATAAAACAGTCTTTCCCTATTTTCACTTGTGGGTTGATTAATCAACACTTTCATCTTTTCCCACTGTTTTGGGTTTTTCTAGTCCCTGCTGTTCCTTCTTGGGCAGCATTTGAGGACTCTAAGTAGCAGGACCAATGATCTCCTGGACCTGTTCCAAGGTTCTAACCACGTGCCTTTTAGAGTTAATTTGAAACCATAAAGCAAATGGGTCCACCTATATCACATCTGTCTCCTTTGTAATTTCACTACTATACACATTAGCATGCATCTTTTATGTACAGTGCTTTGTGAGATATTGCGAAAGATGTTAACATTGTGATCTTAGAAAATGAGAGTGTCATGTTTGAGAGCTTCTCTGATTATTCATTTTTAAAAAATTGTGATGAGTTCAGTTTTGCGATGATGTCTCTGTAGCCCAGATTCCTCCTTTGGGGCCCTCTCTCTGTGGGCTCGTGTGATGGGAACTTCAATCAACGGATCCTCCTTCAACACAACGTGGAAGAGGCTTTGGCAGTATTGGACCACTTCAACTTGTTCTTTGTTTTCCTGCACACTGGGGGTGATTCTGACCTCGGCGGTAAAAGGCCCTTACCGCCGGTCAGAGGTCCGCCATACTACCGCCGCGGTAAACCGCCACGGTCATTCTGACCTCCAACTGTGAAACCGCCAAAAACCCGACATCCACAGAAGCCCGCCTCATCAGCGGGCAGCGATAAACTGGAGATGACCAAACCTCCACCGCCACGCCAACACAAACACGCCCATGCCATTCTGACCCACGAATCCACGCGGCGGTCTTTTAACCGCGGTATTCTATTGGCGGTACACACCGCCGCGGTCAAAATACACACACCCATACAAAACACAGCCACATTGGACAATTTGAAATACACACACCTGATACACATACAAACAACACTCCCACACACCCAATTAAATATAAAACACACACCCACATCACCCACAAACCCCTACGACCACAAATATCTGAGAGAAGGCGCAATACACTGAGAGAGAGCACAGGGAACGCAAAGCACAACACACACAGGAACCCAACATCATCACCCACACCACATCTACGCACACATCACCACGCACATAACCACAAACACCACCCCACACCTCATCCACACCACCCCATGGCACCCCAAAGACACCCCAGGTTCTCGGACCAAGAACTCAGGGTCATGGTGGAGGAAATAATTAGGGTAGAGCCCCAGCTCTTCGGCACACAGGTGCAACACACCACAATAGCCAGGAAGGCAGAGCTATGGCAAAGGATCGTAGACAGGGTCAACGCTGTGGGACAGCATCCCAGAAATCGGGAAGACATCCGAAAGCGATGGAACGACCTACGGGGGAAGGTGCGCTCGATGGTGTCAAGACACAACATCGCTGTGCAGAAGACTGGCAGCGGACCCCCACCCACTCCACCCCAATTCACAGCATGGGAGCAAGAGGTAGTAAACATCCTGCATCCTGATGGCCTCGCTGGAGTACACGGAGGAATGGACTCTGGTAAGTCGAATCTCAACTACTTCACCCCCCCCAGCATGCCAACCCACACCCCCACCCTCACCCCCAATCTCAACCCCCCAGCACACATCCTCCCTGCCAATGTCTCACCAGCACAACCCACCCTAAACAACACCAACCCCTGAATGCCAACACAAACCATAGACATCCATCACCTATGCATGACCACTGCACATACCCATCCACCCCCCACCAACCACCCTCACAACACCTCCCACAAGGGAATGCCATCACTGGTGGACAAGGGCACTCACAAAATGCACGCCATGGCACACACAAAAGCAATAACCATACTCTTTTACCCCTGCAGGGCCCGAACGCCAACACACCGCCACGGAGGGTCCAGATTTGTCCATCCCACCCCCAGAACAGGCCCCCAGTGAGGACAGCAGCTCTGTCGACCTAGAACCTGATGACCAGCCCGGACCATCGGGGACCTCTGGACAGTCGGTTCCCCACACACAGACACAGGCCACAGCAGACCAAACCCCCTCTGGGAATATCAGCACAGCACCCACCCAGCGGGCCCATGCCTCTGTCTCCAGGACGCGTCAATCAGCGGTGTGTCCGCCACTACAGGGCACCCAGGCTGACCCAACACCCCAACAACAACAGGGATCTGGGGGCAGTGGTAGTGGGCACACCGTCCAGGGGACAGAGGCCCAGGGAAACAGGGCAACTGGGAGGGCTGCTGTGCGACAGGCGGGGGAGAACAGGCCCAGGGAACCCACTCTCCAAGAGGCCCTCACCACCATCATGGGAGCATACCACCACTCCCAGGAGACGATGGCGACGGTACTGGCCAGGTTCACGGAGATCCAGGCACAGCAGGAGGAACGCTACATGTGGTTCAGCAATGAACTCAGGAACATCGGTACCGCTATGGGGACCATAGTCCAGGCCCTCAACCGGATAGAAAACACATTGAGAAACCATGTGGCACCACAAAGGGCCCCTGTCACTAGCCAGGACCAGGAACAGCCTACCACCTCCGCCGGCGCTAGTGGACAGGAGGCCCCACCACAACGACAGGCCACCAGAACCCCACCTCCGCCTGAAGAACAACCACCCCGCAAGCGGAACCTGAGATCTCACAGGAAGACAGAGTAGGATGCCAAGACCTCCGCCAGCATGAGATACCCCCTGATGTCATCCCACTGTCCCACATTGTCACCCTGTCCAACCTTAAACTGCCCCTGCTCCATCCTTCCACAGGCACATGGACAATGCACCTGTGAAACTGAGAACTGGACTCTGCCATGGACATCACTCCACCCCCTCCCATCACCGTTTTAATATCATGTACCAATATCTAGCACAAAAAATAAATCACTCATTGCACTGAAATTATTCAGGAGTCAGCTTGTATTATTTACAAATGTATTACACATTACTGGTCAATAATGTACAGTCAATTTGTGATGACAACATTCCGATGCCAATAAGCTTTAGTCCATGGGCTAACCAAGCAGAAGTCACGCAGTGGGTCATACAGCACTGAAAAGGGAAGGGAAAATCAAAAATCAGTTAAAAAGAACTGTGGGGAAATACAGAAAGTAGAGATGCAGGAGGCTTTAAGTAAATGTTAAATGGCGTGGGTGATTCTTACCTGTGTGCTACTGAAAATACTGTTGGATAACTGTGTCCCTGTTGTCTGTGTCGTCCCCGTCGTCTTCCTCCTCTTCACTCTCCACAGGCTCCACAGCTGCTACAACACCACCATCTGGACCATCCTCCCGCAGGAAAGGCACCTGCCGTCGCAATGCCAGATTGTGCAGCATACAGCAGGCCACGATGATCTGGCACACCTTCTTCGGTGAGTACATCAGGGATCCACCTGTCATATGCAGGCACCTAAACCTGGCCTTCAGAAGGCCGAAGGTTCTTTCTATGATCCTCCTAGTTCGACCATGGGCCTCATTGTACCGTTCCTCTGCCCTGGTCCGGGGATTCCTCACTGGGGTCAATAGCCAAGGCAGGTTGGGGTAACCAGAGTCACCTATTAGCCACACACGGTGTCTCTGTAGCTGTTCCATCACATAAGGGATGCTGCTATTACGCATAACATACGCGTCATGCACTGACCCAGGGAACTTGGCATTTACATGGGAGATGTACTGGTCAGCCAAACAGACCACCTGGACAATCATAGAATGGTAATTTTTCCTGTTTCTGTACACCTGCTCATCGTCTTTTGGGGGTACTAAAGCCACATGGGTCCCATCAATGGCACCAATGATGTTGGGGATATGTCCAAGGGCATAGAAATCACCCTTCAAATCATCCTACTCAGGGAAAACAATGTAGCTCCGCATGTGTTTCATCAGGGCAGACAACACTCTGGATAAAATCTTTGAAAACATTGGCTGAGACATTCCAGATGACATGGCCACTGTTGTCTGGAATGAGCCACTTGCCAAAAAATGGAGGACTGACAGAACCTGCACTAGAGGGGGAATTCCTGTGGGTTGGCGGATGGGGGACATCAGGGCTGGATCCAGCTGGGCACACAGTTCATGTATAGTGGCACAGTCAAGTCGGTAACGTAGTATGATATGGCGTTCTTCCATTGTCGACAGGTCCACCAGCGGTCGGTTTACGCGAGGATTCATCCTTCTCCTCGCAAGTCCCAGCGGACGGTGCCTAGGAAGGACAACATGGAGTATGGAGTCAAGCAAATCAGGTACGTTCACCACAGCTTGCATAGCACACGGTTATCTATGTATTGAAAGGCGTGTATGTGTGGCAATGCAAGGCCTAGGCCTGTGTGACGCTGTTGAAATTATGCCATGTGGGCCCTTGAAATGGCGGCTGCCTGACCTGTGAAGTGGGACAATGGGATGTGAGGTCAATGCGCTGGCGTGGCACACAGTGGCGGTAGGCGGTCGAATACCGCTGTACGAAGCCGCATTGGTTAACATTGAAGCCTATGGGTTTCAGGAGCCAATGAGGATGTGCGCCGGCGGTCGCGGTACGCACCGCCGCGGTACGCACCGCCGCGGGCGTGACCGCCATTTTCTATCAGATTAATCACTCGAGACCTGATCATCCACAGGAGAGGACCTATACTGCAAGTGCTGCTGTGACCTCGGTCTGGAAGTGACAATGGCTGCTGCGACTGGGGAAAGGGCCCCTGCCTTCACGTCTGAAGAGTTGGAGAAACTTGTGGATGGGGTCCTCCCCCAGTATGCGTTACTCTACGGTCCTCCAGACCAACAGGTAAGTACAATGGGTGCACATTGAATGGGCTATGCCTGTGTTGAGTGGGGTTGATGTAAGATGGTGGGGTGGGGAGCGAATGAGGAGTGCAACGCACGACAGATGAGAGCATGTGCCACATGGCAAAGTTGGGGAGGGGGGGGCAATCACATCTAACATGCAGATAAATGATGATATTTCCTTTTCCACCCTGTACATGTCAAATAGGTCAGCGCCCATCAGAAAGTCGACATTTGGCGTGCCATCGCCAAGGAAGTCCGGGCCCTGGGGGTCCACATCAGACGGGGCACCCACTTCCGCAAGAGGTGGGAGGACATCCGCCGCGGGACCAGGAAGACCGCCGAGTCACTGCTGGGGATGGCCTCCCAACCTAGGAGGGGTGCCAGTCGTACCCTGACCCCCCTAATGTCCCGGATCCTGGCGGTGGCCTACCCTGATTTGGATGGGCGCTTGAGGACATCACAGCAGACACAAGGGGGTGAGTATCAGCACATTCTGCTATCTTTATGCGCAGTGGAGGCGTCTGGGTGGGGGAGGAGGGTTGTGGGTGACATTAGGCCAGGGCGCTTTCTGTAGTGTAGTCCTCTCCTTTAGGTATGGCCCAGTGCCCCCGCCCCCCACCTCTGTAGGGTGCCAAGTACAGCTATCCATGGTCCTGCATCATCCATGTGTGTATTTGTTGTGCATAGACCTGTAGGCCTGGTCACAAGTACTGAGTAGTATACCACGATTGCGCAGCGTAGTGCATGAGGCTCCTGTGTCTGTCCTCTCCACCAACGGTGTTGACATAGCATGCACTCAACCTTTGTTATTCTTTCCCCCCCCCCCTTTTTTGTGGTCTTCCTGTTCATGTGTGCATTAGCATCATCAGGCGGAGGAGAATTGGCATCGGAGCACGAGGGAGCTGCAAGTCACAAGGCCTCGGTGGGCCATGGTACAGACACCGAGGGCACCAGTGATCCGGAGGGCGAGGGAAGCACCACAACGGGGACCGGTGGTGACACCAGCGACACCGACACGTCCTCGGATGGGAGCTCCCTAGCAGTGGCGGCAACATCCGGGGCCCCCGCCTCTACAGGTACAGCCACCACCCAGCGCACCAGCCCCGCCCTCCCAGCAGCCCCTCAGCCTACGCTCCGTGCCCGCTCGCCCAAGAAGGCGGGCATCTCCTTCGCCCCAGGCACCTCAGGCCCTGCCCCTGTTACCCCTGCTGCCCTCAGTGAGGAGGTCATTGACCTCCTTCAGACCATCATTGTTGGGCAGACTACCCTTTTGAATGCCATCCAGGGGGTAGAAAGGGAGGTGCATCGGAGCAATGCCTACCTGGAGGGCATTCATTCGGGTCAGGCTGCCCATCAATGATCGTTCAATGCTCTGGCCTCTGCACTGACGGCAGCCATTGTCCCTGTTTCCAGCCTCCCTCTTCTAACTGCCTCCACCCTGTCTCTGTCTCCTGTTCCTCAGCCTATCCCATCCACACCATCAGACCAGCCTGCACACACCTCAACACCCAAGGGCAGCTCATCCAGACACAAGCACCACAGATCCCACAAACAGTCACCCAAGCAACACCCAGATGCAGACATGCCAACAGTCACTACCACCTCTGTGTCCCCCTCCTCCTCGTCTCCCCCCTCCCTCCCTGTGATGTCTACACTCACACCTGCATGCACACCACCATCAGCCAGTGCTTCCATCACCACCACACCCTCCACTACAGTCCGCACACGTGCAGTCACCACCCCCACTGCCATTTACACGTCCCCTGTGTCCTCTCCCGCTGTGTCTGTCACCCCCTCTTCCAAGACACACAAACGCAGACAGCCACCCACCCAACAGCAATCCACCTCACGACAGCCTACGTCACAATCACCTGCACCCAAACACAGCACACCTGACTCTCCTACAACCACATCCTCTTCCTCCACTCCCATCACCACTACTCCCACCCTTTACCTTGGTCCTAAAAAACTTTATCTCTCCAATCTTAACCTCTTGCCCTCCCCTGACCCACCCCCTCCATCTGCTAAGAGTCCCAAGAGCACCTCAGCCACCACCAGCCCAGCTACAAGTGTGACTGTAGTGCATGGGTTCTGGAGTCCACCCTTTGGCAGCAGTGACACATCTGTCAGCAGCAAGGGGACAGCCAGCCCCCCCCCTGGCAAGAGGACCCGGAAACTCAAGGGCCCCCGTGAGAAGACTGACACGGCTGCCCCCAAGGACCAAAGTTCGCCCACTTCACCTGCCACAACATCCAGGGGAGGCAAGGCCCAGAGAGCCTCATCTAAGGAGCGAAAGGGCAGCAGGGCGGAGAAGTCAGCCAGCAGGAGCGCGGAGCAGGAGGGCCCCACAAGCCCTATCCCGGGTGTAAGGGACGACACCCAAGGGCCCAGGACTCCGTCACCGAAGGGTCCAGCAACTGCACGGTCGGAGGGCGACTGAGCAGGGAGTCCAGGCCAGGTCTGGCTCCCTTGAATTACTGGACAAGCACCGCTGAACAGGGCCCCACCGTGCAGAAGAGCACCGCTGAACAGGGCCCTGCCGTGAAGAAGAGCACCGCTGAAAAGGGCCCCGCCGTGCAGAAGAGCACCGCTGAACAGGGCCCCGCCGTGCAGAAGAGCACCGCTGAACAGGGCCCCGCCGTGAAGAAGAGCACCGCTGAACAGGGCCCCGCCGTGCAGAAGAGCACCGCTGAACATGGCCCGCTGTGAAGAAGAGCACCGCTGAACAGGGCCCCGCCGTGCAGAAGAGCACCGCTGAACAGGGCCCCGCCGTGAAGAAGAGCACCGCTGAACAGGGCCCCGCCGTGCAGAAGAGCACCGCTGAACAGGGCCCCGCCGTGAAGAAGAGCACCGCTGAACAGGGCCCCGCCGTGAAGAAGAGCACCGCTGAACAGGGCCCCGCCGTTCAGAAGAGCACCGCTGAACAGGGCCCCGCCGTGCAGAAGAGCACCGCTGAACAGGGCCCCGCCGTGAAGAAGAGCACCGCTGAACAGGGCCCCGCCGTGCAGAAGAGCACCGCTGAACAGGGCCCCGCCGTGAAGAAGAGCACCGCTGAACAGGGCCCCGCCGTGCAGAAGAGCACCGCTGAACAGGGCCCCGCCGTGCAGAAGAGCACCGCTGAACAGGGCCCCGCCGTGAAGAAGAGCACCGCTGAACAGGGCCCCGCCGTGCAGAAGAGCACCGCTGAACAGGGCCCCGCCGTGCAGAAGAGCACCGCTGAACAGGGCCCCGCCGTGCAGAAGAGCACCGCTGACCAGGGCCCCGCCGTCTCAAGCACCGCTCCGCTGGGCCCCGCCGTCTCAAGCACCGCTCCGCTGGGCCCCGCCGTCTCAAGCACCGCTCCGCTGGGCCCTTCATCTCAAGCACCGCTCCGCTGGGCCCTTCCTGTCAAGCACGGCTCCGCTGGGCCCCGCCATCTCAAGCACCGCTCCGCTGGGCCCTTCCTGTCAAGCACCGCTCCGCTGGGCCCCGCCGTCTCAAACACCGCTCCGCTGGGCCCTTCATCTCAAGCACCGCTCCGCTGGGCCCTTCCTGTCAAGCACCGCTCCGCTGGGCCCCGCCGTCTCAAGCACCGCTCCGCTGGGCCCTTCATCTCAAGCACCGCTCCGCTGGGCCCTTCCTGTCAAGCACCGCTCCGCTGGGCCCCGCCGTCTCAAGCACCGCTCCGCTGGGCCCTTCCTGTCAAGCACCGCTCCGCTGGGCCCTTCCTGTCAAGCACAGCTCCGCTGGGCCCTTCATCTCAAGCACCGCTCCGCTGGGCCCCGCCGTCTCAAGCACCGCTCCGCTGGGCCCTTCCTGTCAAGCACCGCTCCGCTGGGCCCCGCCGTCTCAAGCACCGCTCCGCTGGGCCCTTCCTGTCAAGCACCGCTCCGCTGGGCCCCGCCGTCTCAAGCACCGCTCCGCTGGGCCCTTCCTCTCAAGCACTGCTCCGCTGGGCCCTTCCTGTCAAGCACCGCTCCGGTGGGCCCTTCCTGTCAAGCACAGCTCCGCTGGGCCCTTCATCTCAAGCACCGCTCCGCTGGGCCCCGCCGTCTCAAGCACCGCTCCGCTGGGCCCTTCCTGTCAAGCACCGCTCCGCTGGGCCCCGCCGTCTCAAGCACCGCTCCGCTGGGCCCTTCCTGTCAAGCACCGCTCCGCTGGGCCCCGCCGTCTCAAGCACCGCTCCGCTGGGCTCTTCCTGTCAAGCACCGCTCCGCTGGGCCCTTCCTGTCAAGCACAGCTCTGCTGGGCCCTTCATCTCAAGCACCGCTCCGCTGGGCCCTTCCTGTCAAGCACCGCTCCGCTGGGCCCTTCCTGTCAAGCACCGCTCCGCTGGGCCCCGCCGTCTCAAGCACCGCTCCGCTGGGCCCTTCCTGTCAAGCACCGCTCCGCTGGGCCCCGCCGTCTCAAGCACCGCTGGCACAATGACAGTGCCGGTTCTGTGTCGAGCTACTGTTCACGGTTCACTGTGGCCACCATGCCTCCTCCATGACCAGTGGTCTCTGTAATCCACCTGATGGACTGTGGCTTTGCACTCCCCAGAATGACACAGTGGGCCAACCACCCACTGTAGAGACATTGAGAGACTGTGGCTTTGCACTCCCCAGGATGCCACAGTGGGCAAACCACCCACTGTAGAGACATTGAGAGACTGTGGCTTTGCACTCCCCAGGATGGCACAGTGGGCAAACCACCCACTGTAGAGACATTGAGAGACTGTGGCTTTGCACTCCCCAGGATGGCACAGTGGCCATGGTGGCCCCTTCGTGGATCTGGCGTCGTGGACTCATGTGGCTGTGGTGCCCCCCCTCCCTTGAGGTGCCTGTAGTTTTATCATCAGATGCCCCAGCAGTGTTCTCTCCAACGGACTCAGGTCTCCTGTGTGGGCTTTGCCCTTGTGTTGATACACTTTGGCCCACGGACACTTGGAATTTCGTTAAATGTGCAGGACTAATTGCCTCGGTTGCTCGTTTGAAGAAAATATTTATTTTCTTTTGTAATATTTTTATTGCTATTTGACCATGACTTAACAGAGGCTCTTTTTATCATAAATTTTGTTTCACAATTTAATTATGTCTTTGCATTTTTCCGGGGGGTTTGGGTGGTGTCACTGTGACTTGGTGCTCTGCATTGGTGTGTACATAGTTTGGGGGGGGGGGGTCGCATATGTGTGTGCCGTAACCTTTCCTCCTCCCCCCTCCCCTGTGTCGTAGGTGCAGTACTCACCGCTGTCGCATGCGCCGGCGTTCGTACTCGTGGTAGATGAGCAGGTAGACGAGAGCCGGTAGGATGTTTAATTCGGGTTCCATGCTGTCCTCCTTCCTCGTGGAGTGCGTAGAGGTGAGCGTTTTCCAGTTCGTAGTCTGTTTCCGCCGTGTTTTTATCGGCGGTGCTCCCGCCCCGGAAAAGGTGGCGGATTGGTGAGTTGTTATAGGGTGGGCGGTACATTGTCTCCCGCCTGTCTGTTGGCGGTGACCGCCAACCTGTTTGTCTCTACCGCCGTGGCGGTCGGAGTGTTAAAGTGGCGGGCTGTGTTGGCGGTTCCCGCCAGGGTCAGAATTCCATTTTTTGGACCGCCGGCCTGTTGGCGGGTTGGCCGCCGCTTTATCACCGACCGCCAGGGTTAGAATCACCCCCACTGTGTATTCTTATATTGATACTGATGGAACAATCTTCTAGATCCACACATTTGCCCCATAGTGCCATGATCTTTTCGTCCTTCTTGGACTACAACTCTTCGAGTTTCTCCAGCTCTTTGCTCATTGTTGCTATATCGTCTTAATGCACAGCGACTTGATCTATTTAGTTGATTTAACAATGTACATTTGGGCTGAAACTTCCCAGAATGCTAATCACTGTTAGAGGAAACCCTAAATAATAATGCTTAATCTGTACAGCACTCTGCTGCCCTTTTCCTAGTCCTCACCCATGCTTTTTAATCTTTCAAATAAAAAGGTCAATGTGTAAGAACTCATTTGATCTGATTGATTAATTTCCCAGTGACTTGAATGGTGCTTCTAACAGAAAGTCACCTATTTTCATGCGTTTTGCTGGCTTAAAAATCTTCTGTGCCACACACCTTATCTTGCACTGAGTATCTGGGAAAAACATCCTGAAATTGTAATCCACATTGCCCACTTTTAAGGGTATTTTATGCTGCAACATGTCTCATTAGGGTTTTTAGAAATATGACCATGTCACACGATCCAGTTGGAACCCCGCAGGCTCCCCTTGCCAGCTTGCAACACCTTTGAAATCAGTTGCATCATCTGCAAAGCCATTAGGATAGACATCCCTCCCTACTTCAATGAATGAAAGAATGAATGAATCGCTAGTGGCACTCATCACATCTGTAGCCAAGACAACTTGAGATGTGAGATGAAGTGCAACAAATTGTTTTAAAACAAAACTTTAAAAAAACAAGGCCAAAGCTTTCTCCATCCATGTAGTGATGATCAGAAATTACATCCCCAATCTGGACAGCCCCAATACAGCTCCTACTTAGGAAACAGTGAATCCCTCACCTCTTTAAAGAACACTACATCTTGTTTTTGGTTGGGTGTAACTGGCATAATTCTCTGTAGCATAATTACTCATAATAACCACAAAACTACTCGTAGTTATGTGTAATTACATGAGAAGTGTAATCCAGCATTGAGGGCTATTTTCTTAGTGGACAATGCACCCTTGCATCCAAAATGGTTCAGAGGAAGCACTTAGCGTGATGAAAATAATACTAGTGGCTACAGGCCACAACCAACAGTAGCCAGCAGCTGCAATTCTCTCTTAATTTGTTATTACTGTGCTGTGATAGAATATTTGCCTCAAATTACTCTTAATTACTTAAATTGGCATTATCACATAATTTTGGTAACTTTGTGTTTCGAGAGTAATGCATAATTATTTAAATTACTCTTATTACTCAGGGATAATTAAAAGTTCTCCCAGGCCCTAGCATGATACAGTAACAGTCCAAAAGCCAGTGACCCCTACTTACACATGTTGACTCTGTCTTTACCTTTGATCCTCTACAGCTCTCAGATGCATTTTAGTTAGGTCTGCACTATATAAGTACGAAACTATAGTTGTTTACCTTTGTGAATCAGGCCCCATATACATATAGATGTGTATTCAAAGTGTGATGTTCATTTTATAGGTAATCATAAATATAGTGTTCATGTTGAGTTAGCCATAGTTAATGTAGGCCTCAGTTAAATGACTCGTGCTAATATTGAAAATGTGCATTGTGGCTGTTGTAATTCTCAACTCTTTAATTTCAAGACCCAACCTACAGTAGTTATAATTGTTGCAATTATGGTAGTTTCTGTGAAAACTGTTTATCACTGTGAGTGTTACCGAAAGCATCTGTGCCTGGGACGAGCTGACTGCAATGTATCATCCTTTGCGAGATATCTCCTGAAGGTTGGGCAGCTCTAGGCTCTTTTTGTGCAATATCTAGGAAGAAAGAGTGAAGACACATTATCGGGAATTGCTGGATTCGGATGGGTTCCCACTTCTTGGGAACCATGGGGAGTACTTTATACTGCTGGAATTTGTGTACTTTAATTGCGTTTTGCTGAGTTGGTTAGATTCAGGTATGCCTTCTCGCCTAAAAGCAGATGCCCCTTTCCTGCTCTTGAGACTGTTCCTTGATGTTGCCCCTGCTCACACATCTAAATCTTTGAGCAAATTCTTGGTAATTTACCCAACTGAATCTCCACTTAGTTCTGCCTTTTGTAGGCTTTGTTGGAAATTGGGTCTCTAGTTGGCAGAGGTATGTGCCCGGGTCAAGTAGGGACTCCAATCCTAGTATCAGGTAAGTCAGATATACACCTAAATTAACCTGTGCTCACCCTCTGATTGCTTGACAGAGCAGTGAGGATTAACTTAAGAGGCAATGTGTAAAGTATTTGTGCAATGCTTAACTTACAGTAACAAAGTGAAAACACCACTTAAAGGGGGTCATTCCGACTCCCGCCGGCGGTGGCAACCGCACGCCCAGTGGGAGCCGCCAGAAGACCGTACCGCGGTCAAAAGACCGCGGCGGTCATTCTGAGTTTCCCGTTGGGCTGGCGGGTGACCGCCAGAAGGCCGCCCGCCCGCCCAGCGGGAAACCCCCTTCCACGTGGATGCCGGCTCCGAATGGAGCCGGCGGAGTGGAAGGGGTGCGACGGATGCAGTTGCACCCGTCGCGATTTTCAGTGTCTGCCACGCAGACACTGAAAATCATAATGGCGCCCTGTTAGGGGGCCCCTGCAGTGCCCATGCCAGTGGCATGGGCACTGCAGGGTCCCCCAGGGGCCCCACGACACCCATTCCCGCCAGCCAGGTTGTGGCGGTTAAAACCGCCAGAACCAGGATGGCGGGAAGGGGGTCGGAATCCCCATGGCGGCGCTGCTTACAGCGCCGCCGTGGAGGATTCCCTGGGGCGGCGGGAAGCCGGCGGGAAACCGCCGGCTTCCCTTTTCTGACTGCGGCTTTACCGCCGCGGTCAGAATGCCCCCGGAAGCACCGCCAGCCTGTTGGCGGTGCTTCCGCGGTTGTTGGCCCTGGCGGTCCATGACCGCCAGGGTCAGAATGACCCCCAAAGTCTCCACACCAGACAAAAATCCAATAGGTAATAGTCGAGATATGTATTTTTAAACATTAAGGCCCTCATTATGACATTAGTGGTGAGTGATAAAGTGGTGGTAATGCCGCCAACAGGTTGGTGGTAATTACCGCCAAATTATGACCATGGCGGTGATAACTCCCATAGACAGCCAATGTACCACACCAGCCGCCAGGGCGTAAACACAACTGTCCATGGGGGTAGCCGTCAACAGACAGGTAGAAGAAAATGTACCGCCCACCATATCATGACCTAGGAAACCGCCACGATTTCCGGGGCAGTACCAACGCCATCAAAAGCTTGGCGGAAACACATCACAGAAGGCCAAAGACTCACCATCGGAGACACAGAGAAGGACAAAGCCTCCATGTACAAATGTACACAAAGGGCCAATGCCCTGTCCAAATTACTAAGGGCCCAAATGGCCACAGGGCACAGTCTAAGGCCCAACTTGAATCCTGACTTCATCCGGATAGAACTCTGCAGGGGCATCAGTTTACAAGTGGGCAGGCACCTTAGGGGATAGGGGGTGGGGGGCACCTCAGGCGAATTCGGGATAAAGCCCACTGGTTCTGGAGTGGGCTCCATGCCCATTTCTCTCTGCTGGGGAGTGCAAGGTCACAGTCTCTCAGGTGGGGAACTTGTCCATTGCTTCTGGAGGGGGTTCCATGCCCATTTCTCTCTGCTGGGGAGTGCAAGGTCCCAGTCTCTCAGGTGGGGACCCCATGCCCATTTCTCTTTGCTGGGGCGTGCAAGGTCACAGTCTCTCAGGTGGGGAACGTGCTCACTGGTTCTGGAGGGGGATCCATGCTCATTTCTCTGTGCTGGGAAGTGCAAGGTCACAATCTCTCAGTTGGGGAACATGTCCACTGATTCTGGAGGCCCCCTCCAGAAGAGTCCCCTTGTACAGCAGTCCCTGGATGGTGGCCTACATGCCCTCTGCTGGTGGTGAGGGCTGCACTGTGTCATCTGGAGGTGAGGGCTGCACTGTGTCAGCAGGTGAAGGTGCCTCCTGGGCAGCCTCTGTTTGAGGTGAGGGCTACACTGTCTCAGCTGGCGGTGAGGGTTCAGTGACCACTGGTGGTGGCGGTGGTGGTGGTGTCACCCTGACAGCCTCTGCTGGAGGTGAGGGCTGCACTGTGTCAGCAGGTGAAGGTGCCTCCTAGGCAGCCTCTGCTGGAGATGAGGGCTGCACTGTCTCAGCAGGTGAAGGTGCCTCCTGGGCAGCCTCTGCAGGAGGAGTAGGCTGCACTTCCTCAGCTGGCGGCGAGGGCTCCATGACCACTGGTGGTGGTGGTTTCAGCCTGACAGCCTCTGCTGGAGTCGAGGGCTTCTTCCCCTTCATGGCAGGAGGTGTGGGATCCTTAGCCTTCCTGGCAGGGGTTGAAGGCTTCTTCCCCTTCATGGCAGAAGGTGCGGGCTCCTTAGCTTTCATGGCAGGAGGTGCTGGCTCCGTCCCCTTCATGGCAGGAGTTGAGGGCTTCTTCCCCTTCATGGCAGGAGGTGTGGAATCCTTAACCTTCCTGGCTGGTCGAGTGGGATCCTTCACTGTCTTACCACCACGACTAGGAGGTGCCTCCACTGTCCGCATGGACTGTTCGGCTGAGGTTCTGGGCTGAGTGGTTGGGACCCTGCTCTTACGGGCAGGACGGGGGGAGGGGAGAGGTCAAGTTGGTCAAGGAAAAGCTTCTTAGGGACGGTGGGGCGAAATCAGGGAGGAGGTATGGGAGTGGAGGTTGAGGGAGTGGCTGTTGGAGGTGTATGTCAGCTGGACTTGGGAGCAGGTGCATGGGCAGAGTGCTGATGTGAGATGGATGGCTGTTGGGTGTCTGAGTGCTTGCGTTTGTGTCCTTTAGGAAGGGGGTGGACAGACAGGGTGGGAGCGGACACAGAGGACATGTGGATGGTTGTAGTAGAGGTGTCTGCTAGTGAGGTGTGTGTGCTGCTTGGTGTGGTGATGCTGGTGGTGGATGTTGATGCAGTGCATGCAGGTGTGAGTGTGGACGTGACTGTGAGGTGGGTGGAGGAGGAGGAGCAGGGGAAGACAGTGGAGGCAGTGGATGTGGTTGTGTCTGCAAATGTCTGGTGTTTGCTTGAGTGCTTGTGGGATGAAGTGCGGTGCCTGTGTTTGGCTGTGCCACTCTTGTTTGTTGTCTTGTGTGCATGCTCGTCTGTACGTGTGCTGTGCATGAGAAGGGTTGGGGTTGAGGAGACTGGGACTGTGAAGTGGTAGTTGGAGGGGGGGACAGTAGAAACAGGGACAATGGCTGCCATCAGAAAGGAGGCCAGAGCCTGAATCAATCTCTGTTGGGCCACCAATACACCGTGGATGCTCTCCAGGAATGCATTGCATTGCTGCATCTAGGATGCCAGCCCCTGGATGGCATTCACAATGGTTGACTGCCCTACAGAGATGGATCTCAGGAGGTCAATAGCCTCCTCACTCAGGGCAGCAGGGCTCACTGGGGCAGGGCCTGAGGTGCCTGGGGTGAAGGAGATGCCCACCCTCCTGTGTGAGCGGGCACGGGCAACTCGCTGAGGGGCTACTGGGAGGGCGGTGCTGGTACAAGGGTGGCGGCTGTACCTGCTGCTGGGGTGGTCACAGAGGTGTCCGCCACCACCAGGGAGCTTCCATCGGAGGAGGCATCTGAGTCTGTGTTGTTGCCTCCTGTCTCCGCCATGGTGCTCACCTTGCCCTCTGTCCCACTGGTTCCCTCGGCGTCGGTGGAGTCTGCCTCCAGGCTCCTGTGGGATGCAGCTCCCTCTGTTGCCGGTGCCCCTGCTCCTCCACCAGATGATGCTAATGCACACATGGACAGGATGACAGAAGAAAAAAGGGGTGGGGAGAGAGAAAGGAAACACTGGGTCAATTACTGCACCAACACCAGAGTTGGCATACACAGCACCGTCACACACAGGGATCCGGATTGAGCACTATGCATTGCACTGCCAGTGATTTGGCTAGATGCCACGGCAAGATGAGGGCCACACACTGCCAACTGCACCACTCCTGGTACCCACAAAGCCCTGACTGACATGAAATGCTAACAAGCTAGGTTACCTTCATTTGCCATACACCCATTATCCTTGAGCTGGATCACGCTGTAATGTCTGACCTGGCATTAAGGGGCACCCACTAACTCACACCCACCACCTGGATCCCATGCCACCTCCCAATTATTGTAGTAATGCCCACTGTACTCACCCGCTTGTGGCTGCTGTGATGCCCTCAAGCGCCCATCCAGCTCTGGATAGGCCACTTCTAGTATGTGGGCCATCAGGGGGGTCAGACTCCGACGGGCACCCCTTCCTCGTTGGGAGGCCACCCCTACCTGGGCCTCCGCGGTCTTCAGTATCCAGCGTCTCAGGTCCTCCCACCGTTTCCGACAGTGGGTGCTCCGCCTGCCATAGACCCCAGGGTCCGCACGTCCTTGGCGATGGCACACCATAATCCTTTCTTTTGATGGGCGCTGACCTGCACAGGTAATACAGACAGGAGGACACAATTACACATACAATCCAGCCTGTCACACAAATGGCCCTCCAGTCCCGTTGCCATCAACATTGGCACACACATCGCCTGGCGCACACCATGTACACCACCACAATATATCCCCTCCCCGATGACATGATGCTTGCACACACATCTCCATGTGTCCTTCACACATGCATCGTGTCCAAGGTGTACTCACCTGTTGGTCTGGAGGCTCAAACAGCAATCCATACTGGGGTAGGACCCCATCCACCAATCGCTCCAACTCCCCCGCAGTGAAGGCAGGGGCCCTTTCCCCGGTCACCTGGGTCATGGTAGGGTCCAGACACAGGTCACAGCAGCACACACACTGTAGGTGTTCTCCTGTTGAAAGTCAGGAAACAAGTGAGGAATCTGATGGAAAATGGTGGTCACGTCCGCGGCGGTGTACATCGTCACTGCCGGCGCTGATCCCCATTGGCCACTGTACTCCATAGAGCCCAATATTATCCAATGAGGAATTGCACGGCAGTGCAAGATTGCCTTCCGCCATGAAGCCCAGCATTGACGGAGTTACCTCACTTCCACCTGTCCCTACATACAGGACAGGCGGTCACCATTTCATGGTGGTGGACAACAATCATATCAACCTTAACTGCGTCACAGCCTAGATTAGCACATACCTCGCCATTCCCACTGTCCCATCACATAAATGCACTATGTACACTGAGGTGGTAGTTCCATTGTTCAAATTGTGACAGCCTACTCACTCTTGTGTTCCTTAGATACCAACCACTCTGGATGAATAGGAGGAGGAGAATGGAGGACAGGCACATTATACTCACCTATATACTGGACAGGGCCACAATCACAGAGCTGTGTGCCCAATTGGAGCATGACCTGATATCTGATATCCGTCATCTGACTGGGATCCCCCCTCTTGTGCAAGTGCTATCAGTGCTCCATTTCTTGGCAACTGGTTCTTTCCAAGTGACAGTGGGCTTGGCAGCAGGAATGTCACAGCCAATGTTTTCAATCGTGCTGGCAAGAGTTTTGTCTGCCCTGGTGAAACACATGTACAGCTATATCGCTTTCCCCCAGGTGGAAGATCTGGCCACTGTGAAGGACGGATTCTATGCAATGGGAAATATCCCCAATATTGTTGGGGTGATTGACGGGACACATATTGCGTTAGTCCCCCCTGCCCCGTTGCCAGTATGAACAGGTGTTCAGGAATCGGAAGAGTTTCCACTCACTGAATGTGCAAATGGTGTGCCTGGTGAACAGTACATCTCCCACGTCACTGCCAAGTATTCCGGGTCGGTGCATGACGCCTTTCTCCTGAGGAATAGCAGCATCCCAAATGTGATGCCCCAACTACAGAGGCACAGGGTGTGGCTGATAGGTGAGCCATGGTCCCCACCCTTGTATGTTAGTGTATGCCTTCAGGTGTCAGCCCCATAGCATTGTGTGAGGCTAAATGTTGTCCCTCAATACTTGCAGGTGACTCTGGCTACCCAAACCTATTGTGGCTGCTGACTCCTGTGAGGAATGCCAGGACAGGGGCTGAGGAACATTATAATGAGGCACATGGGTGAACCAGAAGGATCGTCCAGAGGACCTTCGGCCTCCTGAAGGCAAGGTTCAGAAGCCTCCATCTGACAGGTGGATACCTGTGCTACTCACCCGGGAAGGTCTGCCAGATAGTAGTGCATGTTGCACAACCTGGTCCTCAGATGGCATGTACCTTTTCTGCAGGAGGAGGAGACTGGAGATGCCCCTGTGGCAGCAGTGGAACCTGAGGAAAGTGAGGGTGAGGAGGCAGAGGATGAGGACAACTGAATATCAGTTATACGACAATACTTCCAATGACACAAAGGTGGGACAGTGCAACTGACCATTCCTCTGACTATTGATGTTTTCTGTGTGGCTGTAGCATGATCACATTAACTTCCTTTGCATCTCAACTTAATGTCACCTATGGCTTGTCATTTTGCAGATGTTGGTGATATGACAACAGTGTCCTGATGTGATCACTACAGGTCATTATTTGTATGCTATCACAGTGTTCAGATCATTTGCACTATAAGTGACTGTTTCCATAAATGCACATTTTCAACACATAAAAAACTAGTAGTCAAGTTCCGTTCAAGGGTGTTTGTATGAAATTGAGGGAAAAGTGAAATGGAATGGGGTGATGGAGGAAAGTCTAGAGTATTGTTCCAGTCTGTTTGTAGCATAGGTCAAGTATCCAAGGGGCCATAGGAAGGGGAGCAAAGGCAGTTCAAAGTGGACAAGGTGGCAGTGTAGGACACAAGGGGGACAATAAGGAGAGTCTCATTTCCTGGCGGTGGTCTTGGCAAGTGTCTCTGGCTTCTGTCTGGGTCACAGGGAACGTTTGCGGGGTGGTTCACCTTCTGTAGGGGGAGGGGTGCTGGTGGCCTGTGGGTCCTGTGGCGGGGTTTCCTGCCCACTAGCTGCAGTGGACGTGGATGGCTGGTCAATGGACTGGCTAGTGGTAGGGGCACGCTGGTGTGCTGTTGCTTCCCTCATGATGTTGGCCATGTCTGCCAGCACCCCTGCTATGGAGATCAAGGTGGTGTTCATGGCCTGCAAGTCCTCCCTGATCCCCTGATACTGTTCCTCCTGCAGCTGCCTGTCCTCCTGCACGTTGTCAAGGATCCGGCTCATCGTGTCCTGGGAATGTTGGTAGGCTCCCAGGATCTCAGTGAGGTCCTCCCAGTGTCCATGTTGCCCTATGCCCCTGTCCCCTGAACGCTGTGCCCACTGCCACTGCCCCAGGTCCCTGATTGTCTTGGGGGCGAGGTGTGGACTTTGGTCCCTGTACAGGTGGGCACACTGCTGATTGACGTGTCCTGGAGTCAGAGGTGTGGGTACGCTGGGTGGGTGCTGTGGTATTGGATACTGATGGGGAGGCTCTGTGGTGGACTGTGAGTGGGCTGGGGTGATCGACTGTCCAGTGCTCCCTGATGGGCCAGGTTGTTGGTCATCACTGGATAGTTGTGGCACATCCTCTCCACTGGGATTGGCTGGGACACCTGTGGGGATGTTAGTGATGTATTATGCTTCATGTCTGTGACATATTGTACATCCCTGGCTTTCCCTCTGTCGTTGCTGTTGCCCTGCCACCTTTGTTTGTGTATGGTGATGTATTGTGGGATTGTTAGTTTCCCTATAATGTGCATGCTTTAGTGATTGGTGTCCATGCAGGGCTGGGAGGGCTGTCAATGCATTGGTTTGGCATGCAGGATTTGGCATTGGGATTAGTCAGATGTGTAGGTGCAGTGTGTGGGATGGAGTGGAGTGATGGGAGTGAGGGTGAGGGTGTGTGATGGCATACAGGTATGGGGGTGATAAGTATTAAATATTGACTCACCAGTGTCCAGTCCTCGGCTACTCCAGCGAGTCCCTCAGGATGCAGTAATGCCAAGACTTGCTCCTCCCATGCTGTGAGCTGTGGGGGAGAAGGTCGGGCCACCGCCAGTCCTCTTTATGGTGAGCTGGTGCCTTGCTGCCATGAAACGTGCCTCCCCCGTAGGTCGTTCCACCTCTTCCTGATGTCGTCCCTTGTTCTTGGATGTTGTCCCACGGCATTCACCCTGTCCACGATTTTCCGCCTTAACTCCATCTTCCTGGCAATGGATATTTGCTGTACCTGTGCTCCAAACAGCTGTGGCTCTACCCTGACTATTTCGTCCACTATGACCCTTAACTCCTCATCAGTGAAATGGGGGTGCCTTAGTGGGGACATGGGTGTTGTGTGGTGTGTGTTAGTGAGAGTGTGTTGAGTAATGTGGTGGGGTGTGTGATGTGGGGCGCGTGAGGGATGAATGGGTGTATGTGGTGTATGTGTCTGGTTATCTCTGTGCTGTTTGTGTCAATCTCCTGGCAGTAATTGTTGTTCATAGAGGGTTGTGGGAAATGTGGGTGTGTATTTTATGGTGCTGTGGGTGGGTGTGTGTGGTGTGTGTATGAGTGTCAGGTGTGCGTTTTTAGTATTGGCCAATGTAGTGTTGTTTTGTATGTGGGTGTCCATTCTGAGCGCGGCGGTATGTACCGCCAATGGTTTACCGCCATTGAATGTCCGCCGTGGTGATTCGTGGGTCATGATGTGGTGGCCGTTGTTTTGTTGCCGTAACAGTATGGATGTTGGTACCACCACTTTGGCATTGACCTTTGGGCTGGCGGATTTTTGTATGTGGCAGTATTCTGTCAGATTGGTATGTGTGTGTCATAATTTGGGGAACAGATATTCACCACCACAGCGGTATGTTGGCGGCCGTCACTGTGGCGGTAAGCGGGATTTACCACCAATGTCATAATGAGGGCCTAAGTGTGAAAACAGTGCTTAGAAGTCACTAGCAGTCAAAAGGTTACTTGAGTTCGTGAGGGACTGGAGGAAATCCAAAATTCAGGCCGAACGCAATGGAGGGCAGCCCGACAACAAAACCCATGCAGGGCCCACTGAAAAAGTATTGACATCAAGAGAGCAATGTGTCGTTATTTTCCACTCAGGGTCACTGAGTCATTGTCGGCTCCGTGCAATAAAGGCAATGCATCATCGGTGAGCTGCACAGAGCATCATTGTTGAGCCGTGCAGATGGTGAATCCACTGTCATCAAACAGCCACTGTGTCGTTGTCGAAGAGTGATGAGACAATTTTTCTCACAGAGTCGAGGCGATGCATCAATTTTTGCAGAAATCAACTGCAGAACTCACTACTGAAGCCCAATACTGATGGGGGCACCTCAGGCAAGGGTCTGACTTACAGATGGCAGAGTCCAGCAACATCAGGAGAGTTGCAGGCAGTCTTTGATGTCCCTGAGACTGCAGGAGAACAGGGGTCAATCCAACAAGCCCTTGGAGACTCAAGAGTTAAAGGATGTAGACAGCAATTCCAGTCCCTCTCACTCCAGCCCAGAAGCAGCAGGTCAGCACATCAAAGCAAGTAGCAAAGTAGCAGTCCCTCCTACAGCACAGCACACAGCAAGTAGTAGGTCAACACAGCAATGCACTTGCAGAGTGGTAGTCCCTCCTGACAGCACAGCAGTCCTTCTTCCTGGCAGAATGTCCTTGGTTCCAATAGTGTTCTGATTTGGTAGGGTTTGGGGTCAAGTATTTATATCCAAATACGCCTTTGAAGTGGGGAAGACTTCAAGGAGTCCTTTGAAGATCACAAAGCCCCTGCCCTTCCTTCCCTGGCTGCAGACACTCTCCAGGGTTTTATGCAGGCCTTTGTGTGAGGAGAGGCACAGCCCTATTTAGGTGTGTCAGCTTCTCCCTCCCACCTAGCTCAGGATGTCCCATAAGCCTGGTGTTAGGCCATCAGAATACAAATTTCACACCACAGTTCCCTTTCTGTGTGATTGTCTAGAGGGAATGCACAAAGCCCAGCTGTCGTCCATCCCAGATGTGTATTCGGAGACAGGCAAAGGCAGAACATGGTTAAAGTAAGAAAATGCCAACTTTTTTAAAGTGGCATTTTCAGGCTTACAATTTAAAATCCAACTTCACCATAAGTTGTGAGTCCATAGACAAAAAACCCTACATGTATGTCTCTTCTCAATTGTAAATTACACTTAAAGATGTTTTAAGGTAATCCCAGTGTTGACCTGAGGGAGAGGTAGGCCTTGCAGTAGTGAAAAATGAATTTACACAGATTTTTCACTATCTGGACATGCTAAACTTAAAAGGACATGTTCAACCTTTTAAATACACTGTGCTCTGCTCTTGGGGCTTAGCATGGCCTACCTTAGGGGTGACATATGCAATAAAAAAGGAAAGTCTGAGCCTGGCAAATGCTTATACTTGCCAGGTCGAAATGGCAGTTTAAAACCTACCCACATAGGCTCTGCAGTGGGAAGCCTGAGATTTACTGGGCTACTGTAGTGGGTGGCACAATCAGTGCTGCAGGCCCTGAGCATTTAATTTATAAGCCCTGGGCACATATATAGTGCACTTTACTAGGGAGTTACAAGTATATTAAATATGTGAATTGTGGATAAGCCAATGTTACCAGGTTTAGAGTACAGGGCACCTGCCCTTTAGCACTGGTCACAGTGATAAAGTGCACAGAATCCTAAAGCCAGCAAAAATAAGTCTGAAGGACAGGAGGTCATAGGGCAAAAAGGTCAGGGGAAACCACAAAAAGGATGCCAGGTCTAACAGGCTTTATGACGCCTGCTGTTCAACTTCGCCCAACCTCATTTGAATACTCAGTTTAGCATGAGGGAATTTCCCTTCAGCGGAAACTGAATCTTACTCAATTTGCATTTAATTATCTTAACATGCCTTGCCTTGTATTTGCTATTTTGTCTCATTTTGGATTATACTGGTCAATGCTTTTATAAGCTGAATGTTCATTTATGGCTAATTTTAACAATCTGAGTTTGTAACTTTGCATGGTTTGGAAATCTTCTCTCTGTGATTATTGCGAAGCCTAATGTGCTTCACTGTCATTGAAGTACTGAGATGAAGTTACACCTCAATTTGAGACAAGGGTCCATCCCCTTCAGTGCAGAGTGTACTTGGATTTACACCAATGATTTGCGTTGTGCAAAGTATATTGTTTGATGCTTCAATCGCTTTTCATGTAATTAGAGTACAACAGATCTATGGTCGGCTATGTTTGTAGCCCAAATGCACCCTCGCTTACTAAGGGCAATAAAACACTAATAGGGGGCACGAGTTGCCACTCACCTCTATAAATGTGCTTTCAAGGTAGGATTCTTCATCCAAATAATTCCTAATTCTAAGAGTAGGTGTGACTGGGTTATCGGTAGTTTTACGTCAAAGAGTAATGCAGTGTTACTGAAATTACTCTGATTACTCCGGTGTAAATGAAATTCCACCTAAGATTATCTAGGAGCGCCCTTTCCATGTCAAATTAACAATAACCACTTGTATGTTCCTCTTAGAGCTTCGTATAGGTATCCTGAAAATGTTTACCTACATCCAACCCTCCTGAATTTATGTTTGACATCCAAGAATTAAACATATACATTTACTCGTTTGAGTATGCTTTTATTGAAAGTGTAGACAAAGTGTAGTAAGGTAATTGTGTAGACTGCATGAATCTTTAATATTAAATAACATCGGCTAACATGACCAAATACAGGTCTATTTAGCAATAGAAAGAATTTATTGTATGGATGGGTAGAGAGGAAAGGGCTGGGGGCAATATCATTTCTGCTAAGCTCGCAGCAGGTTTATGATTAATATTTGTCTGGGAGATCCCCTTTACACAATGAACAATGTTGGTTAAGCGTTGCTGCCAGTTTTCAAAACATTCATAATTTCAGACCAAAGTAAAATCTAATTATTCCAGATCTTATCCTCGTGGGTAGGATTATTGTCTGTGCCAGGTAAAATTAATAGACATGTGTGCAACATTCCAAAAGACCACATGCTTTTAACACCAAAGAGTAACTTCATGAAAATGCCTAAAGTTTCACAACCTGAACAAATCAGTTATTGAGCAAGAATCTATCTATGAGTAATTGGGAAACTTCAGTGCTTTCAACTTTCTTGGGAAATGACTCCCCATGCTTACATATGGTTTCTCTCATCTTCTCGGTTTGCAACAGATAGCTTGAAAGTTAATCCATTAAAGGGTCGATGTTAAGGGTGTTCCTGGACCAGCACCCAGTGCACTGAAGAGGCACTATATATATGCATGTCTTTCCCCTGATCTGTTTGCATGTTTGTTTATATGTTGTTTAGACTGTGTAACAATGCATGCTTGTGGTGATGCTCTGTGTGTATGGGTGTGTTTTCTATGTGTGGATGTTTATTCTGTACCTGTGTGTATGTACTATACAACCCCCTCCCTATTCACTTTGTCAATGTTTTAAAGGGACCGGTGAGTTTGAGAAAAAGTTCCCTGTACTCAGTCTTGCGTTGCTAAAAATCACTGACAATAACCATCCCTGAGTGTTTCAATATTTGATGATGTCTGCTGGTTTTTGAGACGTTTTGTGACATCATTCATTAAAGTATGTCCTTTGCTTGTTCCTGGTGCCGCCCAATCCTCATATGGTGTCAGTCTTATTGGGATCTTATAAGAGGTGATTTCTGCTGTCACTTTAGTAGGTGATGCACTGCCGAGTTCATAATCTGACACTACAATATTGTGCAACAAACAATACTTTACGTACAGTGCGTGAGAGGTGCGAATAGGAAAGAGTGACACTCATGTTGACCAGTTCAGCCCTCCCTTAGGCCTAGCTTTGATGCTTCTCTTCACCATCCGCCCAATCATGTCTGAGCATGAAAGCATTAATAGCACTTCCACGAGTCACTCCCTGATTTCAGTTTTGAGTTCTTAGTTCAGGTGGAATAGCAGTGTTCATTTTTTTTTTAAGAAAGGCAAGTGGTGGTAAATGTAGAAATTTGACCAAAAGATTTCCGATTCATTCTGCCATTGTGTGGGGTGCCCAGATAAGACCTGTTTTACATTTTCTGTATTAAACAGGTAACCCAGCAGGAAGCATGGCTGTGGGTGCATACATGCTTGGATAGTCTCTCCTTGGAACCACCTGGTGGACTGTTTTCACTGCAGAGTAACTTGGTTTAGGAAGTTGTGGGAGTTGTCTAGAAAGTGGAGGTTTGTGGAGGGATCAGTGGAGCCAGGAGCAAAGGTAAACATATAGGCCCAGATTTATCAAGCCTTTGAGTTGTCCATGCACTGCGCACAGAAATGCAAGGACAAGGCAAAGGTTTCAGTAATATTTGCAAAGCCACTCAAGGAGCGATTGGTTCCATCTTGCATGGCTTTGTAAAGAAATGCAACACAACAGCTTGTGCTGCGTAACGTTACATTTCAATCAGGGAGGCGTTCCATGGGCGGAGCATGGGCATTTCCTTGCATCCACTCATGGATTTTGGTGTATTCCTGGATTTACTAAAGCTAATAAACCTGGGACTATTTCAAAATGTTCTGTCTTTCCTATTGAGGTGTAACAAGGAGAAATATCTTCTTCTTGTTATTTCCTCTTTCTAGGTGTGATTCATTCTGCAGCACACGTAGAAAGAGAAAAATGCATCTAAAGATTGTTTTTGTGCAGGAAGGTGCCCCTCCCTGCACAAAACAATCCTGCCTACAATGCAGACACCCTTGCACTATGGTGCACTGGTGACTGCGTTGGTGCTAGGCACCACACAGTGCGCCAGTGCAAGGAGAGACAGAAATGTTCCATATCTTTGTAAATATGGAACATTTCTGCTCTCCCCCTTTCATGCAACACAGCACAGCAAGTTACCTGGCTGCATTGTGTTGCGTGAAAGAATGGTAAATCTGTCCCAAAGACTATTGCAGAGGAAGAGGTGACACTCCAAAGGTCATCAAACTAGAGAAGGATTTGGGGTACCGCCCCACATTTTTTAAACAGCATGCAAGGCAGTGGAGAGATTAGAAGGAGGATGGAATGTATTATGGCTTGGACCCCAACAAAACACCTTTCCCATTCCATGAGCCCTCACGTGGAGTCAAGTTTTGGAGGGAAGCAGCTTCATTTAAAGGAGGGCACTCAAAGAAAATCTATGAAACTGAAGATGTATGCCTCTGGTGGCATACCACTGAACTTTGCATTTAGAAGATGGTAGATACGGTGCCAGAGGAAGGTGCTCCACCAAGTTACAAAGCAAAGTTCTACAAAAATGATGGTGCATGAGCCACTTGATCCACAGTGACTGAGTTGGATGGAAACCTTTTCATCTTCCATTGTGGCTGTGTTAGTTCCTCCTTCGACATAGGATAGAAACATGTGCCAAATCTGCAGTTTTCCAGTTGGAGGTTTAGGCATCAAAGTGGCTGTATTCACCGTACCCACTATGAGAAAACCTCCAGCAGGAAATCCCCAAATATTCTTGTCAGACAGACAGAGGACTTTCCACTACCATATGTAGACATTAGAAATATACCACAATAAAAGGGTATATTGTAATAGTCTACATATCTTGTCTTCCTTACATAGTAGTGCGCGTTCCTCCAACATGTTAGGGACACTAAGGGGCATATTTATACTCTGTTTGCGCCAAATGTGCGTCAAAAGTTTTGACGCACAATCGGAGCAAACCCTGGCCCATAATTATACTTTGACGTCCGACCCCGCGGGCGTCAAAATCCCACCATGTGCGTCATTTTTCGGAAGGGGGAACCAGCCTTGAGTTAATTATATGCAAGGTAGGCGTTCCCTTCCAAAAAATGACTTTAAGACCTGTGCCCCTTATTTATACTCTGGCGTCATTTTGACGCACAGGAGGGGGTGGGCCTTAAAAAACAGAGCACAGCCTGATGGGCGCCGTTTTTTAACGCCTGGGTCAGGGCAGGCGTTAAGGGACCTGTGGGCTCGGAAGGAGCCCAGAGGTGCCCTCCGCTGCCCCCAGGGACACCCCCTGCCACCCTTGCCCACCCCAGGAGGACACCCAAGGATGAAGGGACCCATCCCAGGGAAGGAAAGGTAAGTTCGGGTAAGTATTTTTTTACGATTTTTTTTGTGGCATAGGGGGCCCTGATTTGGGCCCCCCTACATGACACTATGCCCAATTGGGCAAGGGGGCATGACTCCTGTCTTTGCTAAGACAGGAGTCATGTCAATGGAGGCTGGGCGTAAAAATAAATGGCTCAAATCCGGTTTGAGGCCTGAATTTTGCCTCAGACCTGACTTGCACCGTTTTTTGACGCACAACCCCCATTTTCCCATACGCCGGCGCTGCCTGGTGTGAGTCATTTTTTTTGACGCACACCAGTCCGCAGCGCCGGCTAATATCATTCCATTAATAAGGCGCCCGCATGGCGTGTTGGAATGACGTTAGTCGGTGGTAAAATTTTTGACGCACAACGGCGTTGGTGCAGTTGTGCGTCAAAAAGTATAAATATGGGCCTAAGTCCATCTCCCTTTGTATGGCTGATCTTTATAAAACATGGTGGCAGATCAGCCACTCTAGATCACAGTGGATCCACCACCATTTCTGAGAGAATTGCTTCAGTACCTTTGCACAAGAAATGGCTAAGTTAGAAGAGTTTACTCAGTATTTAATTTGTAAACAAATAAGTGCCAGAGTCCTTGCCAGAAGGCCACTGCAGCTTGCACCATCCATTGCCCCAACTAGCACTACCAACGACAGTACCATCACAACTAATCATCTCACTCATACATGTGTAAGAATTTAGACATTAGATACACATTAAAAATGACTAATACATGGCATGCAAGCTACTCTTAAAGCTTTGGGTGGCAGGCATTAGTGATTTTAATGTATATTTAATTATTAATCAAGTGCTGTTGTGCTCCTCACAAAACTAGACAAACACCGCCACCATGTGGCAGACTGTTATGACAGCCTGTGTTGATAATACTGCCAAGCTCCAGAAACCACTGGCTCAAATTAAGCACTGAGTTTCCTCTTGCGACATACGCACCTAACTCAAGGAGGATGAATATTCCCCCATAATATTGTTAAACAGCCTGAACATCTCTGGGAGGATAAGGAAAATTTGAAGGAAGTTGAAAAAAACGTGAACTGTTTCAACGGTGTAAACCAAAAGTCATTTAAAGAGAAGCTCAAAAGTTCTAATATCTATATATTTAAATGAAAGAAGGGTGAGAGATGTAATGAACTAAACATATTAGAACACACAACGTTCCATCAACAGAAGCAGTCCAGCACAGAAGCATCTTGCAGAAGAGTACTCATATATTTAGTCATCACAGCATACCACCTGTGCTGGGAGGTGTGGTTGGCTATAAGTATTGATTGCAGAAAATATTAATTAGATAGAAAATTAACAAAATCAAATATCTTGCTAAACAGCAGGAAATAATAAGGAAACTCAAAAAAGGCCTCAGATGTGAGGTATAAAAGGTCCCAACTCCAGCATGGAACAATTCCGTTAAAATGAGGCATCATTCCTTCAGTTCCTTGGACATGTCAACCATATTTTAAGAAGTGTAAAATGTGTCAATGCTAGTCCTTACTATTTGAGCTCTATTTTTATCCCTTGGTACAGTTAGGGACAAATACCATGACTGTGATTCACAAATTTTAGCTCCTCCTTGGTACTGCTTTATCCATTCTGCTTTGGATCAGCCTCTTGCTCGTGAAAGGATGGTGTTCTTGTCCTTATCAGTTTTCTTCTCCTTATTCATTGGCTTTCCTTCCTATTCTTGTCTTTATCCCACCCCTGAAGCATTCCTTTTCTTTTTAATATTTCTTTATTGTTTTTAATAATCGCATTATACAAATACTTTGGGGCAGATTTACAAAGCCCCTAGCACCGCCCTAACGCATTTCTATGGTTAATGTGGCCACTCCCCTGCGTCATATTTACAGAGTGGCACAATGCATGCATTCGGCCACTTTGCAACTCCTTGAGCCACATTATGCCTGCGTCAGGCATTATGTATTCAATGGGGGCGTTCCCACGCAGGGAGGCCCAAAAAAATAATGCAGTGAAATGTACAAGTTTTCACTGCACCATTTTCCCATAATTTTTAACACCTACTCAGGGCAGGCATTAAAGTGTTGCACCCATTGTAATCTATCGGCCTCCCTGTGCTTTGCTGTACTAGCATCAAAATGTTTTATGCTAGTGCAGCACAGTGCCTCAATACCGTCAAAAATGTTGATGCTGTTGTGCTAATGACCACCATGGTGCACTGTATTGCAAATACAGTGCAGCCATGGTGTCATTAGGGGGGCAAGGGAGACGCAAGAAAAGTGGCACAGTAACTAATCTGCCACTTTCTCATAAATCTGCTCCTCTGTTTTACAGTTGTTCATGGCCCATGTGACATTCTTCACAGGGCTTTCATGGTGCAACAGTTTTGTCACTGACAGTCTCAAATATGTTATGTTCAGTGTGTATCATCTCCATTGATAACAGCCTGTTCTACTATGTAAATTGGGTGAATATTCAGAGCAGGAGTTTGGTGATTGTAACTTGAAACAACAAAAATGTAGGAACTAGTCCTTCCCAACCAGTGCATCTCTCTCTCATTCCGATCTGCACCCTTCCCTGTCTAGTAGCACTTGTTCAGTGCTCCACTTCTTGTGGTGTGTGTATATTGGTGGCCTGTATACTGTTCGACATGAGGGAGTGTGATTTGGGTGTCTCACCCTTCCATCCATTGATATTAGTGATAAGGATCTCCCAGTAGTCTCCAATAGGTTTACGCCTTAAGCCCCATTGCTCTTCCATTCTTAGGGCGCACCCTTCAGTTGTTGCCCACTTCCGTCTGGTATCAGGTGAGCCATCGGGCGACCACCATATCATAGTGATTGCTCGTTTGGCCAGTACTGGGCCCAAGCCAATAAATTTGGATCACAGTGTGTTGGTCAGAGTTCTGCGGTAAAGGCCAAGCAAGTGTCTCTGTAGCATGTCAAGTCTTGGGGGTCGTGTGACCTTCGCCAATTCTTGTGTCACTTGATGGCAGTAGATACAGATAGTTGGGCAGTCCCATTCCATGTTTATGAATCCTGCATTAGTCATGAAGCATAGGAGGCATATCATTTTTTTACTGTCTCCTATGATGCTCAGTCTTTGTGGTGTGAGATAACTAGGATGGAGGTAGTTGAGTTGAGTACATTTGAACCTGGTGTTTCTGGAAACATGGCATGAGTGTTGTAGGGCTAATTTCCATTCCCTAGTCATCAATTCTCATCCCAGTGTATCCTCCCAGTATGTCTGGACCCTGTTCATAGGTGCCATTACCATTGAGAGGATAGTCTTTAGAGCCAGGAGTTCAGCTTCCTCCCCACTTCCAAAAGTGAGCAGTGTCTGGAGAGTATCATGTGACTGGGGTTTTGCTCGCCCTTCCCCCCAAATGGCATATTGTGCTCATGAGGATTCCATATGTCAGGAACTGGGGGCCCGGTAGGGCCTCTTTGCTCATCAGGTCTGTGCAGTTGCGCAGAGCATTATTCATGTAAAAGTCCCCTAAGGTGAGTATCCTGGCTTCCGACGACTCAGCCAGCTGCTGGGCATTGAGGTACCCCCGCCCCAACCGTGGGGAGTCCTATCAGTGGAAGTGCCATGGCGTATAGGGGTCTTCACTTTGTGATCACCTTAGTGTAACAGCAAGCATCTACATGTGGTTAGGTGTATCAGTTTTCTTAACCATCATTACGGCTGTTAGGGCCCTCTTGTTCTGGAGGTCACCCAGGGAGCCTAGCTACTAAATCCTCTCACCTCCCAGCTATCGGGCCAGCCATTGCAGTTGTGCTGCAACATAGACTTCCAAGTCAGGTACAGACAGTCCTCTCTCCCCAGATGGTCATTGCAGAGGGATATCTCCTCCCTTCATCCCATATCAGTTCCCCCAGGAGAGTATTTCTAATTCTGAATCAGGTCCATGGGATCTGTATGGGTAGTGCTGCAAACAGGTAAAAAACCCTGGAGAATATCACATTTTTGGTCAATGCTTCTCTAGCCATAAGATGCAAATGCAGCGTGTTCCAAAATGTCACTCTGGCACGCAGTGATTGCATGATGGGTCCCAGGTTACCATCTCCAGTATTGCTGTTGAATTTCCAAACGATATTGGTTCCCACTTCATATGCAGGTTAGAGATTGTCTGCGGGGCCTCTGAGAGGTTGAGGAACACTGGGGACACACGTTTTATCCCAGTTAGCTTACAGCTTACAGGCCTGATATTGAAACAAAGTGTTCCCACTCCTGTGAACCCTATGTTACATCCACCTCAGCATCCCCATGAAATAGTAGCATGTTGTAGGAAGTTGTCGCTGTATATACTATATCAAAATGAGATAGTGTGCACAGAGTCTAGAGGCTTGACAGGGGCAATATTAGATAATACTAATGCTCTATTTGTGGTACTGTGGTCAAGCAGTTAGAGGGTAGTGTTAAGCATTTGTTATACACACACAAGCAATAGACGAAACACACACTCAATGACTTTACTCTAGACCAATAGGTTTTTATATAGAAAAATATATGTTGGTTAATTTATTTCTAGAACCAAAAGATTCCGTTTGCAGGTAAGTACATAAAATGAAAGGTACTTTGCATAGCAATACTTAAAACTTTGAATGGAATCAACAAAGTATACAATTTTCTTTAAAATTGCAACAAGCTATTTTAAAAGTAGACAGTGCAATTTTCAACAGTTCCTGGGGGAAGAAGAGATTGAACAGTGTAACAGGTAAGTACACGACTTATAGTTCCTATCTCCGGATTTAGGTAGTCCGACGTTGGGGGTTCAAGTTAACCCCAAAAACTCACCACCAGCAACACAGGCCCGGTCGGGTGCAGAAGTCAAAGAGTACCCAAATTAACGTTGGCTCCTATGGAGACAGGGGGGTACTTGGATCTTGTTCAGCCAGCAGGTAAGTACCCACGACTCGGAGGGCAGACCAGGGGGGATTGAAAGAGCACTGGAGGGGCTCCAAGTAGACACCAAACACACACCCTTAGCGGGACAGGGGCGGCCGGGTGCAGGGTACCAACAGGACATTGGGTTTTCATTTTAGATAAATGGGAGACCCCGGGGATCACTCAGATGCTGCAGGCGAGGTCTGGGGGGTGTCTCGAACACACCACTGGTTGGAGAGGGCAGAGGGCTGCCTGCTGGTCGGTGTTGCACTGGAGGTCAGGTTCTCCAAGGCCTGGGAGCTGCGGGTGCAGTGTGTCCTTTGGGCGTCGGATATCTTCATCCAGAGCTTGCGGTCACAAGGGGTCCTCTGGATTCTCTCTGCAGGCGTCATCGTGGGGGCTTGGAGGGGTCAACCCAGGTTGGGCTCTTGTTCCCAATCGCCTGGGGACCCTTTCTTGCTGGGTGGACCACCTGGACATGGGCCGTGGGCGTCGGGTGCACAGGGGTCTGGACTCATGCATCTGGAGTGAGGTGGGAGTCCTTGTTAGAAAGTTTCTTTGGGACAGAGCCGCTGTCCTCGGGAGTTCTTGGTCCTTTTGGGGTGCAGGGCAGTCCTCTGGAGTTGGCAGAGGTCGCTGGGCCCACTGGATGCGTCACTGTTCTTTTTGCAGGTTCTCTGAAGCAGGAGACAGGCCGGTAGGGCTGGGGCCAAAGCAGTTGTCGTCTTCCTTCTTCTCTGCGGAGGTTTCAACTCAGCAGTCCTTCTTCTTCTTTGTAGGTCACCAGTGTAGGTCAAAAAAGTTTGATTACTTCAAAGAATCAGATACCCTTATAGAAAGACTCATAGAGAGGGGCTATCTGAAAAGACTAGTAAAGAGAGCAAGAAAGAGAGCATGGTATAACCATAGAGAATGTCTTTTACAACCTAAACTAATTAAAGAGAGCAACAACAGACTAGCTTGTGTAACTACATACAATTCGGCTAGTAATGACATCAAAAAGATTATCATGCACCATTGGGAATTAGTCAGGGAACACCTTCATATACAGGATCCCCCCCTGTTTTCTTTTAAGAAGGAGAAGAACTTAAAAGACACTTTGACAAGAGCACTTTTACCACAAATACCAAAAATGTCATACAATACACTATGGGGTCTTCCAGCGGTATTGGGACATTATAAATGTGGACACTGTGCGGCATGCAAATTTAGTTTTAATACAACAGAATTTTGCTACAAGGGCGACACATTCACCTTGGTTTCATTCACGAATTGCAATACACATGATGTAATTTATGTGCAATCTTATGTACATCGGCAAAACGACACAGAAGATGAAATGCAGGATTCTGCAACATAAAAGCAGAATCAAATGCAAAACTGTAGGAGCGCCCCTACTGGAACATTATCAAAGACTCCAACATAATAGTGATGAGTTAAAATGGCAAGTTATTGAACAAATGACCTTGGGCCCAAGAGGAGGGGTTAAAGATAATCTCCTCTATAAACGTGAATTGTATTGGATGGAAAAATGTAAAACTATAAACAATGGACTCAATTCTTTAGAAGACTGGAGACAGGCCTCGACAATTTAATTGTGTTTTTCTCATGTTTTTCTTATTATTGACTAACTGTTATTTCGAGACACGTCTGGGACTAGAGGATAATAGATGTTATGTCTAAACAAATAATTATGTATGTACATATGAGTTTCATGTCTTTATATATAAATGTCGTACTCATGGCATCTGATTCCTAGGGCTTGTGAAAATCAGGACTCCAGAAATATATGATTGACGTGCTATACTATTTGAATAATGCATCAGACCAGCTTAGGTTTGGGTTTACTGACTAAAAATTGTCCACATCTAAAATGGTTTGTTGCAGTATACCTATTTCAAAAATTACAGCAATCATTTAATATATTTACATCATGGCTGGTGTTTTGGTGAAAGAGATGGCCCCTTATAAATAGCCCGACTAGAGAGCGCTTCATTAAATGAAGACGCGTACATGTTAAAGATTCCCTGCATATAAGTATAATAACAACCCTTCCGGTACTCATAAGTCTAATAAAAATAAGATAAAACTTAGAATAATCACCGAGAACCCGTGCCATCCATTCACAGCTGTTCACAATTAGTCGGACCAGAAAGGGCACCGGGTATTCAATACGATGGAGCCTGTTCCAGCGTCTTACATGAACATGACGTCAGTCCTTTCAGGCGGACCAGAGAGGGCACCACCCAACGTAGGTGTTACGTATGAGCACATCCTATTTAAACGACTAATGTGGCCGCACACTGAAGGTTGAAGTTTGGCGTCTTCCGTTGCGTGTGATGGATATTAAGAAAGTAAGTCAGAATGAATAGGTTTATCATTGGTTGTGGATTAAAGTTAAATAATTACAATTTGTTAACTTTGAATTCTTTATGAATTGGCCTTATGATCTATACCCTATGTTTTTCAGGGTTCAAAACCAGTCACTACTTTTGTTACAATTTGGAATATACAGAGTGATGATCTGATGGATCGATTTTAATATATGTTGAAGACTGCAAAGACATGGCAACTGTTAATAAGACTACAATTCCAAAGAATTATTACTATTGTAAGTAATTTTAAACATAGAATAATTTTCTTTTACTACTATGACTGATGATTATTGCAGCACAGTTAGTTCAATAAATAATTAGGAACATAATAATTTTTATAAAATGTATGTTCCCACTAGGAAGATGACCAATAATTCTGGCAACCATTATCAAGAAACAAATATGATACATCTGAATTGGAGGTGAGTGATATTCTTCTTCAAAACACATAAAATAATACATTTAAAAAAAAAAAAAGTTTCTCTAGTGAAAATAGTTCTTAAATATTACAACAGAACATTATTTGTTTCTAGGTGCTACCAAAATAAGAGAGATTTCCAGTCCTGATGATGACCCGCTGTTGATTTACATCTACATATAGGGTCGAAACGTCGACAAAAATTGATTCTGGATTGATGTTAAATTATATAGTGACTTCAGGACTCCTGGATTGAAGGAGCCTTTGGAAGTTCACGATTTATTTTAAACCACATTTTCTGTATATATTGTATATAACACTGACACTTTTTTGCATCACAATATTCACTTTCACTGTGTTTTTATGTTTAGGAGCTCCTAGGATTTTATAATAATCATAAGAAGTTTGTGACTAGATTAAAAGATTGTAATAAAGGATTTGATAAAGAAAATAAAATACAAATTAATCTAAGGATACTGGATGAAATAAATGTAGTTCCTTCCTTAAGAAATTAACTTTACAGTGGAAGTCTAAGTATACTTCCCACTTTTTGACCATATATTGTTTCTAATGTTTATGTACCCAGGTCCAAGGGTTATTGAGTTTTGCTTATTTTTTTAAAGCATCACTATCAGTCAAAAAGTGGGGGGGGGGGGTAACTGCAACAAGTGAAAGTTTCTTACACATGTTATTTGTGCAACGTTAGATAGAGTGTTCCCCATTCCTCAGACATATGCCCCAACACGACCCCTTCATTCATATCAGTGTGCAAAGGAACCAATGGCTTACACAAATAGCAAGGGGAATAGGCGGCACCCTCGTGGTTACCCCTTCCAATCAGGTTGGGGTCAGATATTAACTGACAACACAAAAGAAGGGGAGAGAGGTACTTCTCCTTTTCCGTCCTACTTTATTTCTAAGGGTGGACAGTAAGCTCTGCTCCGCCGGCCAAAAACTCGGCTAGCCCCGGAGCGGAGCTCACTGCACTAGTGTTATGGGCCACACAGCACAAGCACAGATTGTCTGCGCTTGCGCTGTGTGGCCCATATCTAGTTTGCAGCCCAGTTATGATCCACACAGCTCAAGCGCAGACAATCTGCGCTGTGTAGCCCATAACTGGGCTGCATGTTATTCTGCCTAGCCGCCACGTCCCCGTGGAACTTCTGCTGAGGGGTTGCACCGGTGCCAGCTCTGTATCCAGGCCTCCCTCCTATCACTGTCCTCAGCAGCCCAGGGGCAGAGGGAGGCAAAGAGCCAGGCTGCTGGCAAAGGGGACCCTGGACCCAGACAGCATTTGAGGCAGCTAGGACCGGCCTTGTTTCACTTTCTCGACTGTGTGCACACAGGGGCTGGCATTGGGCATGGACAGTATTTGCATATGAGGGGGGTATCTGTGCTTGGAAAAATTTAAATGTGCAGTCAGAACTCCCCTTGAAAAGAACCTGTCTCCCCAGAGTTCCTGGGAAAGGAAGTGCTGTAATGGGAGACGGTGTTGAGGCTAGCAGGGAGAGCTGAAGACCGGGGGAGCATCAGCTGCTGAGTTGTAGTCTGGTGGGCCCTACCAGATGTGTGTGGCCTGAGAGAGTGCCTTAGAGCCCAGTGGCAAGCAGGGCTAGGTACTTTGTGAAAACACCAGGCTGCTGGTGGTGAGCTGGTTTGCTGCTGACTAGTGCTGGGCCCTCAATAAAGGACGGTCTGAGGCAGTGTGTAAGTGCAGAGGAAGCTATTGCAAGACTGGTGCAAGACAGGGGGCGTGCTAGGCACTCTGTAGCAAGTTTGTGAAGGGGGGCAGTTGGTCAAAAGAAGTGTGCAGGTGGAGACTTGCCCCCGATCTCGAAAACGCTAAGCAGGTTTGGGCTGCCCAACCCTGTTTAGAGCTTCTGAGATCGGGTGCGTAAGCCAGGGTAGAAGTCAGGCGGCACTACGCTGCATGTGGAACTCTGCAGAATTCCACTGAGTTTTTAACCAACTCTACGGAATTCCGCTGAGTAGTACTCCATGAGCTCCGCCCGGGCCTACTTATTTCTCAAATCATGCACATAGAGCTTAAGAAAAAGGAGTAATAACTGATGCTCCTGTATATTCCAGGGCACCATCTGATAGGAAACAAGGCAAAGTTCTTAAAACCTGCCCTCACCCACTAGTCGTGGCATGCTTTATCATAGGGCTTGCTAAAACATCCCCACGTTAACCAATGTCAGGGATGGAGCAAAAGGGAAGAGTAAAGGCAATGTAATGCACACATCTAGGGATCTACTCAGCAAGAATACACAAACGTAAAGGTTAAAACTCTGGCATGGATGTCCTATACAAACTTTATTCATGGACTCTCTGGATAGGATTAAAAATGGTATCATGTTCCACCTGTTCTGGAAAACTCTTTAGCCTGATGACTGTTATTACAACGTCTGCGCCATTGGCATTGTCCAGTTTCCTTACTTGGTTTATCCAGTATGTTATCAGTGTCTGCAGCATCACTACTACTGGGCAAACCTTGCTCACAGCTGCCTAATGCCATTGGGTTTTATACACCAGCTTGTGGTGGTCAACCCTCAGTATGTCCAAGTTGATCGCCACTTTGTCAATTTTCACTTTAAGGCTTTCTCAGTGCTGTGTATGGCCTTCAGGATCCTGTCCAACTTGAACTCCGTGTTTCTGGGTGGGGCCATGGTGGGGTCACGGTGGGATTGTGGGGCAGGTTCCCGGGGTGGTGTGGCTTCAAGTCAAGGGGGCTCCGTCAGGTATTTCATCAATCTCAGTCTCCCCATACTGTTCCACAAGGACAGGCGCATCAACACCAATGCATGTAGGGTGGTTCTCCACCTGAGTGGGCAGTATCTAATAAGGAAAGGCCCTGGCCCTCTGATTGTCCTTGGTTCCCCATCCTCAAGCTGCAGGGACCAGTACCCCAAAGTCACTCAAGGTCAGACAGCAGAGCAACCAAAGCAGGATTTCCCAGATGCCCACCTCTCCAGCTACCCCCAGTGGCAGTAAATGTCACCTGTCCCAGGCAAGCTGAGGGGCCTGCTGATGAGTCTGCTTCTGGCCTCCCAGTTGAGTGCAACAAAGGCCTTTGAGGTGGGTGCCCACCCCTGGACAGTGTTCCACCCCCACACTCTAGTCACTGCTCCAGTGGCAGTATGGTAGACCCACCTCTGGTGGTTGTCAGTCTCATAAGTGGGGGGCCCAGCATTTGCTTTTCAGGACCAGTCCTGGGCTTCTTACGTGGATTGCAAGTCTCTGCTCCGTGGCTGCAGTCTGTGGTTGTTCCTACCCACTCCCCTGTTGTATGTCAACCTCGCACATAAGTTCTTGTTCTAGGGACAAGATTGCAGGTCCACCTCCTGTAGGCATTGGTCTCGCCATTGGGCCATCTCAGGGCCAGGGCTCCCGTGAGGCACGCAGGCCTCCTCTCCCCTACAGCCATGACCAGCAGCCAGTGGCTGCCTCTGCCAGTAATCGGTCACAGCCCACCTACCATTCCTGGCCCAAGCAGGGACTTCCGGAGCAATGCAGGGTATTCCCTCCAGGCGTGCCAGTATACAGCCAGCAGCACAGCTATTCTCTGCAATCTGTGATTGCCATCTTTGGAGATGGAGCAGGGCCTGCCTCCCGTGTCATGCTCAGTCGGGGCTTCAGAGCAGGACCTCCATTTCCCACTCTCAGTGAGTTAGGGACCCTGGCAACAGCCATGGTCCCTTTTCAGCACTGCTGGGCTTGATTCATGCTCAGGGTTGCTTACGATGTGAGCAGGCTTGACCGGGGCTCAAAGCCAAGCTGCCATCTTCTTTCACAGTTGATCATGACCACCCCCTCCCAAAGCATTTCTTCTTTACCATATTTCTGATTGGATGATTTGTAGCCTTCCATTGCTGACATCAGGGAAGTACTTTTTCACTAAGCTCACTGTGGCCAAAGAACTATTATCTACAATTCAATAAATTGATACATAGAGTGGGCATTGGATCAGGTCCTCGCTCATAATTGGTTGGCTTTCTGTACTGCATGTCAGTTCCATGCTCCTTACTCAATGTCCTTCCCCCATACTCTTGCTTAAGCCCAGCACAGGAGCATTGTGTCTTACCATTTTTCTGGTTGGATGAGTTGGATCCAATACTTGAATTGAAGAGACATTTCTCATGAAAGAGTAGTGGTACTGTCTGATTAGAAATATTTGTACATTTAACTCACTGGATATATCTTTTATGCAACTGGCATCAGGGACTACTTTTCACCTGTGTTTCAGCCCTTCATGGGAGTGAATCACTTTTCTTGCTCTCTGCCACCTCGGCTCCTCCCACTTCACATCCCTGAACCGACACACTCTCTTTCGGGACTTAACACTCTTGCTTACCAGTTGCTCCACTGAGCCTCCTCCTCCTGTATGTTTTTAATTTATTTATGTTTTCTTAAAGTGAAATTACTTTGACAAGGATTCAGTATCCACACCTCTGTACCAGGATATTTGCTTCTGTTTCTTTGTTCAGCATCATTTCGGAGTGCCGAAAAGCGCTTCGACGCCTCGTCAGGTTTAGTAAGCGCTATATAATTACAATTACAATTTTTACATTTCTTTTTAAATTAGCTGTTTTAAAATAGCTTTTGTCCATCTTTTAAGGTGAAAATAAAGTTTAAAAAAGGGAATCGGATGTACTCGGTGGACGCCCAGCTAACGCACTACTCCAAAGGCCTAAAACTTGGCTTGTATATTTCTGTGTATACTTAGGAAAGTGTTCCCACTCAAAAAAATTCTATAAGTAACATTCTTTTCTCAGCATTTTAGCATCTGCTTAATCTATTTTTTTTATTCAAAAATCCAAATTATATCAATTTGTGCGAGGCGTATGAAATGTTTGGGCACTGTACCGTGTGCGGGCTTTCCTGGTGGGGGCATCCCTCGAACAGAAACGTTAAGTGGGGTGCTGCAGGAGACAGGGTTCAGCACCCCGCTTGAATCAGTCTCCCTTGCACCAAAATAAGGAGCTTCTCTGAATTACGCCAACTTAATGTAAGCTTTACAAATATCCAATGTCAAGATGTGTCACTCCATATATGATGTGCCTTCACCATTAGCGCACCTATATGCACATTTCTACAAATTAAAAACCAGGGCTTTGTCAAAACTTGTTTAATCAAGCACTGTGCCCTGCCACCGTCAGCTGCGCGAATTCCGTTTGAAAGCTTTTACTGTCTAGACTTCAAGCACTTGTTTTATTTAGCAGAAAACCGCAAACATAACTGTTAAAAAAGCTGAATAGTTAAGAATGAATGTGACTCATGTCTCCCTGCTTTTTATTTCAGAGTTATTTTAAGTGTTTGTATAGCGCTGTATACTGGCACACGGTCCCCTCTATGCACTTGTTCACAGAAATCCAGACTTCCCAAGAAAGGGAACAAACAACAAACATAAACACTCAGCTTAGACTGCAGACATTTTAATGGGTTTGTAATAACAGTCTGAGGTTAGTGCGAGAATTTGTTGTGTAAATCTCCCCAGTATGAGTTTCCCTTCCACGTGGTAAGTTGGTGTTCAGTGGAGCGCAGACCCGCGCACTCGTGACTGCGCTTTATTCAGAGCTGATAGAGCGGTCCGTAGTAATAATTTACCTGTGTTCGGACGCTCTTTAGGCCGATTAATCTTTTGACTTAGTGGGAACTCTCTGTACTCTTAATCAATCAATTTCATTAAAATCAATAATCAATAACGAACATAAGCAATACCTTGTTCGACATAACACTTAACAATTAATCCAGAATACATTTCGACGAACCCTGACCTTTCAGTCAGGAATAACCACACCAGTTTATTCAAAGTTAGTGAATTTATTTCCCTATATTAACAAAGCAAGCACAATATAGATGTGTCTCAACACCAAATGATAAACATATATGAACATTAATAGCTGTCCATAACGGCGGAACAAGTGCAATCTATGTAGCATTTGAACCACAAGGCATTTGATAATAGCAATGCAAATCACTAAAACTATAATCTGTAATGAACTAATTGCATACATTTAGTCAGCATAACAAGATCTCAAATTGCATCGTGCGACATATGGAATCCTCGTCTAACCTCAAATTAGCATCTGCATGTGGGACTTCATGCAAAAACAATTTAGCAACATTAATTTAGAAAAAACTCCTAACTAGGGCTCTTATCAAATCAGCAGTTGGTTACCTAAAAGAAACACAATGCAATTTTACAATTTTCCTTTCATATTTACCAATTACGATCAGCAATCAAGGAAGTCTTCGTCTCACAGGTACCGTTCTTCAGTCGGCATGGGTACCGTTTCTTGATCAGCATAGGACGGGGCAAAGGGGCCGGGGTGGACGGGGCAATTGCCTCACGGCGGCAAGGTAAAACTACTACTTCATGCAAAGGGACAAATCAAAGTTAAAGTCTCTAGGGCAAGAATCATTTAAAGTCTCTTTCTCTCGATTAGAGAAAGAATCAAAGTCTCTTTCAAAATGGCGTCGCAGCAAAGTGGGCCATAATAGCTACGAAGTCAAAATGGCGGGATGTCCGATGATAGAGAGAGCGCAATGGCAATCATAGCGCGTAATGGCTACCTTCTTCTCGTGCACCTGGGTTTTATAGACAACAGTTCAAGTCCAGTAGGGTCTTCCATTGGAGGGTTCATAGGTTAGCTTCAAATTGTCCAATCAAAAACGACAGTTCTCAAGCTTTTACTTAAGCATACATTATCCTTGGAGATGGGTACGCAAGTTGCAACATTGTCTACCAATTAGCTCACTTTCAGAGCCTCCATTGTCCGCACCTGCAAATCGACCTTGAAGTAAGGAGAAAATATGCCAGGCTGGCACGAAACCTTAAGATAAGCATGTGAACAGTTTCTGTGGAAAAGTACAGCTTCAAGCAAAAATACACGTTTATTAGCACAGTGGAAAAATACGAGCACCTAAACCGTGAGACCAGGCAACTAGGCCAAAGCCTCCGCTAAAGTCATGCTAAGCTAAAGCATTTCAAACAAGCAAATCGTAGCACACGTTTATGGTTATGTCAGATTAGTGCAATTCTAATACACCACGTTATATAAAGCACGCGTATAAATGATGGCAAACTACTCTGAGGGCACATTTTGTCCCCGTACAATCTTTATTAGTTCGGTTAAAGTCACACATGATTATTTCAGCACTACGTTTAAGCGTTAATAAATCAAAACCTTCATTTTCTGCTTCATCAATCCCTCCTCTGATGACTACTTGTCATCACACAAATCACGCCCACAAATTTTATCCCATTAAAATTCTGTTAGTTCCCTTTTCCTTTTAGTTCCCCTAGTTTGCGCTTTGTATTCTTCTGACATTCTTTTCATAATTTTCTCTTCTTTTCTTCTTTTAATTCTTTCCATAATCATTATTATTCCCCTTTTTATTCCCCAAATTCCAAACACACAAATTATTACTATTAATATTCCTTCTATTATTTTCAATAATATTCCATTCCAAATTCCCCCAATCCAATGTCCCACTGAAGCAAGTCCCTTTCCAACCTTCTCCCACACTCCTAGTTCTTTCAATTCCTTCAAATCTGCACTCTCTTTTGTTAGATTAGCAAGCATAGTTTTAATCTTCACACTATTGTCGGGTATATAGGTACAACAGTGTCGTGCACCAAGCATTTTGCAAACGCCTCCATCCTTTGCTAAAAGAATGTCTAGAGCAAGCCTATTTTGAAGAGTCATAGCTCTTTCCGCTGCAAGTTCAGCATCTATCTGGATTATAGTCCCTGAAAACTTTGTCAACATGTTATCCACTATAGTAGACAACTTTCGTATCTTGATGGAATTCAACACAACTCCCAATGAAGGAATCATGGCTCCAAATATATCTCCTACCACAGCAGCTGCGGTCTCTCTTTTCTGGATACGATGGGATCCAGATGTCTTTTGAATCATCGATACGTCATCCAGTTGATAAACCTTTGGGAACACTATACCCAAATAACATCTCCCCCACCATCCCTTTGGAAGACGATAATAGGCATTATACCCACAAATGTAATATACACCTGGAATGACAGGGTCAAGTCCGTTCATCATGAATGTCCATTTGGCCTTAAAAATAAACGTATGTTTACACTCACTCGCTCCTACAAAAATATTGTCATAATAAGATTCACCTCGATATATACAAAATTTCCCTACATGCCAAGCATCTAAAGCTATTTTCCCTTGTGTCTTTATAGCAGCAAAATCATAGTTATCTACTGAAGTCCTCTTATGTAGCTCTTTTTCTAATTTCGCCTTCATTTGTGCCCTTCTATCATCTGTGCGATCTAAAAAGCTTATTTCTACAGCAGAGACTGAGCAAGTAAGGTTCTCCCTATGAGCATGAGCCGTTTCAAAAGGTTGCATTGGCTCGAAAAATTCCCTCATTATTTTTGCATCCCAATCTTTAGCAGTCTGGCTTAGCTGCGCTATTATAGGAACATAAGCAAAGGTAACATCATAATTCGAATAAAAATACTGTATGTTAGTTTGACCATAAAACCTAGACATTACTATACTACATGTAATCCCATATGTAAGAGGCATGTGGTGATAAGTTACCCCTTCCTTTACTGATGTCGGTATCTGTGTACACACATAACAATCTTTCGCATCCATAGTCTCAACATACTCTGTTAGCAAGCGATAGAAAACGTTATACGAAAGCTCTTTCTTATTGTGCAAGAGTCTCTCATCCAATGCTAGTCTTTTCAATGGTGTTAGTTCAGTGACAGTAACAGGAGCAAAAGTAGAAGCCTCAATATTCTCACTCTCACCCTTTCCATGCATTCCAAGCACAATTGCCATTATTATTAGTACACATGCAATTACCAAGCCTATACACACATATTTACAATATTTCTTTCTATTATTTTGCGTAGCGTACCTAGTCATGATCTGTATAGAATCAGAGAGCTAGAAGCACCTATAAATGAAACTATTCAGCAATTCAGTTACAAAGCTGAACGAGCGCAATGTTCACACCGTCTTCTTCAAAAGGCCAGTCACTTATCGGTTAGCAGCATTTGTCTCAATTCGGCAATAACTCAGTCTTTATCTGTTTAGCAAGTCTCATCCGGTTTAGCAATGTCTCAGCTGGTTGTTTCTTTCACGTTAGATTGTAGCAAGCAATATCATTTACTATTCTCTCAATCGACAGAGTCTATGAAACTTTTCTTTTCTATTGGTATCTCTTCTTCTTCTTCGTTCTCGATGCTTAGAGATACAAACTCGTCAGTCCAATCATCATTGACTGCATATGCCCATTCAGGACCGGAATTTCTCCTGTTTGGTATCCTTTTCCTTTTCAATTTTGCTTCTCTTTTCGACTCTGCCTCGCTGGTACTTTCCTCTTTTGTCAAGTCTTTTTCCTCACTTGACGATTGTTCCACGACAGTCACTTCCTTTCTTTTCTCTTTCACTTTTGGCCTTCCTCCTTCGTTCAAACTTTCTTTACCCCTTTCTTTTATTGGTGATATACTTAGTCTTCTCTTTGCACCGTGTCCATTTGATGGACCTGCAATCTTTTCTGTGGAAGCTTGAACCTTTTCATCTGTTCTGCCTTGTCCCCTCCTTCTGGGGAATCAATCTCGTTCTCTTTTTCTTTTTCTGTATCGTCTGCTTCTGGGAAAGCCTTCCTCTGATCAGGCTCTCCTGCCTTTTCACCTTTTTCGAGCCCTTCGTCACCGTTACTTTCTTCAGGCTCTTTATCACTTTCAGCTGCTTCAGGCTCCTTGTCACCTTCAGCTGCTTCAGGCTTTTTGCTACCCTCAGCTGCTTCAGGTTGTTTGTCACCTTCAGCTTCTGCGTCGCTGTCTGAACTTTCTCCTTGGTCTCCCCCAAGCGAGTTGGTGTCTTCGTCATCAGAGAATATCTCCTTTTCTCCAGTTTCTGCCTGTTCGCTTTCAGTTCGGTTCTGTTCTGTCTCAGCGCTCAGCACTGCTTTGTCAGGCACTGGTAGTTTCAGCGCTTCAACTTCCTCATCTGTGGGACACAACACCTTCTTTGTGTGACTGGCGTGAATCCAATTGGGAACCCCCGCACACTTCACAGCGGTAGTTGTCGTCAGGATCACTTGGAAAGGGCCTTTCCAACGGGGTTCCAGACACGACTTTCTCACGTGCTTCTTTACCACGACCCAGTCACCTGCTTTCAGTGCGTGTCCTGGACCTTGGATCGGTGGCAAGGTGGTCGCTTCCACCTGGTGAGAAAAAGAGCGAACCACGTCAGCCAGTCCTTTGCAGTAGTCTAACACCATATCATCTGTAATATTCAAAAGCGCGTTTGCGGGAACTGCAGGAAGTCTCATAGCCCTGCCCATGAGAATTTCATGCGGAGACAATCCAGTCTTTCTATCAGGAGTGTTTCTCATTGACATTAGCACTAAGGGTAATGCGTCAGGCCATTTCAAATTTGTCGATGCACATATTTTCGCCATTCTCAATTTCAGCGTACCATTCATTTGCTCCACCAGTCCTGAGGCTTCAGGGCGATAGCTACAGTGCAGCTTTTGCTCAATGTTCAGCGCTTCGCAAAGTAACTTTATCACCTCGTTATTGAAGTGACTTCCCCTATCTGATTCTAAAGAGATCGGGAATCCGAAACGTGGTATCAACTCCCTCAACAACAGCTTCGCAACTGTAAGGCTGTCATTTCTACGTGTGGGGTATGCCTCAATCCAGTGACTAAAAATGCACACAATCACCAACACATATTTCAGGCCCCCAATGCACAGGCATCTCAATGAAATCCATCTGCATTCGACTAAAAGGCCCGCTTGCCCTACCAATGTGGCTTGCGTTCACAACTGTTCCCTTTCCTGGGTTCATCTGCTGGCAAGTGACACATCGATGGCAAACTGCTTCTGCAGCTTGACGAAATCTGGGGTTAAACCAATCAGTTTTGAACAATCTTATCATGGCATCTCTCCCTAGGTGAGCCTGCCCATGATAGAACCGCGCAAGCTGTGATAAGAGACTATTTGGCAAAACAAATTTTCCCTCATGTGAAACCCATAACTCGTCTTGTCTCTTTATACATTGTGATTTAATCCAGGAATCTCTTTCATCCTCCCTGACATTATTTTGTAATGCTTTTAATTCATCTATTGTATCTACGACCTTCAAGGCAAATGCTTCAGCTGGTTTGAGTTCTGGCTCATTTATCGTATTCCAATCATCCCTGAGTAATTTACAGTTCAAGGCACAAAATCTTGCGACTTGATCCGCATATGCATTTCCCAGAGACACATAGGGCCTGATTCTAACTTTGGAGGACGGTGTTAAACCGTCCCAAAAGTGGCGGATATACCACCTACCGTATTACGAGTCCATTATATCCTATGGAACTCGTAATACGGTAGGTGGTATATCCGCCACTTTTGGGACGGTTTAACACCGTCCTCCAAAGTTAGAATCAGGCCCATAGTCCTGTCCTTTCGTATGGGCACTACACTTTACCACTGCAACTTCGGCTGGCACTTGAATGGCGTGTAACAATTCCCTTATCCTCTCCCCGTTCTTCACTGGGGATCCTGAAGAAGTCAGGAAAGCTGTCCAAAGTCATGCACAATCCCAAACCCGTATTGACTATCCGTGTAAATGGTGACTTTCATCAATGCAGACAGTTGACATGCTCTTGTAAGGGCTACGAGTTCTGCTACTTGTGCAGAATAGACTCCTTGAAGCCATCCCGCTTCCAAGACCCCTGTTACAGTACATACAGCATATCCTGCTTTCAAAATCCCCATCCCGTCTCTTAGACATGACCCATCAACAAAAAGAATTTGGTCATTTTCATCAAGCTTAGTATCTTTAATGTCCGGTCGAGGTTTTGTGCAAAATTCAGTCACCTGAAGGCAGTCATGCTCGACGTCTTCAGCGTTCTCAATTTCGGCATTTTCTCCAGGAAGCAAGGTTGCTGGATTCAACGTAGTGCACCTTTTCAGCTGCACATTCGGTGAGCCCAGAATTATCGTTTCATACCTTGTGAGTCTTGCTCCAGTCATGTGTTGCGTTCGGGAGCGGGTCAAAAGTATCTCGACTGAGTGAGGGACAATGACTGTTACTGGGTGTCCCATCACTATTCCTTCACTCTGAGTGAGGCTGATACCAACTGCTGCTACGGCGCGCAAACACCCTGGGAGTGCTGCTGCGACCGGGTCCAAAGTAGCTGAAAAATACGCTACTGGTCTGTTTACGCCACCATGGGCTTGGGTCAAGACAGACAGAGAACATGCATCACGTTCATGACAAAACAATGTGAAAGGCTTCGTGTAATCAGGCATACCTAATGCTGGAGCCCTGCACATGCATTCTTTTAGTTCAACAAAAGCATCCATCTCATCTCCTTTCAGCTCAATTTCATCCAAGGCATCCTTCTGGGTCAATTTCAGTAAAGGCTTTGCTAGAGTCGAGAAGTTGGGAATCCACTGGCGACAATAACCCACCATTCCCAAAAACTTCCTCACCTCCTTCCTTGTCTTTGGTGGACTCATTTGAAGTACACTCGTTATTCTTTCCTTCATTATTCTCCGTGACCCTTTCTCTATTTGGTGACCCAAGTATTTCACTTTCTTCTGACAGAACTGTAATTTGGAAGGAGACACCTTATGTCCATTCCTTCCCAAATGATTCAACAGAGCAATGGTATCGGCTGTGCAGCCACTTTCTGTCTTTGATGCAACCAGTAAGTCATTGATGTACTGTACTAGGGTTGACTCGAATGGCAATTCTAATTCTTCCAAATCTTTCTTTAGAATCTGATTGAAGATTGACGGTGACTCAGAAAACCCTTGAGGAATTCGACACCAACTGTATACTCTGTCTAGGAATTTGAAACAAAAGAGGAATTGGCTGTCCTCATGAAGAGGCACAGAAAAGAATGCTTGTGACAAATCGATGACTGAGAACCATTCGGCATCGCAAGGAATTTGAAACATTATCACAGCTGGGTACGACAGGGCAGCACTTGACTATGATGTCATTTATTTTCCTCAAATCCTGCACGAGTCGGACCTTTCCACTCGGCTTTATTAGTCCCATTATTGGTGAATTACATGGACTGCTTAACACTTCTTTCAGTACCCCCTGCTTTACAAATTCGTCAATGAGTTGAGCAACTTTCATGAGGGTATCTTGTGGCATGTGGTATTGTGGGGTCTGGGGAAAGATTGCATTGGGCTTTACAGCCACTTTCACTGGTTCCACTCCTTTCATCAATCCCACCTCTTTCCCTGTCATATCCCACACTTCCCTTCCGACTGTTTCCCGTAATTCAGCTGGGATGTCCTCTTCAGTTATCATCGGGAAAAGACAAATCAGAGGATACTCTTCATCGACAGTTTCCACCTCATCCCCCTCTACACTGTCCTCTTCTTCCCCATCACTGCTCGTCTGGATTGTTATTCCTTCGTTCGAACACATGATCGAACAACCCAATTTGCACAATAGGTCTCTCCCTAACAGTGCTATCGGGCTTGAGTCACATACCACAAACTGATGTACCCCTTGATAGTTACCGATGCTGACTGGTACCGGATCTGTAATTGGGTTTGTCAGATGTCTGTTTGCTACTCCCACCACTTGAACTGTCCTCCCTGAGAGTGGCAAATTTGGTACTTCACTGCTCTTAACTGTTGAACGTGTGGCTCCCGTGTCAACCAAGAACGAGACACGATGACCCATTACTCTTCCTTCTACGTACGGACCCCTTTGATCAACTTCCAAGGATGCCGCAAGCACACAATCTCCTTCTTCTCCTGAACTTTCACTCTCCCATACGTTGTTTATTCCACTCTCACTGTGTAATGGGAACTGTTGTACGGTGCCATTTGTGCTCATTACCTGACCCGAGACCTGTGGAGGAACCATCACTTGCTGCTGACTCATTGGTGCCAAGGGTATTTGCATTTGCTGATTAGGTACCATAGGTAACTGCTGTTGCATTGGCTGCATTTGCGTCATCTGCATACGAGGCATCTGCATCTGCTGCGGCTGCATAGTTTGAAATCCCTGCAACTGATTTACAGTCTGAAAATTTGGGTTTGGACCTCTCATTTTCAGTCCTTTCATTGTCTGAAATGCATTGACATCATTGTTTTGCTGACCAACACTCACACCTGCACCTACACCTTCCTGCACCACCATCGGGCACTCGCGTTTCCAATGACCGACGATTCCGCACACGTGACACGGCATCACCTTCTTCATTGCCTGCACACCAGTCACAACAGTGTTCAAATCCGGACCATTATTCACAAAACCTCCTCTACCTCTGCCTCTCGCCTGTGGCTGAAACGCCATGTTTCCTTGCAATTGCGGCTGCTGTTGCGGTACCTGCTGTTGGAACCCTTGCATCCCTTGCAAACCTTGCAAACCTGTCTGAGCTGCCTTAAGCTGCATCATCATCACCTTCTCTTTCAGCCTTTTCTGTTTCACCTCAATTTCGTCGCTACAGTATTTCGCATAATTCAATACTTCGTCAATCGGTTTCGACTGCCAGCAAATCAAATGCGACTTTATCATCTGACTTATCTCTGGTCTCAGCCCTTCCACAAATCTGAAGACAAAATGGAGCATGTCCTTCGCCTCTATTGTTTCCGTCCCACTGTAGTTCTTAAACACCTTCAACAACCTCTCATAGTAACTATGAATCGATTCTTTAGTCTCTTGGGCAGTTCGGTCAATCTTCTGCCAATCCACATTTTTCGCGGGTACCTTCGTTTTCAAATGCTCAATCACCTTAAAGTACAAGCTCATCACCATAGGTGATGGTGCGCCCGTCTCCCTGTCTCTCTCTGGTTCACTCGTCGGCCAACCTACCGCTCTTTTGCAATCCTCCCACAAATCTGCCGGAACCACAATCTCAAAGAGAGTATTCAGGTCTTCCCAGAGACATTTTGCAAGCTTCACAAACCTGTCAGTCTGTTGATACCATTCAATCGGTTTCTCCCTCAGTTTGGGAAAATCATCCGTAAAAGACTGAATGTCGCTTCTATGCCATGGTACATGTACTAATTTTCCCCCTGCTGTCTCCCTCATTGGTAACATTGTTACTGTATCACTACTCTGCGGTCTTTTCTCATTGTGCTCTGTAGCACTGTCCCTCCTCTTTTCCTTCCTCTTCACCCATCTGCTTTCCCACTTGTCTAAGCACCTCCACACTTGTGCACTCTGCAGCAATTCTCTAAGGTGCGTCTTCATGCCTGCTGACCTCATGTGTTCAAAATCTGTGGTCCCAAAATCTAACCTGTAGCTCCTGCTCAAGTGTTTCATCTTGTCTATGTCAACCCAGTTTCTGTCAGTTGCTTCTTGCAGACTCTTATGTACCTTGTTCACTTCCTTCGTAATCCTGGGACATAGATACCTCAGCTCTTCTTCTGTGTAGGACTCTAACCTATTCACACCCATAGTCCCTTCCACCAATTCTTGTGCTTCCATGTTCAACCTGACCCTATTCATATAGTCTTCTCCTTTCCCACTGGCTGAACTTTGTGTAGAATTCAGACTGTTGAACCACTGTGTCAGCTGTTGCGCATTCAACCCCATCAGTGTAGCGTTCACATCGACTGCCATTGATGGTTGCGGCAACTTTTCAGTGTTCGATGTGAGAGGTATTATCAGTGGGGGACTCGACCTCACCAGCGTTGACTGAGCACATATGGGACTAAACTCCATCAAGGACCCAGACCCAGTTGGCTGAGCCGCTATCGGAGTTATCCCTGGAGTGTTTTCTATGCACCTTCTTTCTGTCCCATTCTGCAGCATTGATCCCTGACTACTCATACCTAAGTTAGGCTGACTATACAAAGGTACCGGTGGACCTACAGTAATGGGTAGTGATATTGCATCTGGATTTTGTCCATTTCCCATGTTCTGGGGCATATTCATGCCCACACCATGGGTCATCATTGCCGGCATGCCCATCTGACTCCCCGTCATTTGAGCATGTGCAGTTCCTCCCTGCATCTGCTTTTGGGGCATCAAAAACTGAGTTGATTCAGCTTGTCCCATTGTTTGGTTGTAACCATTCTGTCCTCCCATTGCGGCTGGGTCTAAAATCATTCCCGTACTATTATCGCTGCTGTAATACCTTGGGACCTGCGACTGATAATTTTCTGCTGGTTTTAACACGGGCACATCTGGATATATTCTCCTAACCTGCGGTATCTGCGGGGTGAACAATAAACTCGGGTCCTTAGATCCCGATGATGCTCCTGAACTCTGGGTTTCACTGTTCTGTACCGACGCCGGAGGGGCAGAACTAGTACTTGGACCTTGTCCATCCTCCGCATGAGGTGGTGGACGGTCGTTCAGCAATTGCATTATCAACTCCTCATCCTCTAACTCCTCTTCTCTTCTCAACTTTTCCTCGTCCTCTCTACCCTTGGAACACTTCCTGTCTGTCTTACAGGTAGCTTTCTTACCTGTCTCCTCTTCTTCCTTAGTAATTGCTGGAAACACTTTTATCCCCTGCAATACATCTGACCTCCACACCTTCTGTGCATTATCCCACCTAGCGTCCGCTAGTGTCTTTTCTACCTTTCTCATCCTGGTCTCAAACTTCTTCTGCTGTTGCTGTCTGGCCATTAGTTCCCAAATCGCTAGAGCCTCAAACTGTGCTGGCCTTGGAGGCACCTTCATGTCGTACATCGTGAATCTCAAATTCTCTAGAATCCTTATATTGAATGTCCCATGTATCGGGAACGCTACGCTCCCATGTTTCTCTGTCAGTTTGTGCCATTGCTTTAGCCAAAGGCACGGAGCTACCCCCTTCTCTTCCATTACAATGTAAGCTGGTGTACCCTCGGGCGGCGTCTCCTCTCCTACGCTCGCTTTAATGTAAGACTCCCCCTTCATCGCACTCCTGAATGCTTTAAAGAATTTCATTTTCTCGTCCTTTTATTTCACAAAGTTTGTAATCAATAGGTGACTTTAATTCCCGGAATACTCTTCACCTGCCTTTCCCCTTCCAGTCGAGCCCCACGGACTGCGTCCAATCCGTGCGCGACCCTTCTCTACACCCAACCTATCCCAGCACGGCTCCTAGTGACGTCACACTCACACCCACTGCGGCTGACAAAGCCTCGCGGCTAGTCTTCCTTCACTCAGCTCCTCTCGTAACAACTTCTTGCATGTATCGCGAGCTACCAAAAAATAAAACAGATCTGTCGGTTTACTACAGGAAGGGTAACACAATCGCTTCAGGACCTTAGGGACCTTTCACTAGCCTCGGCCGCTATTCCGTCTTTCTCAGTCCCCACATTCGCAAGCAAATCTGACCCGCAGATCTACTCTCAACTTGTCAATGATCTATTCTAGTGCACTTAGAATCTTGTCAAAGCCCGAAGTCGAAGTTTCTTTCACTCCCTAACACACGTACCGACTTGTTGACCACGCCCGATCAACCTACTAAACCGCCCAGACCACAACATGGATCAACATACTCCGGAGTCTCTTGACCTCGCAGGGCCCGTCTCAACAGCAACAACCACGTGGACCTTTTTATGCACAAAGCGCCACACGCACATGAAGTTCGACGACTTCCCTACTCTCACACTCGGAGCCGCACCTCCGCTATCTCTATGAAGTTCGACGACTTCTCTACTTCTACACTCGGAGTCGCACCTCCGCTATCCTCTAAAAAGAAAAATCCTCGCAACCTTTTCACACACCCTGCGGCAATAAGCTGTGCAAGCGCAAAACCCTAACTTCACTCTTACCATCACTAGTACCGCCAACGCTGATTCCACACCTCTATTCTCTCCATTCGCAAGATCCGAGATCCCGGGAAAGTCGCGGTGGACCTAGCCCATCATCATTCTGTCAATCAGTTTTACCCAAGAAAAATCTAATTCAACTCCTCGAGTGGGGTCTCAAAATGCGTAACCGTTAATTCAACACCATGTACTTTAAGAGTACAAGGTCCCAAAAGACGTAACCGTCCTCTGCTACCATCTACTGATAGAGCGGTCCGTAGTAATAATTTACCTGTGTTCGGACGCTCTTTAGGCCGATGAATCTTTTGACTTAGTGGGAACTCTCTGTACTCTTAATCAATCAATTTCATTAAAATCAATAATCAATAACGAACATAAGCAATACCTTGTTCGACATAACACTTAACAATTAATCCAGAATACATTTCGACGAACCCTGACCTTTCAGTCAGGAATAACCACACCAGTTTATTCAAAGTTAGTGAATTTTATTTCCCTATATTAACAAAGCTAGCACAATATAGATGTGTCTCAACACCAAATGATAAACATATATGAACATTAATAGCTGTCCATAACGGCGGAACAAGTGCAATCTATGTAGCATTTGAACCACAAGGCATTCGATAATAGCAATGCAAATCACTAAAACTATAATCTGTAATGAACTAATTGCATACATTTAGTCAGCATAACAAGATCTCAAATTGCATCGTGCGACATATGGAATCCTCGTCTAACCTCAAATTAGCATCTGCATGTGGGACTTCATGCAAAAACAATTTAGCAACATTAATTTAGAAAAAACTCCTAACTAGGGACCTTATCAAAATCAGCAGTTGGTTACCTAAAAGAAACACAATGCAATTTTACAATTTTCCTTTCATATTTACCAATTACGATCAGCAATCAAGGAAGTCTTCGTCTCACAGGTACCGTTCTTCAGTCGGCATGGGTACCGTTTCTTGATCAGCATAGGACGGGGCAAAGGGGCAGGGGTGGACGGGGCAATTGCCTCACGGCGGCAAGGTAAAACTACTACTTCATGCAAAGGGACAAATCAAAGTTAAAGTCTCTAGGGCAAGAATCATTTAAAGTCTCTTTCTCTCGATTAGAGAAAGAATCAAAGTCTCTTTCAAAATGGCGTCGCAGCAAAGTGGGCCATAATAGCTACGAAGTCAAAATGGCGGGATGTCCGATGATAGAGAGAGCGCAATGGCAATCATAGCGCGTAATGGCTACCTTCTTCTCGTGCACCTGGGTTTTATAGACAACAGTTCGAATCCAGTAGGGTCTTCCATTGGAGGGTTCATAGGTTAGCTTCAAATTGTCCAATCAAAAACGACAGTTCTCAAGCTTTTACTTAAGCATACATTATCCTTGGAGATGGGTACGCAAGTTGCAACATTGTCTACCAATTAGCTCACTTTCAGAGCCTCCATTGTCCGCACCTGCAAATCAACCTTGAAGTAAGGAGAAAATATGCCAGGCTGGCACGAAACCTTAAGATAAGCATGTGAACAGTTTCTGTGGAAAAGTACAGCTTCAAGCAAAAATACACGTTTATTAGCACAGTGGAAAAATACGAGCACCTAAACCGTGAGACCAGGCAACTAGGCCAAAGCCTCCGCTAAAGTCATGCTAAGCTAAAGCATTTCAAACAAGCAAATCGTAGCACATGTTTATGGTTATGTCAGATTAGTGCAATTCTAATACACCACGTTATATAAAGCATGCGTATAAATGATGGCAAACTACTCTGAGGGCACATTTTGTCCCCGTACAATCTTTATTAGTTCGGTTAAAGTCACACATGATTATTTCAGCACTACGTTTAAGCGTTAATAAATCAAAACCTTCATTTTCTGCTTCATCAGAGCTGCACATTAAGGCCCAGATTTAAGCGCTGTTTAAACGCCACATTAGCGTCATTTCTTTTACGCTAATGTGGCGTTGAAAGGTCAAAAACGCTGCACCATATTTATAAAGTGGTGCAATGCATGCATTGCACCACTTTGTAACCCCTTACGCCACATTATGCCTGCGCCAGGCATTATGTATGCAAGGGGGGGCATTCCCCCATTAGGGGGAAAGGGACGAAAAATGGCTCAAAGAAATCTAAAATATTTATTTGCATTATTTTTCCCAGGATTTTTAATGCCTGCTCACAGCAGGCGTTAAAAGGAGGCTCCCTTAGTTTTAATGGACATCTGGGTGATTTGCAGGATTAGCATCAACATTTTTGATGCAATCCCTGCTAAGCGCCGAACTAGCGTATACAATTCTGATGCTATTTCCCTAACTACCGTCATGGTGCACCTTATTTTAAATACGGCGCACATATAGTGGTGTGATGGGGGCGCTAAGGGGCACCTAGTGCAGCACCACTGTTCATAATTCTGCCCCTAAGTATCAGAGACCATCTTGAGGTTTCAAAGGGCTTAATTACAGACTCATAGTCAAACTTACATAAATGAGTCTCAAAACCATAGTATAGGTCTACACAATCACCAAAGGATAGTTAAAGCATCGTACTATGTTACATTTCAAAAGCATAGAAAAGACAAGTATCTCAATAGCGATAATGCAGAAAATCAGAACCAAAGACCAATGCTTAAATTCTGAAATCAAGTTCTCCTGCCTGACCACTTAATCTAAGTTTAACTATTCTAATACTAAAGATTTCTAAGTAAAGAGTTAGTAAACAGAATCTTCAGTAGAAATTTCTGTTAAGAAAGGTGCAGCGGCATGAAGCCATGGAAAATCTAAATATAAGGAAAATCTCAGTAAGGTCCACTCTCTTCTAAGGACAAAGGAAATCTGAATCTTTCACACATATAGACCACACTTTTTAGTCCCCATCCTTCAGAGCTTACATCATTTCAAAAGCATCTTCACTGAAAAACAGATCGACAAATTCTTTTTAATTTGTAGGTTGATTTCAGAAACTCTCCACTCTGACCTTGTATCCCCCTCACATTCTCAGGAACTTCAGAAGAGTTACGGTCACCATTCCAAATGACTCCCCAGTGCCTCTTGTAAATCTTCTTATCACTCAAACACAATGGACTCTTTGTTAGTTCAACCTTGGATCCTGGCACCTCCATCTGGTAGAAAAACATGCAAAAACAGCCTCACCTTGAAGGTTAAGCAAGAAAGATAATTGTGGCCTTGAATCCAGCCATGCTAAAGAAAACACATATATACTTCAGTTTAAATGAATTATTTTTTATAGTTGAAATACAAAATGATTATGCAGAGTAATACTTTTAAAATATTATAACATAACATAATTTCAAACGACGATTAAATGCAGATTCTCTAAAACGTTATATTCAACTGGGCACTTTGTTCATGTGTATTGCAATGGAACATTTAAAGGAAAACATCTCTTCTTATTATATAGAAACATGACCACCAAATTGTGACCACCAGATATGTGACCACCATTTGGCATTCATGTTTAAGAGGCATAGTGGCACAGCTGACTACGCTCTTTCAACCCTCCTTCTGATTACTTTTAGAGTCATCACAAATCCCCTTTCATTCTTGAATGAGACTCTCTAAAACCGAGTTGTTTTGAACAGCTTTCGCATTGAGTCTTCCAAACGCTTAATATCATTGTAATATTGGTACTCTTATCCGGAATATAGGTACAGCATTGTTTAACTTTCAAAATCCAACAGACTCAGCCCTCTTATGTGAGCAACAAATATAGTGCAAGACGATTTTGTAAAACTACTGACCTTATCGCAACCATCTCTGTGTTTATTAACAACAAAATATTAGCTGTACTAGGAGCCAGTTTATCCATTATTATAGACAACTTTCTCATCTTTATGTCATTCAGAATCACTTCCACTGATGGAATCAATGCTACAAAAATATCTCCCACTATTTCTGAGGCAGTAGCTCCTCACTTAGTTCTATGCTTCGTCTTCCACACAAGATCTTCAAGATGTTCCACATGAGAGATGTTTGGAAATACTATCAAATGATAACATGTACCATGCTATCCTTTCAACAACTTAAAATATGCATTTTGCCCAGAGATAAAATACACTCCAGGAATCACAGGATCCTTTCCATCTAAAAATAATTCATTTTTCCCTCTGGCATAAAAAACATGCTCACGATCACTCTCCCCTATGAACAAGGGATCTATAGAGCTCTGATCGATATATATGCACAACCTCCGATTGTGTTGCCAGACTAAGGTTAAAGCTGGTACATTTCCTTGCTCTTGATGTTCTATCTCCTTTTTCCAGTGATGTTGTATCTTAAGATCATTATCTGTTTTGGATTTGGCTTCTAATTCCCCCCTTTGATCCTCAACTTAATTCAAGAATTTTTTCTCAATGTCAGTCATTGAACAGGTCAAATTGTGTCTCTATGCATATGCGGTTTCAGTGGAAATAAATATTTCCCTGCAAGTTCTACTCCTTTAAAATATGGAGTCTTATTCAGATGCTTAAACAAAGGAACTTCTGGCTACACGAGGTCATAATTTAAAGAAACAATATTGGAAACTTCCCTCATAGTAAAATATGCTTAAAAACAGACTGCAAGAAATATCATAGGTTAATGGGATATGGTGATATGTAATACCTTCTGACCCTGAAGCAGGTAATTGTGTACAAACATAACAGTCCTTCGCGTTCATCATATCAACGCACTCATATAACAATTTGAAATGTACATCTGCTGAATAATCTACTCTATACTCATTTAAGTGTAATGCTTTTGCATCTAACATATAACTACCTTTACCTTTAGGTCTAATAGTTTGAGGGGTAACACTAGGGGATAACTTCTTGTAAGGAAATGCCTCCTTGGCATGGTTGCCCCCTGACTTTTTGCCTTTGCTGATGCTATGTTTACAATTGAAAGTGTGCTGAGGCCTGCTAACCAGGCCCCAGCACCAGTGTTCTTTCCCTAACCTGTACTTTTGTATCCACAATTGGCAGACCCTGGCATCCAGATAAGTCCCTTGTAACTGGTACTTCTAGTACCAAGGGCCCTGATGCCAAGGAAGGTCTCTAAGGGCTGCAGCATGTCTTATGCCACCCTGGAGACCTCTCACTCAGCACAGACACACTGCTTGCCAGCTTGTGTGTGCTAGTGAGAACAAAACGAGTAAGTCGACATGGCACTCCCCTCAGGGTGCCATGCCAGCCTCTCACTGCCTATGCAAGTATAGGTCAGTCACCCCTCTAGCAGGCCTTACAGCCCTAAGGCAGGGTGCACTATACCATAGGTGAGGGTACCAGTGCATGAGCATGGTACCCCTACAGTGTCTAAACAAAACCTTAGACATTGTAAGTGCAGGGTAGCCATAAGAGTATATGGTCTGGGAGTTTGTCAAACACGAACTCCACAGCACCCTAATGGCTACACTGAAAACTGGGAAGTTTGGTATCAAACTTCTCAGCACAATAAATGCACACTGATGCCAGTGTACATTTTATTGCAAAATACACCCCAGAGGGCACCTTAGAGGTGCCCCCTGAAACTTAACCGACTGTCTGTGTAGGCTGACTAGTTCCAGCAGCCTGCCACACTAGAGACATGTTGCTGGCCCCATGGGGAGAGTGCCTTTGTCACTCTGAGGCCAGTAACAAAGCCTGCACTGGGTGGAGATGCTAACACCTCCCCCAGGCAGGAGCTGTAACACCTGGCGGTGAGCCTCAAAGGCTCACCCCTTTGTCACAGCCCAGCAGGGCACTCCAGCTTAGTGGAGTTGCCCGCCCCCTCCGGCCACGGCCCCCACTTTTGGCGGCAAGGCTGGAGGGAACAAAGAAAGCAACAAGGAGGAGTCACTGGCCAGTCAGGACAGCCCCTAAGGTGTCCTGAGCTGAGGTGACTCTAACTTTTAGAAATCCTCCATCTTGCAGATGGAGGATTCCCCCAATAGGGTTAGGATTGTGTCCCCCTCCCCTTGGGAGGAGGCACAAAGAGGGTGTACCCACCCTCAGGGCTAGTAGCCATTGGCTACTAACCCCCCAGACCTAAACACGCCCTTAAATTTAGTATTTAAGGGCTACCCTGAACCCTAGAAAATTAGATTCCGGCAACAACAAGAAGAAGGACTGCCCAGCTGAAAACCCCTGCAGAGGAAGACCAGAAGACGACAACTGCCTTGGCTCCAGAAACTCACCGGCCTGTCTCCTGCCTTTCAAAGAACTCTGCTCCAGCGACGCCTTCCAAAGGGACCAGCGACCTCTGAATCCTCTGAGGACTGCCCTGCTTCGACGACGACAAGAAACTCCCGAGGACAGCGGACCTGCTCCAAAAAGACTGCAAATTTGTTTCAAGAAGCAGCTTTAAAGAACCCTGCAACTCCCCGCAAGAAGCGTGAGACTTGCAACACTGCACCCGGCGACCCCGACTCGGCTGGTGGAGAACCAACACCTCAGGGAGGACCCCCGGACTACTCTACGACTGTGAGTACCAAAACCTGTCCCCCCTGAGTCCCCACAGCGCCGCCTGCAGAGGGAATCCCGAGGCTTCCCCTGACCGCGACTCTCTGAAACCTAAGTCCCGACGCCTGGAAAAGACCCTGCACCCGCAGCCCCCAGGACCTGAAGGACCGGACTTTCACTGCAGAAGTGACCCCCAGGAGTCCCTCTCCCTTGCCCAAGTGGAGGTTTCCCCGAGGAAGCCCCCCCTTGCCTGCCTGCAGCGCTGAAGAGATCCCTTGATCTCTCATTGACTAACATTGCGAACCCGACGCTTGTTCTAACACTGCACCCGGCCGCCCCCGCGCCGCTGAGGGTGAAATTTCTGTGTGGGCTTGTGTCCCCCCCGGTGCCCTACAAAACCCCCCTGGTCTGCCCTCCGAAGACGCGGGTACTTACCTGCAAGCAGACCGGAACCGGGGCACCCCCTTCTCTCCATTCTAGCCTATGCGTTTTGGGCACCACTTTGAACTCTGCACCTGACCGGCCCTGAGCTGCTGGTGTGGTGACTTTGGGGTTGCTCTGAACCCCCAACGGTGGGCTAACTCGGACCAAGAACTGAACCCTGTAAGTGTCTTACTTACCTGGTAAAACTAACAAAAACTTACCTCCCCCAGGAACTGTGAAAATTGCACTGTGTCCACATTTGAAATAGCTATTTGTGAATAACTTGAAAAGTATACATGCAATTGAAATGATTCAAAGTTCCTAATGTACTTACCTGCAATACCTTTCAAACAAGATATTACATGTTAAATTTGAACCTGTGGTTCTTAAAATAAACTAAGAAAAGATATTTTTCTATAACAAAACCTATTGGCTGGATTTGTCTCTGAGTGTGTGTACCTCATTTATTGTCTATGTGTATGTACAACAAATGCTTAACACTACTCCTTGGATAAGCCTACTGCTCGACCACACTACCACAAAATAGAGCATTAGTAGTATCTATTTTTACCACTATTTTACCTCTAAGGGGAACCCTTGGACTCTGTGCATGCTATTCCTTACTTTGAAATAGCACATACAGAGCCAACTTCCTACATTGGTGGATCAGCGGTGGGGTACAAGACTTTGCATTTGCTGGACTACTCAGCCAATACCTGATCACACGACAAATTCCAAAATTGTCATTAGAAATTGATTTTTGCAATTTGAAAAGTTTTCTAAATTCTTAAAAGACCTGCTAGGGCCTTGTGTTAGATCCTGTTTAGCATTTCTTTTAGAGTTTAAAAGTTTGTAAAAGTTTGAATTAGATTCTAGAACCAGTCTTAGATTCTTAAAAAGTATTCCAACTTTTAGAAGCAAAATGTCTAGCACAGATGTGACTGTGGTGGAACTCGACACCACACCTTACCTCCATCTACAGATGAGAGAGCTAAGGTCACTCTGTAAACTAAAGAAAATAACAATGGGCTCCAAACCTACCAAAGTACAGCTCCAGGAGCTTTTGGCAGAGTTTGAAAAAGCCAACCCCTCTGAGGATGGCAACTCAGAGGATGAAGATAGTGACTTGGAGGGAAATTCCCCCCCTCCAGTCCTACTTAGGGAGAGCAGGGCTTCTCCAGCCCTGACTCCACAAATAATAGTCAGAGATGCTGGTTCCCTCACAGGAGGGACCAACAACTCTGAAATCACTGAGGATAACCCCAGTGAAGAGGACATCCAGTTAGCCAGGATGGCCAAAAGATTGGCTTTGGAAAGACAGATCCTAGCCATAGAGAGGGAAAGACAAGAGATGGGCCTAGGACCCATCAATGGTGGCAGCAACATAAATAGGGTCAGAGATTCTCCTGACATGTTGAAAATCCCTAAAGGGATTGTAACTAAATATGAAGATGGTGATGACATCACCAAATGGTTCACAGCTTTTGAGAGGGCTTGTGTAACCAGAAAAGTGAACAGATCTCATTGGGGTGCTCTCCTTTGGGAAATGTTCACAGGAAAGTGTAGGGATAGACTCCTCACACTCTCTGGAAAAGATGCAGAATCTTATGACCTCATGAAGGGTACCCTGATTGAGGGCTTTGGATTCTCCACTGAGGAGTATAGGATTAGATTCAGGGGGGCTCAAAAATCCTCGAGCCAGACCTGGGTTGACTTTGTAGACTACTCAGTAAAAACACTAGATGGTTGGATTCAAGGCAGTGGTGTAAGTAATTATGATGGGCTGTACAATTTATTTGTGAAAGAACACCTGTTAAGTAATTGTTTCAATGATAAACTGCATCAGCATCTGGTAGACCTAGGACCAATTTCTCCCCAAGAATTGGGAAAGAAGGCGGACCATTGGGTCAAGACTAGGGTGTCCAAAACTTCCACAGGGGGTGACCAAAAGAAAGGGGTCACAAAACCTCCCCAGGGGAAAGGTGGTGAGACAGCCAAAAATAAAAATAGTAAAGAGTCTTCTACAGGCCCCCAAAAACCTGCACAGGAGGGTGGGCCCAGAGCCTCTTCACAAAACAATCCTGGGTACAAGGGTAAAAACTTTGATCCCAAAAAGGCCTGGTGTCGAAACTGTAGTCAGTCTGGACACCAAACTGGAGACAAGGCCTGTCCCAAGAAAAGTTCCACTCCAAACTCCAATCCAGGTAACACTGGAATGGCTAGTCTCCAAGTGGGATCAACAGTGTGCCCAGAGCAAATCAGGGTCCACACTGAAGCTACTCTAGTCTCTGAGGGTGGGGTGGATTTAGCCACACTAGCTGCCTGGCCGCCTAACACGCAAAAATACAGGCAGCAGCTCTTTATTAATGGGACAAGTGTAGAGGGCCTGAGGGATACAGGTGCCAGTGTCACCATGGTGACAGAGAAACTGGTTTCCCCTGGCCAATACCTGACTGGAAAAACCTATACAGTCACCAACGCTGACAATCAAACTAAAGCCCATCCCATGGCAATGGTAACTTTAGAATGGGGAGGGGTCAATGGCCTGAAACAGGTGGTGGTCTCCTCAAACATCCCAGTAGACTGTCTGCTTGGAAATGACCTGGAGTCCTCAGCATGGGCTGAGGTAGAACTAAAAACCCATGCAGCCATGCTGGGTATCCCTGAACTGGTGTGTGTAAAAACAAGAGCACAATGCAAGGCACAGGGTGAAAAAGTAGAGCTGGAGTCTGGAAAAATGGCCCAGCCTACCAAGAGAAAAGGAAAGTCAGTTGGGAAACCAACTGCAACACAGTCAGAAAAAGAGAACCTCTCTTCTCAGGAAGAAGTTCTGCCCTCTGAGGGAACTGAGCCTTTGGAGCTTGAACCTTATCAGGTTGAGCTCTTAGGCCCAGGGGGACCCTCAAGGGAGGAGCTGTGTAAGGGACAAGAAACCTGTCCCTCTCTTGAAGGCCTTAGGCAGCAAGCTGCTGAAGAGTCCAAGGGCAAGAAAAATGGAACACATAGGGTCTATTGGGAAGATGGACTCCTGTACACTGAGGCCAGAGACCCCAAACCTGGTGCCACTAGGAGAGTGGTAGTGCCTCAGTCGTTCAGAGAGTTTATTCTGACCTTAGCCCATGATATTCCCCTTGCTGGGCATTTGGGACAAACCAAGACGTGGGAGAGGTTAGTCAACCACTTCTACTGGCCCAATATGTCCCAGAAGGTTAAGGAGTTTTGCCTCTCCTGCCCCACCTGTCAATCCAGTGGTAAGACAGGTGGGCACCCAAAGGCCCCCCTCATTCCACTTCCAGTGGTGGGGGTCCCCTTTGAAAGAGTGGGTGTGGACATAGTTGGTCCACTGGAACCTCCCACAGCCTCAGGAAATATGTACATCCTAGTAGTAGTGGATCATGCTACTAGGTATCCTGAAGCTATTCCCCTTAGGTCGACTACTGCTCCTGCAGTAGCCAAGGCCCTCATTGGTATCTTTACCAGAGTGGGTTTCCCTAAGGAGGTGGTGTCTGACAGAGGTACCAACTTCATGTCAGCATACCTAAAACACATGTGGAATGAGTGTGGAGTGACTTACAAATTCACTACACCATACCATCCACAAACTAATGGCTTAGTTGAGAGATTCAACAAGACATTAAAAGGCATGATCATGGGGCTCCCAGAAAAACTCAAAAGGAGATGGGATGTCCTCTTGCCATGTCTGCTTTTTGCTTACAGAGAGGTGCCACAGAAGGGAGTAGGATTCTCACCCTTTGAACTTCTGTTTGGTCACCCTGTAAGGGGATCACTTGCTCTTGTTAAAGAAGGCTGGGAGAGACCTCTTCATGGGCCTAAACAAGACATAGTGGACTATGTACTTGGCCTTCGCTCTAGAATGGCAGAGTACATGGAAAAGGCAACCAAAAACCTTGAGGCCAGCCAACAGCTCCAGAAGTTTTGGTATGACCAAAAGGCTGCACTGGTTGAGTTCCAACCAGGGCAGAAAGTCTGGGTTCTGGAGCCTGTGGCTCCCAGGGCACTCCAGGACAAATGGAGTGGCCCTTACCCAGTGCTAGAAAGGAAGAGTCAGGTCACCTACCTGGTGGACCTGGGCACAAGCAGGAGCCCCAAGAGGGTGATCCATGTGAACCGCCTTAAGCTCTTCCATGACAGGGCTGATGTGAATCTGTTGATGGTAACAGATGAGGATCAGGAGGCAGAGAGTGAACCTCTCCCTGATCTTCTGTCATCAGACCCAAAAGATGGCTCAGTAGATGGAGTGATCTACTCAGACACCCTCTCTGGCCAACAGCAAGCTGATTGTAGGAGAGTCCTACAACAGTTTCCTGAACTCTTCTCCCTAACCCCTGGTCAGACACACCTGTGTACCCATGATGTGGACACAGGAGACAGCATGCCTGTCAAAAACAAAATCTTTAGACAGTCTGACCATGTTAAGGAAAGCATTAAGGTGGAAGTCCACAAGATGCTGGAATTGGGAGTAATTGAGCGCTCTGACAGCCCCTGGGCTAGCCCAGTGGTCTTAGTCCCCAAACCTCACACCAAAGATGGAAAGAAAGAGATGAGGTTTTGTGTGGACTACAGAGGGCTCAATTCTGTCACCAAGACAGATGCTCATCCAATTCCTAGAGCTGATGAGCTCATAGATAAATTAGGTGCTGCCAAATTCTTAAGTACCTTTGACTTGACAGCAGGGTACTGGCAAATAAAAATGGCACCTGGAGCAAAAGAGAAAACAGCATTCTCCACACCTGATGGGCATTATCAGTTTACTGTTATGCCCTTTGGTTTAAAGAATGCCCCTGCCACCTTCCAAAGGTTGGTGAATCAAGTCCTTGCTGGCTTGGAGTCCTTTAGCACAGCTTATCTTGATGATATTGCTGTCTTTAGCTCCACCTGGCAGGATCACCTGGTCCACCTGAAGAAGGTTTTGAAGGCTCTGCAATCTGCAGGCCTCTCTATCAAGGCATCCAAATGCCAGATAGGGCAGGGAACTGTGGTTTACTTGGGACACCTTGTAGGTGGAGGCCAAGTTCAGCCACTCCAACCCAAGATCCAGACTATTCTGGACTGGGTAGCTCCAAAAACCCAGACTCAAGTCAGGGCATTCCTTGGCTTGACTGGGTATTACAGGAGGTTTGTGAAGGGATATGGATCCATTGTGACAGCCCTCACTGAACTCACCTCCAAGAAAATGCCCAAGAAAGTGAACTGGACTGTGGAATGCCAACAGGCCTTTGACACCCTGAAACAAGCAATGTGCTCAGCACCAGTTCTAAAAGCTCCAGATTATTCTAAGCAGTTCATTGTGCAGACAGATGCCTCTGAACATGGGATAGGGGCAGTTTTGTCCCAAACAAATGATGATGGCCTTGACCAGCCTGTTGCTTTCATTAGCAGGAGGTTACTCCCCAGGGAGCAGCGTTGGAGTGCCATTGAGAGGGAGGCCTTTGCTGTGGTTTGGTCCCTGAAGAAGCTGAGACCATACCTCTTTGGGACTCACTTCCTAGTTCAAACTGACCACAGACCTCTCAAATGGCTGATGCAAATGAAAGGTGAAAATCCTAAACTGTTGAGGTGGTCCATCTCCCTACAGGGAATGGACTTTATAGTGGAACACAGACCTGGGACTGCCCATGCCAATGCAGATGGCCTTTCCAGGTTCTTCCACTTAGAAAATGAAGACTCTCTTGGGAAAGGTTAGTCTCATCCTCTTTCGTTTGGGGGGGGGTTGTGTAAGGAAATGCCTCCTTGGCATGGTTGCCCCCTGACTTTATGCCTTTGCTGATGCTATGTTTACAATTGAAAGTGTGCTGAGGCCTGCTAACCAGGCCCCAGCACCAGTGTTCTTTCCCTAACCTGTACTTTTGTATCCACAATTGGCAGACCCTGGCATCCAGATAAGTCCCTTGTAACTGGTACTTCTAGTACCAAGGGCCCTGATGCCAAGGAAGGTCTCTAAGGGCTGCAGCATGTCTTATGCCACCCTGGAGACCTCTCACTCAGCACAGACACACTGCTTGCCAGCTTGTGTGTGCTAGTGAGAACAAAACGAGTAAGTCGACATGGCACTCCCCTCAGGGTGCCATGCCAGCCTCTCACTGCCTATGCAAGTATAGGTCAGTCACCCCTCTAGCAGGCCTTACAGCCCTAAGGCAGGGTGCACTATACCATAGGTGAGGGTACCAGTGCATGAGCATGGTACCCCTACAGTGTCTAAACAAAACCTTAGACATTGAAAGTGCAGGGTAGCCATAAGAGTATATGGTCTGGGAGTTTGTCAAACACGAACTCCACAGCACCCTAATGGCTACACTGAAAACTGGGAAGTTTGGTATCAAACTTCTCAGCACAATAAATGCACACTGATGCCAGTGTACATTTTATTGCAAAATACACCCCAGAGGGCACCTTAGAGGTGCCCCCTGAAACTTAACCGACTGTCTGTGTAGGCTGACTAGTTCCAGCAGCCTGCCACACTAGAGACATGTTGCTGGCCCCATGGGGAGAGTGCCTTTGTCACTCTGAGGCCAGTAACAAAGCCTGCACTGGGTGGAGATGCTAACACCTCCCCCAGGCAGGAGCTGTAACACCTGGCGGTGAGCCTCAAAGGCTCACCCCTTTGTCACAGCCCAGCAGGGCACTCCAGCTTAGTGGAGTTGCCCGCCCCCTCCGGCCACGGCCCCCACTTTTGGCGGCAAGGTTGGAGGGAACAAAGAAAGCAACAAGGAGGAGTCACTGGCCAGTCAGGACAGCCCCTAAGGTGTCCTGAGCTGAGGTGACTCTAACTTTTAGAAATCCTCCATCTTGCAGATGGAGGATTCCCCCAATAGGGTTAGGATTGTGTCCCCCTCCCCTTGGGAGGAGGCACAAAGAGGGTGTACCCACCCTCAAGGCTATTAGCCATTGGCTACTAACCCCCCAGAACTAAACACGCCCTTAAATTTAGTATTTAAGGGCTACCCTGAACCCTAGAAAATTAGATTCCGGCAACAACAAGAAGAAGGACTGCCCAGCTGAAAACCCCTGCAGAGGAAGACCAGAAGACGACAACTGCCTTGGCTCCAGAAACTCACCGGCCTGTCTCCTGCCTTCCAAAGAACTCTGCTCCAGCGACGCCTTCCAAAGGGACCAGCGACCTCTGAATCCTCTGAGGACTGCCCTGCTTCGACGACGACAAGAAACTCCCGAGGACAGCGGACCTGCTCCAAAAAGATTGCAACTTTGTTTCAAGAAGCAGCTTTAAAGAACCCTGCAACTCCCCGCTAGAAGCGTGAGACTTGCAACACTGCACCCGGCGACCCCGACTCGGCTGGTGGAGAACCAACACCTCAGGGAGGACCCCCGGACTACTCTACGACTGTGAGTACCAAAACCTGTCCCCCCTGAGCCCCCACAGCGCCGCCTGCAGAGGGAATCCCGAGGCTTCCCTTGACCGCGACTCTCTGAAACCTAAGTCCCGACGCCTGGAAAAGACCCTGCACCCGCAGCCCCCAGGACCTGAAGGACCGGACTTTCACTGCAGAAGTGACCCCCAGGAGTCCCTCTCCCTTGCCCAAGTGGAGGTTTCCCCGAGGAAGCCCCCCCTTGCCTGCCTGCAGCGCTGAAGAGATCCCTTGATCTCTCATTGACTAACATTGCGAACCCGACGCTTGTTCTAACACTGCACCCGGCCGCCCCCGCGCCGCTGAGGGTGAAATTTCTGTGTGGGCTTGTGTCCCCCCCGGTGCCCTACAAAACCCCCCTGGTCTGCCCTCCGAAGACGCGGGTACTTACCTGCAAGCAGACCGGAACCGGGGCACCCCCTTCTCTCCATTCTAGCCTATGCGTTTTGGGCACCACTTTGAACTCTGCACCTGACCGGCCCTGAGCTGCTGGTGTGGTGACTTTGGGGTTGCTCTGAACCCCCAACGGTGGGCTACCTTGGACCAAGAACTGAACCCTGTAAGTGTCTTACTTACCTGGTAAAACTAACAAAAACTTACCTCCCCCAGGAACTGTGAAAATTGCACTGTGTCCACTTTTGAAATAGCTATTTGTGAATAACTTGAAAAGTATACATGCAATTGAAATGATTCAAAGTTCCTAATGTACTTACCTGCAATACCTTTCAAACAAGATATTACATGTTAAATTTGAACCTGTGGTTCTTAAAATAAACTAAGAAAAGATATTTTTCTATAACAAAACCTATTGGCTGGATTTGTCTCTGAGTGTGTGTACCTCATTTATTGTCTATGTGTATGTACAACAAATGCTTAACACTACTCCTTGGATAAGCCTACTGCTCGACCACACTACCACAAAATAGAGCATTAGTAGTATCTATTTTTACCACTATTTTACCTCTAAGGGGAACCCTTGGACTCTGTGCATGCTATTCCTTACTTTGAAATAGCACATACAGAGCCAACTTCCTACACTTCTCTACAGGATGTGTAGGGGAAAACACTCCAATTAGCAACACTATTAATACGATTACAAAAATAGGTGATAGAGCACCTAACATGTATCTACATCTGTTTTTCTTATTTGGCACCATTACATCTTCTGAATCAGATCTTTTTCTTTTCCAAGTATGTACGGCAGCAACAACAAGGATTGCTTTGGTGGTTTTGCCAAAGTAAACAGTAAACAAAGATCAAAATTCATTTAGCAGCATGTATAAATCTTCGAGACTTCCCTAGCAGTACTCCGTGTTCTTCTAAATGACGACCCTTATTCTTTTTCTACTCAGGCCTACATAATCTTATCAGTTCCCTATCAAAGTCAATGTAAATGTCTTTAAGTTCTACAGAAACAAAGGTCATCGATGACAAGGAAAATTCAATGTGCAGTTCACCACTACTTTCAGTCCATGACAGTCCATCCAAACCAATCTCTTGATCTCAAGATTCCCAGAACTCTTTATCTGTGACTCTGTCATTTGCAAAGTAGGTCCACTTTGGAAAAAAATAACCACAACTAGGCACTTTCCTTCTTCTTGACTTTCTCAGTTTCACACCTTCATCTTTACTTTCACTCAGGTCTGAGCTTTATATTTCTTCAGCAATCGTTTGTGGCACTCATTCTCTGGAAACAGTCACTTTTCCCCGTTCTCGTCTTCTGGGCCAATCGTCTCCAGCTTCCACTCTCTTTCTCCCAGCACTAGTCTTTTCTTCAGGGTCTTGTTCTGAGTCTGACTCATTCACCACAAGACAAAGTTAATTTTTCTCTTTTCTTTTCACAGTTGTGGCTTGTGCAAGACCCCCTTCTGCACAACCAAGTGCTGTTTCAGGTTCAATTTGGTACCCGACAGCTTGGTTAACTCTCTCCTGTTGTCTTTCTCGTACCACTGGCTGTTCCGTAAGGGGACACTCAACTCTGTAAGTATGAGAAGCATGGATCCAATTGGGGAGACCTCCACACTTTACAGCAGTTGTGGTAACCAGGACCACCTGGTATGGCCCACACCACTCCACTCCAAGCATGTTTTTCAGACGTTTTTCTTCACCAAGACCCAATCACCAGGACTGAGGTCATGGCACTGCTCTTGGTTCGGAGGAGTTGTGGCTGCTCCACCCTAATGAGACGCAAAATGCACTGCGTCCTTTGTAATAGTCTAGGACCGTATCATCAGTAATGGGGGAACAATTGAGTCTTTCAATCAGGTACACTCCGAAGACTCATCAACACCAGACGTAAAGCATCAGGCCATTTTAATGATGTCAAAGCACACACTTTGTACCATTCATTTGCTCCACAAGATCAGAAGCCTCCACTCTATAGCTGAAATGCAATCGCTGGTCCATCTGTAATGCTGCACACAGCAATTTTAGGACCTCATTGTTAAAACAAGTTCCTCAACCTAATTCCAAAAAGGTTGGAATACCAAATCTGGGGATGAGTTCTCTCAACAGCAGGTTAGCCACAGTGAAGCTATCATTTTGCCTAGTTGGGTACACTTCGACCCATCAGGAAAAGATGCATACAATGACCAAAACATGCCTCAATCCATTACATACAGGCATCTCAATGAAATCCATCTGAATTCTGTTAAAAGGCCCTCCTGACCTTCCTATGTGACTCAGTGTGACTGCAGTTCTCTTTCCAACATTGGTCTGTTGACACACAACACATCTGTGACACAGCACTTCAGCAACCAACCAAAATCTTGGATTGAACCAAGTCTGTCTAAACAGTCTCACCATAGTGTCCCTACCAACTTGGTCTGGACCATGGATGTATCTAGCCATGGGAGGTAACAGTCTATATGGTCATACTAGTCGTCCATCCAACGAAACCTAAATGTCATCATCTCTTTTAACACATCCTGATCTGACCCAACTCTACTGTTCTACCTCAGACACTTCCTCTTGAAGCCTTTTCACTTCATCCCAAGTGTCAACTGTTGTCAATAAGAGGCTAAAGTTAGTCTCATCCATTCCTTCATTTGTGAATTTGCCATTAAATGTACAGACATTGTAAGCACAGTATTTAGCAACCTCATTGGCGCATCTATTGCCCAAAGTCATATGATCATCTCCAGAACGGTGTTCAGGGCACTTTACCACTGCAACTTACTCAGGCAATTGTAATGCATCGCAGATGTTTCTCACTTGTTTGCCATTCCTGAGTGGAAATCCAGAAGACATCATAAATCCCCTTTGACACCAAAGTTGTCGAAAGTCATAGACAACACCAAAGCTGTACTGACTATCAGTAAAGATTGTCACTTTCAATTGCTCAGAAACACAACATACGCTAGTGAGAGCAATCAGTTCAGCAACTTGAGCTGAGAATATTTCTTGGAGCCCAGAAAGGGTACATACAGCGTATGCTGCTCTCAGACTTCCTCCGTCATCTCTTAAACATGAACCATCAACATAAAGGACATCATTGGATTCAGGCAACGGTTCATCTGGGATGTCTGGTCTCGGCTTGGTGCATAGTTCCGTGACATCTAGACAATCGTGGTCCCATTCACAATCTTCAACAATTTCTTGACTCGGTATTGGCAACAGATTAGCAGGATTCAAAATTCCACAACTTTTAATCGTCACATTCTCTGCAGCCAGCACTATTTGGCCATACCTAGTGAGTAAGCTGCTAGTCAGATATTGAGTCGAGTCCTGGTTCTGGTTAGCAAAAACTCAACTGAATGGGGCACATATAAAATTAATGGGTGACCCATAGCAATATTTGTGCACCTCTCAGTGCTTGTACTACCTGCTGCTAAAGATTTTAGACAGTCAGGCAAAGCAGAAGAAACAGGGTCCAAAGTGGCTAAAAAATATGCCTCTGGTCTCTTAGCATTTCCATGCATTTGAGTCAGCACTGAGAGAGCACAGCTCTCTCTCTCACTGCAGAAAACTGGAAAAGATGTGTTATAATCAGGCATCCCTAACACTGGGGCATAAGAGAGACATTCTCTCAGCTTTAGAAATGCAAAAAGGTAAACGTCATCTCGTTATCGTGATCAGACACATCCTTGAGTATCAGCCTCTGTAAAGGCTTAGCTACCAGGGAGAAGTTGGGTATCCACTGTCTACAGTAGCATACCATTCCCAAAAACATCCTGACGTCTCTCTGCGTAGTTGGCGGACACATTTTCAGTATGGCTGAGATTCTTTCTTGTAACATCTTTTCCCTTTTCAATGTGATGTGATGCTCAGGTATTGGACTTCTTTTGGAAGTCTTGCAACTTTCCTGGAGACACTTTATATCCATTCTCAGCTAGGTGGTTCAGTGAGGCAACAACATCCTGTTTGCAAGCTTCTTGAGTTTTTGACGCTACCATCAAGCCATAGATGTACTGGTTCAGAACTGAACTACAAGGCATGAGCAAAGATTCCAGATTTTTTGTTTAGGATCTGATTAAAAATCGATGGTGACTCAGTATACCCCTGTGGGACATGACACCATGTTAAGACCCTGTTTCTGAGTCGGAATACAAAAAAGGAATTGATTGTCCTCATGCAATGGTATTTAAAAGAAGGCATGACACAAATCAATGACAGTGAACCACTCAGCCTCGCATGGAATCTGAAACAGTATTACAGATGGATTCGGTACCATGGGGCAACAAGGAACAATGAGGTTGTTTATTTTTCTAAGGTCTTGTACAATTCTGTATTTCCCACTTGGTTTCTGAAGACCCATAATTGGAAAGTTACAAGGACTTCCCATTATTTCTTTCAAGATTCCCTGCTGTATCATGGACTTGATTACAGGAGTCAGTCCAGCAATCGTTTTGGGTGTCAAATTCTTTTGTGGCATTTGGGGGGAGTTCAACATTAAGTTTAACAGTGATTCGGACAGGTTCTACACCTCTAATCAGTCAGATATGTTGTCCCATAAAATCCCACAATTCATGTTTGAGAGTCTGCTAGCAATACCAACAACTTGCTGTGTGATTCAGGTTACACTCACTTAAAAGTAGCATCCTCATCTTGGGTTTGCACCTCTATTCCATCTGGAATTTAGAAGATAACACAGTTCATTTTAGCGAGCAAATCTCTTCCCAAGAGATTCACTAGACTGTGATCACATACTATGAACTTGTGTTTATCCTCAAAAGATCCTATTTTCACTGACACTGGGGCTGTTTCTTGAGCTGACATTTGTTTATTCTCCATACCAACAACTAGGATCATTTTTCCAGAGAGGGGCGGTTTGGGACTACTGTTCTCAGAGAAGAACGGGTAGCACCAGTATCAACAAGAAATGATACAGGACGGTCATCCACTTCACTATCTATGAAGGGCCAGCTCTGGTCTACCTCTAAGGCTGCGCCAAGCATGCATTCTTTCTCCTCTCTCTGGCAGTCAGGCTGACTGTTGGAACCATTTCTATCAATGGAATCAAACAAGGGATATTGTTGAAGCGCATTATTATCTTGTGCCTCATTCACATTCATTCTTAAGCCCTGATTCATATTTTTCAAAAATCCACCAGCATTTTGCTGTGGCATCGGAGGCTGAGGTACTTGCATTATTGGTGCTTGAGGTACATTAAAATTTTGACTCCTGGGTCTTTGCACACCCTGCATCTGGTTAGGATTATTATTCTGTGAAGGCACAAATTTTGCATCTTGGACCTAATTAGCTGGAGTTAAACGACATTCCCACTTCTAATGCCCCATCTTATTACACAGGTGACAATGAGTTAATCTTTTCAGACTATTTACACCATCCCTTTACCAGGATCTTTTGGGGCCCCTCAGCCTCTTCCTTGCATTACCTCAACTTCCACATACTCTTTCACAACCCATCAAGACACCTACACTCTGCCTTGCACTCACTTGTGCACCCCTCCACACCCTCCATATTCACAAACAGAGAATGGGAGGTCTGTAATTTTCTTATATACAAACCAAAACATGGAATGACCTTCCACAACACATTAGAGCTTCCTCCTCACTACTTGAGTTTCAAAGGAAGCTTAAGACCTGGCTCTTTCGATAATGTGGCAGGGGACACATGCCTTCACCCCTACTCAAGTGCCTGGATATCCTTGTGGGTGATTTGTGCACTATAAAAACCAATATAACACAAGATACTTACATATTGGGGCTTTCACCCATCTCTCTTCATTCATTGGTCTTTCCACAACCTACAGAATACAGCATGGGGCAACCTATTTAAACCACTGGTTAGCTTCAATTTGAGTATCTTCATTTGCTCTCTCACAGGGAGTACATCCATAATGCTGTACTTTAATTCAATTCCGAGAGTCCCCATGCCGATTGATTTGTATGTATGTAGACTGATTCAAGAACACTAGTGTTATAGTTGCCTTTTCCATTCTCATGAATTGAATTTTAATATTATAGTAAACGTTCATGGCTTTCCAGATTACTGAACCCAAACTCAATACTTGAGTCATTATTCATTATTGACTGTATTTTGATGTTTTGAATTATGTCTATAAAGGCAAATTGCCTCATCCATTCTTGAGGTTCCTGACCCTGTATCTGGGCACAATGAGTATTTTAACTATCATGCAGATTATCTAAGAGGTAGCACCCACAGGTTTGTGGTTGGAAGTGTGTTATCTTTATTTCGACCCTATCTGGGAAGTGTTTTTATGTTGTGCATGATGACCAACACAGTGTGATTATTGTGTTATAAGATGATGCACTTGGCGGTGTGATAGATGAGAAAGTGTGAGAGTCAGAAGCACATTGTTTTTACAGTTTGTAGTATGCTGACAACACTGAATAACTCTGTTGGTCATTTTACTTTATGTTCTCAATCCCATTTCCAATGCCAGCTGTGAAAGGAGGTTGTGTTTTATGTGATCTTATGGTTCTTGAGAAGGTAACAAGTGCAGAAAAGGAATGAGTGGAAGTCAAGCATTTTAGTCCTCCTCTATGACTGTCATTATGAACATCAATTTACGGAAATTTGGGGAGCTGCACTGTGTTACCAAACAATATTTTGCCATAACAGGACGTTGATGATCAGGGTAGTTGACTATTTCGGACCTGCAGGTGGATTATGTTAGAGCCCTATGAGGACCAGCAATACATGGCAGATATCTGTGGCCTGCCCAGACTTGTCAGGTGAGTATTGAGAGGTTAATTTGATCAGATGGTATAGCCTGTGGCCTCCAGTTTCCATCAATATTTCACATGACCTTTCATATTCTATAGGCCAGTCCTAATGAACATGAGGGATCAGGTAGTGAATTGCTACATGGTATCATATGGTGGCACAGATAGTATCACATTCAAATTAGGAGCACCATCAGAAAGACTAGTGTTATTGTCTTCCTTCTTGTGGATATAGGATAGTGGTAGGACAGACATTGCTTCCTGTTTCCTGGAGCCCAGTAATGGCATTTATCATTCTGTGGTTGCATGTGGTGGTTTGTACCCAGGCTTCCTAATCCCATACAGAACCTGTTGAATCCCACACTAGTAATAAAAGTGTTCAAGAAATGTATTAGTCAAACCCAACAGTAAAACATGGAGATTGCTCAATCCGACTGCCACTCCATTACTTCACTTCAACATTCCTGTATAAACACAGTAAGGGTCTGGTAGACCTTCAACAGAAGAACCCTAGTATACCAAAAAGAGCTCTTTACACCCAGGAAGTAATCAGCCTCACTTCACACACTCCATTAACTAGATTGGCATTCTGTGCAGTAGCTTATTGATTCCATATTACTTTTAACCCTGAAATCTCTGTGATTCATTATTCTATTACTTAACTATTACATAATTGCCCTTCACTATTTGCACTTTAAAAGATCCTCAAATCTTTAAAAGGCCTACCCCTAGTTGACCCTGCTTCACTTTAACCCAAATAACTACTCTCTACACATTTCTGTCTTTCATCTCCCGAACCTTCTCTTACAACTTCCATCCTTTCACCCATCTCAGTGATCCAATCCAACACTAATCTAGTTTGTCCTTCTCTCCCTCCCATCAACCTCAAAGGCATTTGACCTGTCACACCATTTGTGCATGTGCCCACCCTGCCTCCAATGCTTCTCTCTCAACACCCAGTTTTCAATTATGGCCAATTCAATTACTCCCTTAACAAACCTATTTGCTTTCTCTAAGATCCCATTGGATCGTAGATTATATACTGATGTTCTACAATGTTTCAATCCATTTTGGGATGAAAGTTTTTTCATCTCATATGATTTCAACTGTGTATCATTGTCCATTGCCAGGCAGGCTGGTACTCCTTCCCTTATGAACACCTTAGGTAGTGTTTTAATCATAAAGAACATTGATATCTTACTTATAAGTGCCACCTCCATCCATTTGGTGTGCACATTGACCATAACGGTTGCAAACTTCAAGTTGTATGCCAACCCACTCAATAGTCCAATAATGTTGAGACACACCTTCACTCATGGTCAATCAGGATCTTGAATGTGTTGAAAATGACCACAATGACCTTCAATCTATTTTCACTTTCCTTACAGACTTTGCACATGCGTCCCCAAAGCTTTCCTTCTTCATACACTTTTGGCCACCACAATGTTCCTTTCACTTACTTGGCTGTTAAAACTCGTACTAAGCGCCCCCATGCACCAGTTCACATATTCTCTTTCTCAATGTTGACACTGGAATGAAATGTTCTCCCCTCATTAATATTCCATTACCCTCAATTGAGAGCTCATCCAACACTTTCCAATAGGATCTCACTTTAATTTTCATAGAGCTCTCTCTCAAACCTCTCTTCATCAACATCCTTTTAATTTCGTTCAACACCTCATCTTCTTCAAGCATGTGCATCCATTCCTCTTATGTTCTTGGACCCTCACACTCTGCTGCCATGCCTCCAGACTTGTAACCACCTCTTCAATTATCATCATCATCCTTTTTTCATCCATTAGCTTGAGCAAACCACTTGAGCCACCTGCTTGTTGCTCCACCCTGGAATATATTCAATTTTAAGTTTATAATCTCGTAATTTAGATACCAATTTTGCTAATTTTCCTGAAACATTCAATGTGTCAACTGACAAGAACACTTTGAATATTGGCTTATGGGCAGTCCTAAGGGTTACATTTATACCTCAGATATGTGTTCTAAAGTGCCTTGTACCAAACAATTGCCAAGCCCACCTGTTCCATGGTGGAGTACTTTGGTTCTGCATCTGACAATGACCAGGATGCAAAAGCCACTGCTTTTCCACATTTTCATGCATCTTGGCCAAGACCACCCCCACAGCAACTGCACTCACATCTACCATCACACGCTATTTTTTTACAAGTAACTGTGGCTCAGCATTTGCTACGTCCTTCTTAAGTTCTTCTAATGCCTCTATTTGTTCTCCTGACCATTGGAATGATTTGGCTTACGTCAACAATTACCTTATTGGTTCTGTCTTGTCAGCAAATCTCTTTACAAACTTTACTTAAGAACTATTTATCTTAACAAGATTTTCACATCTTGTTGGAACAACACTGCTATCCTCTTTGCTCTGTGCCTCACCGGAACCGCACCTTCCTTAAAAACTAGCCAAGGGACATACCCTTTCATCGCTCCCAAATTTGCTTTCTGCATCATCATTGTCTACCACTTCAAGCAACATAACTTGATCTCTATCCCTAGGATTGATGATTATATTGAAATCATACTGGTGTAGCCATCCTAATATTGGGCATCCTGTTTTGGCTACATAGGCCTTCCCTGGTATCATCCAGTCCTTAAGTGGTATCCCTGCCTTCATAAGCCCCATTAAATCAATGGAACTTCCTTGGAAACCAGTTGGATGTATATTTATTGTTTCTAAGTCACATTTTCCCCACGTTCTCTTCCACAGATCTTCAGGCACTGTAGACATTGGACCTGAGCCTACCAACAGCTCTACTACTTTGTTCCTAATAGTAAATGTTGCTTTAGGTCTCTTCTTCCTTCCCTTACTTTCATCTTCTTCACCTACAGTCAAAAAACATTCTTTATCGTTGACTCATCTTCCATTGATGCCACACTGCACTTGACTTTGCCTCTGCACATTCTGGTAAAATGCCCTCTCTTCCCACTTCTCTTGAAATCTTTGTTCAATAAAAAACAATTTTTAAAATCAGACGTGTGTTGATTGCTCAAACAACTCAGGCACAGCTTTGCTGTTGCCACCCTTTTTCCAAAAGCAGCACCCCCTCTATTTATTTTAACTCAGTAGCTGTTTCCCATTTTCGTGCCAATGACATTGACATCAGCATTTGTATCCTTTGTTGCTGCACACTCCCCTGTCTTCTCTCTTTCTGTTCCATTTCCATTATGCATTCTGATGAGTCACCCTCAATCTTTGCTATACCTATAGCCTCCTTTGCAGTCGGATTCCTTCTCACCCAAAGTCGCTCTTGCATCTACTTGTAGCACCACACAATTAACAGGTCCTTTATTAATTCTTCATTCATCTCCCTAATTTGACTTTATAGCCAATTCTCTTAAATGTGCCACAAACTTGTTTACTGTCTCATCTGACCTCTGTGATTGGAACATACCTTTTGTCTTGTATTGCCACATTCACTGATTTGCAAGTGGTGCAAGAGCAACGCAATGGAAAAATTTGATTTATGAAGTCACACAGGGCCACCTTGCATGGTCCTGAGTGGGATCATAAATCTCGAGTAATGCAACACAGCACAAATCACTACGTTGGATAACTCTGCACTAGGGAGGCATTTCTAGGAATGTTGGGTGGATGTTCCCACACAACATCCATGAATTTTTATGCATTCCCAGATGTGCCAGAAGTGATAGACCTTGGAATGAGCAAAAATATCTACTCCTCCCCAGGTGAGGCGTAATGAGGAGAAATATCTTAATTTCTCCTTGTTTTTTCCTCTTTCTATGTGTGCTGCAGAATTCTGAAAGACGAAAAAACGAAAAGCCTCAGAGGATTGTTTTTTGTGCAGGAAGTTGTTCCTTTCTGCACAAAAACAATCTTCCATGCAACGGAGGCACCCTTGCACCATAGTGCAAGGGTGCCTGCTTTGCCACTAGGCTGCCAAAAGGGCACCAGCACAGGGAAAAAGGCAGGAATGCACCACATTGACTTAAATATGGTGCATTCTGGCCCTTTCCATGTCACGAGTGCATCGCTACAAGGTAACTTGCTGCACTGCACTGCATGACAATATGCCCCCTGGTTTCGAATCTTTGCTTCGCTTTTTTGGACACATCTGCTATGAGCAGACCTTGCACATCTGCTATAACTGGCAGAAAAATAAATGTGTGTTGGCCCTCTGTCCTAATTCATTTAACAATAATGTTTTTTAGGGTCAAGCCTGCAATACCAAGCGCTAGCGCATGCATATCGCTATCAAGACACTTTTGTAATTAGAAAAGGGCTTGGAGCACGCCTGTGGCTTACCATTTGTTGGCTTGCATGGCACTCTTCTTCACAGCCTTGCAGTTCCTCACGCAAGGCCTAACATAATTTCCTTTCATGTCTGTGAAGCAGGGACAAAGCACTGATTGATTCATCTAAATCAGTGCCTGTCTGCTGCTCCCAAAGAGATTGAGGTACTATTTTCTTCTTTTAACTTCTAGTGCCCTGCAAATAGGAGGCACGTGCAAAGCAGGGCAAACAAAATTGCAAAGATGTATTTTCTATAGTTAACTTTTGTTTATTTTGCCAAGTCTTCTTTACTCACTTTGCAATCATGTTTTTTTTTTTTTTTTACTTTTGGTACTCTGCAAACTGAAGTTGTGTGACTGGAAAAAATGTGCCCAGCAGGACAAACAAAATTGAACAGTTGCATTTTCTATAGTTAATGTTTTGCCAAGTCTTCTTTTCTCATTTTGCACTGATGTTTTGTTTTGTTTTTGCTTGTATGAGCTGTTCTCAAAAGATGACTATTATCTTGTTACAAATATTTCAAAGCAACATTGTTTCTTTCTTATGTCAAATTTTCAAAATGATACTTTAGCACATAATTGTGTAGTATGCCTCAATCCACCCCACTCCAATCCAATCTACCCCACTCTAATCCAAACCACTCACCCTAGTCCACTTCAGTCCTCCCAACCCACCCCACTCCAATCTGCCCCATTCCAATCTGTCCCACTCCAATCCAAATCAATCTGCACCACTCCAATCCACAAAACTCTGACCCACCCCAATACAAAATAATCTGTCCCACTCCAATCCAAAAAATCTGCCCCACTCCAATCCAAAACAATCTACCCCACTCCAAGCCGAAAACAATGAGCCCTACTTCAATCTGCCCCACTCCAATCCAAAACAATCCATCCCATTCCAATCCAAAAATCTGCAGACTCCAAAACAATCTGTCCCCTTCCAATCAGCAACACTCCACTCCAATCAAATCCAATCCACTCGACTCCATCCCAATCTACCACACTCCAATATTCCCAACCCACCCACTCCAATCTGCCCCATTCAATCCAAAACAATCTGCCTCACTTAAAATACAGCAATCCATAAAAATATGCCCCGCTCCAATCCACGACAATCTGCCACACACCAATACAAAACAATCTGCCCCACCCCAATCCAAAATAATCTGCCCCCCTCTAATCCAAAACAATCTGCCCCACTCCAATCCAAAACAATCTGCCCCATTCCAATCTATCCCTCTCCAATCCAAAAACAAACTGCCCCACTCCAATCCAAAACAATCTGCCCCACTCTAACCTAAAACAATCTGTCCCACTCCAGTCACAAACAATCTGCCCACTGCAATCCAAACAATGTGCCCCACTCCAAACCAAAACAATCTGCCCACTCCATTCCAAAACAGTCTTCCCCACTACAATCCAATCTGCCCCACTACAGTCTAATACAATCTGCCCAACTACAATCCAAAACAATCTGCCACACTCCAATACAAAACAATCTGCCCCACTCCAGTCTGCCCCACTACAATCCAAACAATCTAATACAATCTTCCCAACTACAATCCAAAACGAACTGCCATACGCCAATACAAAACAATCTGCCTCAATCCAATCCAAACCACTCTGCTTCGCTCCAAACTGCCCCACTCCAATCCAAAACAACATGCCCCACTCCAATCCACACAATCTGCCCACTCCAATCCAAAACAATCTGCCCCACTACAATCTGTCACACTCTAATCTAAAACAATCTGCCCTGCTCCAATCTGCCCCACTCCATTCACAAACAATCTGCCCACTCCAATCCAAAACAATCTGCCCCATTCCAATTCAATCCCTCCACTTTGATCTAATCTGCTCCACTCCAATCCAGTCCACCTTCCCTGATCCCAACTGCCCCACTCCAATCCACACCACTCCAATCCACCCCACTCCAATCCAAAATAATCTGTCCCACTCCTTTCCAAAACAGCCTGCCCCACTTCAATCAAAAACAATCTGAACCACTCCACTCCAAAACCTTAGGCCCCCACTCCAGTCTGCCCCTCTATAATCCAAACAATCTGCCCCACTCCAATCCAAAACAATCTGCCCCACTCTAATCAAAAACAATTTGTCCCACTCCAGTCACAAACAATCTGTCCACTCCAATCCAAAACAATCTTCCCTACTCCATTCCCCCACTCCAGTCCAATTCCCCCACTCCGATCTGCCCCACTCCAATTCAAAACAATTTGTCCCACTGCAATCCAAAACAATATACCCCCACTCCAGTCTGCCCCACTACAATCCTAGCAATCTGTCCCACTACAATCTAAAACAATTTGCCCAACTACAATCCAAAACAAGCTGTCCCACTTCAGTATAAAACAATCTGTTCCACTCCAATACAAAACAATCTACCCCACTCCAATTCACAAAAATCTGCCTCATTCCTATCCAAAAATATCTGCCCCATTCCAATCCATAATAAACTGCCCCACTCCAGTCTGGCCCCCACCAAACCAAAACAATCTGCCTTATACCAATTTGCACCCACTCCAATCCAAAACGATCACAGTCAAATAAAAAAAATCTGCCACACTCCAATCTGCCCCACTACAAACCAAAACAATCTGCCTCACTCTAGACCGTCCCACTTCAGACCACCTCACCCCAATACAGTCCACCACATTCCATCCCAATTCACCCCCTCCGCCCCAATTCACCCCACTTCAATCTACCACTATCCACCCACACCAATCCGATCCACTCCAATCAAGACCAAGCCAATCTATCCCACTCCATACCAAACTACCCCACGCCAACTCACCACTATCCATCCCACTCCAGTCCAACCCTCCCCACTACAGTCCAACCCACCCCACTCAAATCCACCCCATCCCACACCAATCTAATTCCAATCCAACCCACCACACTCCAGTCCAATCCAACCCACCCCTATCTAATCTGACCCAATCATCCCACTCCAATCCACCTGCACCCGCTTCTCCCCAGTTCATCTCACTCCAGTCCAATGCACCTTAATCCACCCCAGTCCAATCCAGTTCACCTTAATCCACCCACTCTAATCCAATCCATCCCATCCCACCTTAATCCAATTTACTCCAATCCAGTCCACCCCACTCCACACCAATCCAGTTCCCCCACAGTCCACACCAATCTCAAACACTGCACTCTACCCCATTCCAGCTGACCCAATTCAATCCACCCCATTCAATCCGCCCCACCCCACCTCAATCCAATCCACCTCACTCCTTTCCCCTCCACCCATTCCAGTCCACTCCACTCCAATCCAATTCACCCCACTCAATCCATCTCACCCCACTCCAATCCAATCCACCCCACCTCAACAACCCCACCTCAAGGCATCCCAACTCACTCCAATCCACCCTACCATAGCCAAGCCTAACCACCCCACCCTACTCCAATCCACCCCACTCCTATCCACCACATCCAGTCCACCCCACCCCATTTCAATCCACCCCACCCCACTCCAAGCCACTCCACTCCACCCCACTCCAATCCACCTCACTCCACTCTAGTCCAGTCCACCACACTCTACTCCAATCCACCCCAGTCTAATCCAATCCTACCCACTCTAATTCAATCCAGCCCATCCACCCCACTCTACTCCAGTCCATCCACTCTACTTCAATCCTCCCTTCTCCACTCCACACCACTTCACTCTACTGCAGTCTACCCCACTGATCCCCAATCCAATCCACACCACCCTGAGTTCAGTCCACCCCACCCCACTCCAGTCCAATCAACTCCACTCTACTCCAGACCACCCAACTCCAATCCAATTCATCTTAACCTACGCCACTCCATTTCAATACAGCCCATCTTAATCCACTCCGGTCCAATCCACCCCAATTCACCCCACTCCAAACCACCTTAATACAATCCAGTATATCCCACACCAATCCAATACATCCCACACCGATCCAATGCACCCCACTCTAATCCAACCCCCCACTCCAATCCAATCCACCCCACGCCAATGAACCCCACTCCAGTCCACCTAACCCCACCCACTTCAATCCACTCAACCCCACTCCAGGCCATCCCACTCCAATCCAATTCACCTTAACCCACCCCACTCCAGTCCAATACAGTCCACCTTAACCCACCCCACTCCTGCCCAATCCACCCCATTCCACCCCACTCCAAACCACCTTAATCCAATCCAATCCATCCCACACCAATCCAATCCACCCCACCCCAATCCAACCCACACCACCACACTCCAATCCACCCCACACCAATCTACCCCAGTCCAGTCCACCCCACTTCAATCCAGTCAAAGCCACTCCTATCCACCCCACCCGACCCCACTCCACCCCACTTCACTTCAGTCCTCCCCACTCCACTCCAATCCACCCACTCAACTCTAGTCCAATCCACCCCACCCCAGATGAATGCATTCACTTGACCCCAGTCCAGTCCACCCCACTCCAATCAAATGAATACAGCCCACCAACTCCAGTCCACTCCAATCCTCCCCACTGCGGTCCAGTCCAATCCACCCCACTGCAGTCCAATCTAATCCACCCCACTTCACCCAACTCAAAATCACTCCTACCTAATCCACCCCACCCCATTCCGATGTACTACACCCTAGTCCTATCACTTCAGACCAACCCACTTACCCCAATCCAATGTAATCACCCCACTCCAACCCACTCCAATCCAATCCACGCCACACCACTTCAGTCCAACCCACTCCAATTCACTCCATCCCACTCACATCCAATTCACTTTAATCCACCCCACCTCAGTTCAATACAGTCCACTTTAATCCACCCACTCCTTTCCACTGCACCTCAATCCACCCCACTCCAAACCACTTTAATCCAATCCATCCCACACCAATCCAATCCACCCCACACCAATCCAATTCACCCCACACCAATCAAATTCACCCAGTCCAATCCACCCCACTCAGTTCAATCTACCCCACTCTGTTACAATCCCCCTACTCCAGTCTAATTCAACCCTCTCCAGTCCAGTCCACCCCACTCCAGTCCAATCCACCACAATCCACCCTGCTCAAATCCAGTCAAATCCAATCCACTGCACTCAAAAAAATCTATTCCACTCCAATAAACCTGAACCTACACCCCTACTCCAATCCACACCACCCCAATATAGTCCACCACAATCCAATCCAGTCCACCCCACTCAATCCAATCCACCCCACTCCTGTCCAATGCAGTTCACCTCACTCCAGTCCAATGCACCCCACTCTAATCCACCCCGCCCCAATCCAACCCACCCCACTCCAATCCAATCCACCCCACTCCAATCCACCCCACTCCAGTCCTCCCCACCCCAATTCAATCCAGTCAACCCCACTCCAATCCACCCCACGTCACTTCAGTCCACCTAACTCCAATCCACCCACTCCACTCTAGTCCATGCCATGCCATATATTATGACATATGCAATATACAACATATCTCCCTTAACAATTACAATAAGATATAATCTACTTACATATAATAAATACAACCTAAACATTATTAACAATCCTACGATAAAGCAATGGCAATGTTGCACTTGTATATATGATAACTACATATATAATTATATACATATCAAAAATATATTAAACATAATCCTCAAATTTTCTTGGAATTATTCCTTGACAATTGCTCCCACTTATAAGTCTCCCTTCATTTTGCTCTTTTTGCTCTTTTCTATACTCTATGGATTCTCTGCTTGCTTGTTCCTTTTCAGACTCACTCATTTTATCATCTTTTTGTTTTTTCGTTAAATGTTTTTGTCTTTAAATGTTGAGCCACTTCTGTATCACTACACTTTACTATATTCTTTAAATTAGATATTTTACCACCATCCAGCATTACAGAACATCTCATTATTCCTTGAATTGTCCTTGGATCTGACCATTTTGATTCACCCTTTTCATATTTATGAAATGTTCTTACCTTTACAAAATCACCAAATCTGAATTTCACATTACCACTTTCCACACCACCATTCCTTTTGGAACTATACTTCTGTTGTTTCTGATCCACACACTTCCTCCTGAATTCCTTATCAACAATTAAAAACTTACCTTTGTTCATCCAAGCTGGCACAGCTACAGTACTGACTTTTCTGCCCCTCAACAACATAAAAGGTTTTTCAACAGTTAAAGAGTGTGGAGTTGTGTGATAATTCCATGCCATTTTCTTATCTCTTCTTTCCAATCCAATCTACTCTGCATTGTTAATTGTATATTTTCTCCTACTACCCTGTTTAATCTTTTTACAAGACCATTTTCATGGAAATGATACACAGCTGTCCTTTTATGAAAAACTCCACTTTGCTTCAAAAATTCCTTCGTTATAAATTGGGGTCCGTTATCAGAAATTAATTCCTCAGGATATCCTTCTCTTCTAAATATTTCCTTGCTAAATTCTATAACTACCCTGGCTTTCACCTCCCCGACAAAAGTAATTTCCGGCCAATTGGAATAGTAATCCATCAATACAATGGCAAATCTCTTGCCTGTTACTAGAATCTCAAAAGGACCCCTCACATCAATTCCCAGGCTTTGCCATGCTCATCCCGGATAGTCCACGGCTAGCACTGGTGTCCATTTTGTAATATGGGATTTTTACACTGCATGAAAATTCCATACATCCTCTTACAAATCTTTCCACCTCACGGTCTAGCCCAGGTCACCAGAAATCTAATCATACGTTTCGCTTCATAGCTGATATTCCCCCATTTCCTTCATGTAATGCAGAAAGTACTTTGGGGGTCATTCTGACCCCGGCCGGCGGCAGAAGCCGCCGGCCTGGCTGGGACCGCCAGAATACCGCTGCGCGGTCAAAAGACCGCCGCAGGTGTTCTGGGTTTCCCGCTGGGCTGGCGGGTGACCGCCAGAAGGCCGCCCGCCAGCCCAGCGGGAAACACCCTTCCACGAGGATGCCGGCTCCGAATGGAGCCGGCGGAGTGGAAGGGGAGCGACGGGTGCAGTTGCACCCGTCGCGATTTTCAGTGTCTGCATGGCAGACACTGAAAATCTTGGTGGGGCCCTGTTACGGGGGCCCCACGACACCCCATACCGCCATCCTGTTCCTCGCGGCCAAAACCGCCAGGAACAGGATGGCGGTATGGGGGTCGGAATCACCATGGCGGCGCAGCAAGCTGCGCCGCCATGGAGGATTCCCCAGGGCAGCGGAAAACCGGCGGTACACCAGCGGTTTTCCGTTTCTGACCGCGACTGTACCGCCGCGGTCAGAATGCCCAAGGGAGCACCGCCAGCCTGTTGGCGGTGCTCCTGCGGTCGTTGGCCCTGGCGGATTTTACCGCCAGGGTCAGAATGACCCCCTTTGTGTCGCAAACTTCTGGGGACTACCAATCTGTCAACTTGTCTCAATATTCCATTAATACATGACAATTCTGGCAACACATATTCATGATCAGCTATTTCATCCATTTTGTCCCATTCCATTTTCCAATCATTAGGTAGATGCTCTATGATTTTGTGACATATTTATCTTTCTCTACCTCAGACTTCCATTCCTGTTCTGAAATTGCGCTCTCTACATCTGCTGCTAATATTTCTTCTTCAATTTCATCATGCTCTCCTTTTATGGCCAATTGCGATAAAAAATCAGCATTTACAGTCTTTCCTCCAGGTACATATTTCACTGTAAACATGTATTCTTGTAATCTGAATAACCATTTTGCTATTCATAGAGTAGCCCTTCCTGCACCCCTAGTTATGAATACATCAATTAAACGTTTGTGGTCAGTACATAATTCAAAATCCGTGCCCCATACAAAATGTCTAAAATGTTGTATGCCCCACCAACATGCCATGGTTTCTTTCGCGATGGTGGAATAATTTAGTTCTGCACCCTTTAATGCTCTAGACACAAATGCAATTTCTTTCCTCTCTATCAGTTAAGCACCTAATCCATGCATATTAGCATCAGTTACAATAATTGATTTATCTAGAGGATCATATGGTGATAATGCTACTGCAATGATGATGCACTTCTTGATTTCATTAAAAGTATCTTGACATTCCATTGACCATTTAAAGTTACACCCTTTTTTCATTAATTCCTTCATAGGTTTTACCCTGTCCGCAAAATGGTCAACACATCTTGCATAAAATTCTGCCAATTCAAAACATTATCGTAATTGTTCTTTATCTGTAGCATTTGGGGCCTTTTCTATAGCTTCTACTAGTTTACACTTAGGTTTGATTCCTTATTTTGAGAGTATGTGTCCTAAATATTCCACCTCTTCAACTGCAAATTTGTATTTGCTTAGTTCACCCGTTAGACCAGCTTCACCCAGCTTAGATAAAACCTTTTGTAAAACTTCATCATGATTTTGTTTATCCATACCCCATACCAATACAGCATCCTGAAGGAACCTTACTTGTTTGAAACCTCCTAACAAATTTTACATTACTCGTTGAAAAACAGCTGATGCAGAAGCCAATCCCAATGGCATCCTTTTAAAACAGAAAGCCCCTTCAGGTCTAATAAATGAAGCTGAATGGCGAGAACGTTTGTGCAATGAAATCTGACAAAACGTGTTGGAAAAATCAATAGTTGAAAAGTAATGTCCTTTAGTTACACCTGACAATAATTCTCCCATATTAGTCAAAGGATGATGGTCAACCCATATACAGTCATTTAAGTCCCTTAAGTCTACGCACATTCTGATCTTTCCATTAGGTTTTCGTACAATAACAATTGGACTTAACCAATCTGATGATTCTATTGGTTCAATTATGTTATTTTTGCATAATCTCTCTAGTTCATCTTTCAAAGAATCCCTCAAAGTCATAGGTATATTCCTCACTTTATGGACTGCTGGGGTAATATTTTCCTTCAATATGATTTTATGAACAAATTTCTTTAGCCATCCTAATTCTTGACCAAACAATCTAGGGAATTCACGTAACCATGTAACAACCTCATCAACTGTTTTCACTAACACTTGGTCTTCCTTATTAGGGTCTAGTTTTTTACTTAGGGCACATTGATCATTCAATCCTAGCAACAACCTTCCCTTTTCTACCACAGATATCACACATATAGCATTTCTATTGTTGAATGATAATTTGGTTTTAAAACATCCTATCATGGGTATTTTGCCTCCACCATACCCTTCTGGTTGAATATGTGTTTCATGTAATCTCATGCATCCCAATTTCCTCCAGATCTCCTTGCTGATTAATGTATAAGGAGAAGAAGGATCTACCAACATGCATTTCTCCTCTCCACAAATATTTCCTTGACATTTTCGAGGTCGATATTCTGCGTTTGATTATTCTAAATTTAATACATCTCCTACCACTTGAACCATCAAACCTTCCACATCTTCATCCGAACTTTTTTCCAAATATGTTTTTCTGACCTTTTCTTGATCATCAACATTCACCCAATTCACTTTGCTGCCACTTCCTTCACTTTTACACACCCTAGATAAGTGACCTATTTTTTTACATTTGTGAAATTTTACTTTTATTGCTGGACAGTCACTCGCTGATGCCCTATGTTTTATACTGTCACATCGATTAAACACTTTCTTGAAATTTTCATTAGAAACTTGTTTCTTTCTTCTTCTTTGGATCTGTTCTCGTTTCTCAACTCTTTTATCTTACACACACTCTTGCGAGCTTTCAATTCCTCAACATTCTTAGACATACTCTTAACTCTCTTGCATGCAATAATGACTTTTTCTAATGTTGGCTCCTTCATGCCTAATTGCTTCTCTTTAATCTTCAGATTCTTTATTTGATTATTCAACTGATCTCATATTATTTCATTGTGTAAAGTTTTAAACTTACATGTAACAGTTAAATTGTGTAACACAGCCACATATTGATCTACCGATTCGTTCACACCCTGTGCCTGTGAAAAAAAACGGTGTCTTTCCACCACCACACTCACGTTTTGGCCAAAATGTTCTTCTAATACTTTCATTGCACATTCATACTCATCTTCCAACTCTTCATCCATATCTGAATTGACATCCCTACCATGCTCCGCATTTTTGAGACCTGGCACAATTTTCAGCACTTTTCTGCCTTCAACCCCTAAGCAATGCTTTAACATTGCTACTTTTCTTTTTGCTGTAAATGCACATCCATCAATTGCCTCCAAATACATCTCAAATGCTTCCCGCCAATCCTCCCATAGCATTATAGTATTCCCAGGACTACCTAAAAATGTAGGTGGTGGTGAAACCGACTGCATTCTTACTATACAGTATATATTATATATCAATGTTTGACAGTGGCTTCAAATATAAAGTTAAAATAACAAACTAACACAAATAAAGTTGTCACCATTGTCTTATTTCTTCTTCAAGGATTTGGACTTTGGTTTAATAAATCAGCTCTAGTTAACTTAGTTTTTTCCAGTCTTCTTATAAACAAATTAGTCCTTACTCCCTGTTAGCCATAGTCCTCTTTTCATGTTTATAAAAATGGTGTAGTCCTACTTCCCTTTTTGTTCAATGTTTTGTTCTGCCACTAAGCTAGCGCAGCTCACGTAGGGAGAGCGTTGCCGGTAACCAGATACATTTCTTGTGTTTAACCAAACACAACTTTTTTCATGTACTGCTTCACAGCTGGAACAGGTATCTGTGTTACAGAGAACTCTGCTAGTTTCAATAATGCTGTGCGCCTTCCATATCTAACACACAGCAAATGACAACTTGTTGCAATGCACTTTCAGATGCCACACACTGTTGCTTCTCGCTCCTAGTGTCTTGCGCATGCCGGTCTCCTCATGCTGCATCCCTTACAATAATCAGTGCAGTCTTGGTTAAATGTAATTGCTGGTCTCCTCACGCTGCACCCGTTATAACAATCAGCACACTCTTGGCTAAATAGAATTTACAGGTCTCCTCATGCTGCGCCCGTCACAACATCAGCACAGTCTCGATCAAATGCAACTGCCAGACTCTTCATGACCTGACCTCCACGAAATCTGCGTAGTCTGAGTTAATGCAATTTCCTGGCCTGTCACCCACAAACAAAACCATCCTGCACATCACCAACAGTGCGGCACCCTGGGTACTTACGCCACAGCACAATAGTTTCTCTCTCCCTACGCTGGTGTGCTGAACAGCCACAACTTGTCAAACAATGTTTGATGCTTGTCGTGCTATCAAATGTCAGAATTTTACTATCACCAATACGCAGTCACCAGTGATGATATACCTTCCCAGGCACTGCTCAGGTCACACTTCCAGGTCACATCATCTGCATCCCACTTTGTTGCCAATAAAATGTCCTTTCTTCATTAAATCACAGGCTCCACTTTCTTCGCTTTTTTATTTCAGTACGAAGTATAACAACCAGCCCAGGCTCTGGGCTGACGTAACTGCCACCAACTTTCCAGCCCTCAGTGTCCTACATTCTCCCATAACATTGTCATGGTGACTGGTTGTCATAACAACCATGCCATGCCATATGTTATGACATAAGCAATATACATCTCTCTCATTTGCTTGCTGCTAATTCATTAGCACATGTGAGCTACTCGTCTTGGGTTTGCTCCTCCCCCCAGGTAATGGATCCATTACTTGGATCCTACCACTTTTCAGTTTTCAGGCACTGCTTTTTTTCCTTTTTGTTTGTGTTCCTGCTCTATCCTATCCCTTGTGTATGTCTCCCCCTCCTCTACGATCACTGCCCAAGTGCTTCCCCCTCCCTTTGTGTGCTTTCTCATGCCCTTGTGTGCTTATCCCACTCCTGCCTTGTTTTTCACCTATGTGCTTCTCTCCCCGATTTGCGTGGTCTTGTTGATTTGATTCCCCATGTACATCTCTTAGTTTCCTCCCCCTCCATGTTTCTTCCCTGCACTCAGTGCTGCTTCACCCATCCATGCACTCTGCCTTTTGGTGCTTCATCCCTCAGTGTTGCCCCACCTTGGTGTTGCCCTCATTGCTTTCCCCTCCTATGTACTGCATTGCTCAACCACTCCTGTTGCATTCTCCCTCCATACTGCCTTCCGACACCCTATGTGTTGCACCTCTCTTTTTTTTTCTTTTTTTTATCTGTCCTCATTTACCATCACAATCTGACTCAAAGGGGAAACCCTTGGAAAGCAGGGAGACCACCTTCCACTCTATACCACTCTCCGGCGAGAGGCTCCTGTCTCGGATTAGAGCTGCGTTCTTGATCGTAAGCTGATTTGGATCCACAGAGAGCTTGAGAGCCAGAAACCAGTATAATCATAGGTGAATACCAGGCCACTTAACATGTGCCATGTGCCTCCTATTCAGTTCTATTCAGCCACACTCCCAGAGTTTCTGTACCTTTTTCCCCCTCTTCATATCCATATTTAAGTTATTGATTAGTGCCTCCCTCCATTCCTGTATCGTCGGGGCGGAGGGAACTCACCCATTTCTTACAGATTTCTCATCTGGCCAGCAAAATCATATAGGAAAACATTTTTGCACTGTCACTCTTGGTTGTCAACTGGTTCGGTTCTGGAGAGATCCAAAAATAACTAAGGAGGGGCTTACCTGACAATCCATAAAAAAAACTTCCTCTATTACCTCCTCCTCCTCCTTCCAAAATCAGGTAATCTGGGGGCACCTCAAAAACATATGTAGATTATCTGCCATGGCCATGCCACATTTCTTACACGCCATTGTGGTTCCATGCCCCATCTTACATAAATTTGCCAGAGACCAGAAGGCCCTGTGGATTGAAATCAAATGGTTCCTTCTTAAAGACGAAGGCCGAACTTTATCATATAGAAGAGTATTAGATAGCCATTGATCTCTTATCTGTTGTCCTGTCAAGTCTTCTCCCCACATCTCCTCCGGAGGGTGAACTCTCCATCCACGGTCTCTAACATCAACCAGTACAGTTTTGTGACCTCCTTTCTTGGGGGGGACTTAGATATAGAAATTCTTCCAGTTCATTCGAACCCCTACCTTCTCCTTTACATGTTACAGCCAGCTAGTTATTTGAAGGTATTTAAACCTTGAAAGATTGCCTCCCATTTCCCACAGAGGAACTCGAAAGAGTCCAAACTCCCGTCCTTGAGTAAGTGCCCCCAATCCAAAAAAGCTGCCTCATCAAAGGAAGAGCCAACTTGTCCCTCAACCATTCCAGGGAGCCTCGAGAGATCCATATTGGCGCATGCTTGCTATAATATGGTAGCTTAGTGGCTTTCCTCACACCCCACCAGATTTTTACCGAATCCAAAAGTACCTTAAATCTTATTTTTTTGAAAAACTTAGGGTTTCCAAACTTATATAAAAAGCCTTCCTGGGAGACACCATTTATTTTCATCATAACTTTAAAGATTTGTCCTTTCTCAGAATCCCCTGGCTCCTTCATTAGCTCCCTCGAATTCTTCAGGAAGAAGGCCCACGCACAATACTGTATATCCGGTAAGGCCAGCCTTATTCTCAACTTCTTACAAGCAATGAGAACACCCTTTGAGGCCCAAACAAAACTGATAATTTCTCCTTGAAGTTTGCACAACCATTCTTTTTCAAACAACAAAGGGACCGCATTAAAAATGAAAAGAAATTTAGGGAAGATCACCATCTTGACTAAGTTAACCCGTCCTATCATAGTAAGGGGGAGGCTGACCCATTTCTTCATTAACTGACTAGACTCTCTCAAAACATTCTTGAAATTATTTTCAGCAATTTTGTTTATATCTTGGGTTATCGTGATCCCTAAATATTTCACCTCTTTCTTAACAGGGATCCCTTCCGCCCGCATATTCCATACTATAGCTTCAGATTTTTCACTGTTAACAGCAAACCCACTGATTTTCCCAAATTCCTTCGTGAGTTCTTCCAGGGCTACCAATGCTTGACCCAAATCTACTGTGCATACTAATAAATCATCGACATATAGGGAGATCTTCTTACTCCAGTTCCCACACTGAAACGGAAGTATCCTCTGGTCCTTCCTAAGCTTACACGCCAGAGGCTCTATGTATATGTTAAAAAGTAATTGTGACAACGGACACCCTTGTCTTGTTCCTCTTTGAATTTTAAAAGGGTGAGTTAACACACCATTAACAAGGACTCTCGCTACGGGGTCTTGATGGATCTTCTGCAGCATCCCAAGAAAATTCCTGCCCAACTTAAAAAACTTGCAGACCACTTTTAAATAAACCCAAATAACTCTATCAAATGCTTTAGTGACGTCTACCATCACTACTGCCAACGGATCCTGGCACGTAGTAGCCAAATCGATTGAGCCTATCAGGGTGGTCACACCTCTCTTGTTGCTTCCCCATCGACAGTATTGTTTACCCCCCAGCCCCATCCTTCCCTCGCACTCCTGTGTTTATTTATTTTTTTAATGTCAAAGACTACCAGACAGCTCAGCTGTCTGGTTTGCTAACAACTACTTGTGGGCATTCTGAAGGCTTCTCTGGGAATGTATTCCGCCTGTTGCTTACCTTTGGTTTTGTGTTTTGTAACTTACATTTGCTTCCTTTCCATATGCTGGTTTTATTTATTTTAGGCTATCCAGCTTGAGTTTGTCTGTCTGTTGGAGCATTGATTGTTTAATGCTGTATCATTCCACATTCTCATTTTCTGTAAACAAATCTTGTTCGTATCGTGTTACATTTTCTGCACATTCAAAGACAGAAGTCAAATGTTAGGCTATGTCTTCTGAGGGAGCTTGGTGCTTTCTTTCTCTGACTTCAAAGTGAGAGAATTTATTTGACAATCTTGCTGGGAAACAAAAGTATTTTACCTAGCCCACAACCAAAATGAACTGTGCTCATTTCAGAATATATGAGTTAGAAAATCACTTTTTTTTGTAATTCTGAAGTCTGGTCGAATCATTTGAATATGATAAAAAAATATCAATACACTAAGGCCCCCATTACGAGTCTGGCAGTCACTAGACCACCAGACTTGCGAATGGTGGATGGACCGCTGCCAATGCGTCGGTCCGAGCGCCATATTTCAACTATGGCGGTCGTACCTTGCATGCTACACCTTTGCTGCCGGCTCGATTACGAGCCAGAGACAATGCTGTAGGCTGTTTCCTGCTAACTCAGGTTTCCGCCCACTGACCTATCAGGAAACTCTTAATGGGCCCGGCGGGGATGTAGCCAGGATGGCGCCAACCTCCCCGTCGGAAGTTCGGCGGACGGTCTAAACTGTAATGAGGCCCTAAGTGATGACATTTTACACATTATCATTTTGTCTGCAGAAAAACTATGGGGCATATTTATGATGCCCCTAGCACCACCTTGCGCCACATTTGCGTCATTTGTTATGCAAATGTGGCATTAAGGTGGCATTTCCCATGCGCCACATTTACAAAGTGACTCAATGCAAGCATTGTGCCACTTTGTAAACTCTTGCAGCACATTATGCCTGCACCAGGCATTTGTTTGTTTTTTTTAAATCTTTTCATTTTATTTTCAAACAATGCAGGTTATTCAACTCATGTCCAGTGTGTCAGCATACATCAGGTTTCCTTGGTCACAAATATCAATTCGTAACAAAAGCAACAATATCACAGAAACTGTAGCAATGGTATCCCCATTTGTAACCGTTATTGAGTAGTAAACATATGTTGTGTCTACGCATGACATTTTAATGTGATGGTCGCCATCTGTTGAGCAAATCTCATCGCGTACTAGCGCCTCTAGTCGATGTTGGTATATTGCCGGATAGCTAATAACACTTAACAGATAGTAATCCCTGTGTGGGCTGTGCGGGAATAGACCGGAAATGCACCATAACTTTACCAAAATAAAAAAGAAGAAAGAAACTGCTTGGCGTATATGAGGGGGGGATGTCAGGATCTTCATCTATGTCTATTATAGCTCCCCGGCTTCCGGCCTTTACTTCCAGTTACCGAGGACGGAGGTGGGGAGGTCAGGGTGAGAGGCTTAGGCTCCGTGTTCTCATTCCAAAGGTAGGGCAAGTTTGTTATACGTTTGCATGGCAATCTGATGCTGAGAGTTCGCATATCTATGGGGAAGAGCTTGTGCGGTCGGGTCACGTGGTGACAGATCAACAGGGGCGTTCTGGTGTCATCTCTCTGCCAGTCCTTTGTGCGCTCAATTTATCTTCCAGTTTCGATAGGTAAGTATCCCAAAGTGTTATCCCTCCATCTCCACCCTGTGCATGCCTATCTCGGTCTAATGCATTAACCGCTGCTGTGGTCCAAAGCAACACCACCCGAAGCCAGGCTTGTACATCTGGGGGGCATGTAGCCTTCTAAGCCATGGCGATCATTCGCTTAAACAGTGTTAGGGCAAGATCAACAAACTTTATATAATACTTGGATCGTTTATTCCGCTTGGTCACCCCCAGTAGGCAAAGGAGCGAGTCTAATGCGAGGGATTTGTCTGTAATGTCAGATATATGTTGCATGATGCGTCCCCAGGCACTGTATATCTCAGGGCATTCCCAAGTCATATGCAGGAAGGTGACGTCGTCGTGCCCACATCGCTGGCACCTCGAGGTGGCTTCTGTAAACATGCGGTGAAGTCTATGTGGGGACAGGTATGTTTGGTGGACATAGTTAAAATGTGTAAATTTCAGTCTAGCATTTTGTGAAACATGCCGCACCTGAGCCAATGCCATTTTCCATTGTTGGTCTGTCAACCCAATGCCTAATCCCCCGTCCCATCGCTGCACCAGGCATAATGTATGTAAGGGGGGGCGTCCCCACATAGGGAGGCCCAGAAAAATGGCTCAGTGAAATTTACAAGATTTCACTGCGTCATTTTAGCGTCATTATTAACGCCTGCATGACGCCCCTATTGAAAACAATGGGTTTCCCTGTGCTTTGCTCCATTAGCGCCATAATTTATGGCGCTAATCCAGCAAGGTGCCACATTAGCGCCATAAATTATTATGCTAATGTGGACATGACCGCCATGGTGCACCATATTGTAAATACGGTGCACACATGGTGTCGTTAGGGGTACGCAATGGGGTGCTAGAAAAGTGGCACATCATGAATGTTGCGCAACTTTTTCATAAATATGTCCCTATGTCTTTGCAAATGTAATGGTCATAACAAATGAAAATGTGTTGTTTATAATGGCAGTGCGCTACCACGCCATGCATCTTCCAGACTACACTGCTCTACACCAGTCACTCCACTATACAACACTATACTTCACTGTGCACCACTCCACTCAATAGCATGCCACTCCATTTTACGACACTCCACTTTACGACCTGCAACTCCATTCTATGACACTCCACTCCATGACACACCAATCCAGTTTATGCCCCTCCACTATAAGATACTCTATGCCACTCCAGTCCAGCCCAATTCACTACCCTCCACTTTACACCCCTCCACTCCACACACCTCCACTGTACCCCAATCTATTCCACTGCACTTCAATCTATCCCACTTCACCCAAGGCTACCACACTCAACTTCACTACAATCTATTCCACTCCACTCTACCCCTCCACTCTACCCCACTCTAGCCTCTTAATCTACCACAATCCAGCCCACTCCAGTCTACCCCAAACCACCCCACTCAAATCTACCCCACTTCATTTTAATCTACAACACTCTGCTCCAGTTTACCCCACTGCAATCCACCCAATCTACTCCACTCTACCCCACTCTACTCTCCCACAGTCTACCCTGCGCCAATCTTTCCCACTCTATCCCACTCCACTCTAACCTACTCCAATTTAGCCAACACCGCACTACCACAATCTAACCCAGAACAAGCTACCCAACTCCAATCTACCCCCACCCTAATCTACCCCACACTACTCCAATCTACTACAATCTAACACACCCCATTCTACCCCAATCTAACACACTCCACTCTGCAACAATCTAACACATTTCACCCTGCCCCAACTTACCCCACCCCACTCCAACTTACCTCACTCCACTCCAACCTACCCCAATTCAGTCCACTCTACGCCAATCAAATCCACTCTGCCCCAATCCACTCCACTCCACTCTACCATAATCTACCCCGCCCTGCTCTACCCCAATCCACCCCACTCCCCTCTCCCCTCTCCCCAGCCTACCCCACTCCAATCTGACCCAATGTACCCCACTCCAACCCAATCTACTCTGCTCCAATGTACCCCACTCCAGTCTACCTAACTCTGATCTACTCAATTCAGTCTACCCCACGCAGCTTAATATACCCCTTTCCAGGCTACCCCACTCTATTCCAATCTACCCCAATCTACCCCACTTCAATGCATCCCACCCAACCCCATCCAATGCCACTGACTTTTACTCTTGCTGAAGAGCAACCACACTGGTGTATACCATGGCTAAAACACATTGCCAAAGGCAAATATTATTGCATAGGCAAGGCCTTTTGGCTTTGCCAACACTCGTGTTTTTTTTTTTTACTAATCCATCTCTGATCGGTAAAAAGAAGTAAACTTTTCTTTTTTTTAAAGCCCATGCTCCAAAGCATCGGGATGTAGTACAGCATGGCTAGAAAGAACCAAAGTCAAAGCCAATAGGTCCCACAGGCGAGAATAATTGGCGTTGCCAGTGCTTGGTTACTTTTGAGAGTGAAATTCTGGCCATCAAAAGCTCTAAAATATTTCTTTAAAGTATCTATCCCATCTTCCCATTCAGTCACAGTTTGGGAGAAGAAATTTGGTAGTTGAATTTATTGCCTATGCACCTTCACTGACTGACACATACACAAAAAGTGTTTGGGAGCACTTCTCCCAAGTAGGTGCCTTGTTATCCTATGGAATACTACTTGAGCAGTGACTGGTTTCTTTGCAATTCCCTTCTCAGACACTAGGGGGCATGTTTACAAGCCCCTTGCGCCACCGGTGTGTCACTTATTTGATCCTCTGGCGGCGCATAGTGCAGATCCATATCTACGAGGCCATGCAGAGCCACTTTGCATGGCTTTTCATGGCTTCACAGACATGGTGTAAGGCAACGCAGCCCAAGTCACTGTGCATCGGGGGGCATTCCATGGGCATTGCAATGGGTTTTCCCACAGCAACACCTATGGGTTTAGACGCATTCCTAGATTTACAAGGACATGTAAACCTGGGAAAGCGTCAAAATTGCATGCCTCCCCGGGGGGAGGTGTAAGGAGGAGAAATATCTTCATTTCTCCTCATTTTTTCCTCTTTCTATGTGTGCTACAGCAGCACACATAGAAATAGGAAAAAGCCTCATGAATTGTTTTTGTGCAGGGAGATACCCCTTCCTGCACAAAAACAATCCTGTCAACAATGCAAACACTCTGGCACCATGGTGCAAGAGTACGGCGGCGCTTGCTGAGAGGGCAGAAAAGCACCATATCTCGTAAAAACGGTTCATTCCTGCACTTTCTAATTGGCGTAGCGCAGCACAGCAAATAGACTTGCGACGCTTCCCTACACCAAGTGTTGTAAATATGCCCTGTGTTTTGTGTGTTATTGAGTTTTTTTGTTTTGTTTTTAAGTCCTCTCACTATGTTTAAAGAGTTGTCACCTGTTTGCTCCTAATTGTAGCACGAGTAGGCAGAGCAGTGTGTACTTCATGAGTGGGCACATCAGCAAGGTCACTTGCATTAAGGGGCATATTTACAAGGCCCTTGCGCCACCGGAGCATAACTTTTTGCAACGCTCCAGTGGTGCTGTGCCCTGCACCATATTTACACTCACTTTCTGTGACTTAACGCTGCCTTGTAAATATGGGCTGCCCTGACACAGTTTTCTGTGGCAAAGGGGCATGCAATTGATGTTGCTGAGGGCCTACCCACGCAACACCCATTGCTTTTTGACACTGGCCCAGATTTACAAGGAAACTCAAATGTGAGGCAGCATCAAAAACTAATGCCACCCCAGGTGTGGTGTTAGAGCTGTGCAATGAGGAGAAATACTTTTAGTTCTCCTCATTTTTTGCTCTTTCTATGTATGCTGCTTTTTGCAGCACACATAGAAGGAGCAAATAGCCATTAGTGATTGTTTTTGTGCAGAAAGTTGTCCCTTTATAAACAAAACAATCACTCCCCACAACGCAAGAACCCTTGCCCCATGGTGCACGGGTGTCTATTTTGTCGCTAGGCAGCTGATTTAGTGCCTGTGAAGGGGAGAACACAGGGATGCACCGTATTCTTGTCAATATGATGCATCCATGCATTTTGGAAATGACGCAGCTCAGCGCAGCAAGATTGCATGCCCGTCAGGGCGGGGCCTGCTGGCATTTCGAGTGGTGCGCATGGTGCGCACGAGAACAAGTAATGCTGCTGAACAGCACAATGCTGATTGTTGCTGCACGCTCTGTGCCAGTTCAGTGGGAAACCTTCCAAGTGTCGTGATCCACGTTGCTATGCTGGTGCTTTGGTGAATTTGCCATGCTTCGCATAATTGGTCCGCGCTGTTATTCTGTTTAAGAGAAATTGAAGTTTGGGGTCATAATTTCATATTTTATCTCAGTCGCTTTGATTGTCCCAGCTGTGTGTGGTGTGGCACCCTCAATCCTTTTTGGAAATCCCTCTTGGTCATCCTTAAGAACAGTTGCAGGTTTTACTCTTCTTCGCCGCTTGGGACCTGGTGACTGCTGGTGGCACTCATCACCAAATAGTAATCAATGGCTGACCTGTCACTGGTATTCATGTATATTTATTGTGTTCCGCAGAGACATGACTACTGTCTGCCACACAGCCAGCAGTCTGCCTCATTCTGCTAAAAGTATCAGACCACAGGCCACCACTCATTAACTAATTAAAGCAGTGGTTTCCAACCTTTTTACTTCTGTGGACCCCCACTTTATCAATACCTGAACCCGGGGACTCCCACTGAATCAATATTGGAATCCGGGGACCTCCCCCAATGAGTCATTACTAAAATAATAATATGTTAATATTATTACATTTTCTAAGCAGTCACAGATCCCCTGCGGAGTCTTTGCGGACCCCCAAATGTCCCCGGACCACAGGTTGGGAACCGCAGCATTAAAGATTTGCAGTACATGATAACAATCTCTTCACTGGGTGTCTGTTTGACGTATGGTAACACCACGTGGCACACAGCGGCTCCCTGTGAGTTGACAAGTCTGAGCTGTTATCCTTTTAGCACAATTAGTAAATTTAGCTGCTGAGTTAATTCCACCATCAGCACCTTCAAAAACATAATTTGCCAAGTCAAATAACAGTTGATAATCTTGGCCTAAGGCAACTGGCGCTTTACAACATGTTTATCCTAGTATATTGCTGTGTTCAAAACATTAATCTTGACTATGAAAAAATAAGCTATTTTCAGCACTGACAGTGTAGACAACATAGGATTTGGACCTGCAATGACATCTTGTGATAACAATTCACCTGGAGATTAGGTAGACCTTCTGAGAAGCTTGTTTTAGATGATAGCTGAAGTGGTTGATTTAAATGATTCATCACTTGGGTATTATTAGCAACCAAAGGTTTTATTTTGTAGGCAGTAGATTTGCAAAATAAAATAAATCTTAGCAGAAAATTTAGTACCTGTAGAGCAAAACAAGCATGGTCAAGTTGGTCTAGAGTTCAATTCTTTGTTTTGTTTTGACAATTTTATAAATATTGATGAGGGATAAAAAAATGCAAAGAAGCAAAAATGTTTTCTGGTCTCGTATACCACACATGGCTTTAGTATGCATGGAAGGGAACTATTTTGTGTGTGGATGTGCTCCTTGTTAAACAGCAGAATGCCATCACTCACAGTGAAGATATAATCAATCAATCATCTATAGAGCGCAGCAAATCACCTGTGAGGTTCTCGAGGCACTGGAGCTGTGTGCTGCTGCGTGGAAGAATGATCACTCGAATATCAGTTATTTTGTTCTCTTCTGAATTGCTGGAATGCCGATGCGGTCCTGAGGTACAGGGGGAGGTTGTTCCACGCCTTGGCTGCCAGGTGTGAGAAGGAGCATACTCTGCTGTTGGCTCGACAGATCCATGGGGTATCTGGGAGGGAGAGGGAAGGTGATCATAGGTGTCTGGTCGGTTGGTGGAAGGTCAGGCATTTTTTTATGTATGCTGGGCTTTCGTTGTGCAGAGCCGTGTAGGCATGGGTCGGCATCTTGAACTGGCATCTCTTCTGAATCGGGAGACAGTGTTGTTTTTTTAGATTGAGTGTGATGTGGGTCCTTCTGGGGAGGTCAAGTACGAGTCTTTCCATGGAGTTCTGTGTTGTCTGGAGTCTCTTCAGGAGGCGTGCTGTGATTCCTACATAGAGCGTGTTTCCATAGTCCAGTCTGATGGTGATGAGGTCCTGCGTGACAGTCCTTCTGGTGTCTGCTGGGTGCCACCTGAAGATCTTGCAGAGCATGCGAAGGGTGTGGAAGCAGGGGGATGAGACTGCTTCAACTTATTTCTTCATGGATAGCTTGCTACCCAGGATGATGTCAAGGTTGCAGGCTTGGTCTGTTGGGGCAGGGGTGCCGAGCTGTGCGGGCCATCATGTGTCAGTCCATGGCAAAGTGTTGTTCACAAAGATGAGGACCTCTGTTTTTTGGTGTTAAATTTGAGACAGTTGTACTTCATCCAATCCGCTACATTCATCATGCATCTGTGGAAGTAGTTTTTGTGGTGGTGGGATCTTCAGACATTAAGAGGATGAGCTGTGTGTCGTCGGCGTAGGAGATGATGTTGAGTCCATGTGATCTGACTGTGATGGCCAGGGGGGCCATGTAGGTGTTGAAAAGGGTCAGGCTGAGGGACAATCCTTGGGGGAGTCTACAGATGAGCTTTTTGGGGTCTGAGGTGAACAGTGGGAGACTGATCCTTTGGGTTCTGCCTTTGAGGAATGAGACAATCCATTTCAGGGTACTTTCTTGAATCCCGATGTGGTGGAGTCTGTTGATCAGGATGTGATGGGAGACGGTGTCAAACACGGAGGACAGTTCCAGGAGGATGAGGGCTGCTGTTTCCCCATGGTCCAGGAGGGCTCTGATGTCATCTGTGGCTGCAATCAGGGGTATTTTGATGCTGCAGTTATCTCTAAATCCAGATTGGGAGGGGTCCAGGAGGTTGTGGTCTTCTAGGTGTTGGGTGAGTTGCTGGTTGATCATTTTCTCAGATACTTTTTTGGGATAGGGGAGCAGAGAGATATGCCAGTAGTTCTTCAATTCATCTGGGTCGGCGGATGTTTTTCTCAGGAGGGGCCTCACTTCAACTTGCTTCCAGACCTCCAGGACGGAGGCCACGGTGATGGAGGTATTCAGAACCTTCCTGAGCTTGTTGCTGATTGTCTTGCTTCTGAGATTAAAGATGTGGTGGGGGAAAGAGTCAGTGGGTGCTCCCGAGTGTACAGAGTTCATAATGGAGACAGTGTCTTGTGTGGTGAGGAGTTCCCAGTGAATTAGAAGGTGTTCAGGGTATGAGTTTGTGTATGTGAGCTGGTTGATGCCGTCTGCAGCGAAAGGTTGGCATTCGAAGTTTTCATAGATGGCTGAGATCTTGGTGTGGAAGAAGTCCGCAAGGTTGTCGCACAGTTCCTGGAACAGAGTGATGTTGTTCTTGGTGGCTGCGGGATTGGTGAACTCCTTCACAATGGCGAACAGTTCTTTGCTGTGTTTGTGCGGGGTTTGATGTGGTCTGCTAGTGCGTTCTTCTTGGTTTCTTCCAGGAGGTGGTCGTACTGGTGATGGCGGTCCTGAAGGCAATGTGGTCTTCTGTTTTCTTGCTGATGCGCCACTTGTTTTTTTGCTGATGCGCCACTTGCTGGACTATGGGTGAGGTGGGCTGACCCATTGTCCCATGATGTATGATGTATGCTGTAGTTGGTGGAAGAAAAATGTAAATTACACAACAACATGCTAATGCATGATAAGGGCTGTCTGAACATCACTATGAGTAAGTATATTAGGTATAGAATATTATTAAAAACATAGTTGGGGGTGAACGCCAGAACTAAAATTGTAATTTGCAAAGTATGATTCGCAAATGTACAATGACTTGGCATTTGCAAACTTTCACAATACTAAAGTAGGGAATCGCCAATAGCAGCTTGCAGTCCACCACATTGTCAAGTGGTAAAGGTAGTCATTCCAAGTTCCATAAAAGCTATGCACTGTTCATCAATTGTTATTAAAGATAAAGACAAGATGGAAGTCCTCATCTTTGGGAACAACACCTTGCCATGGAACAACACTTTTTGGCCTGATGAACTCAGCCCTTCCCCCGCCCAGCAGACCATACCAGCAACCTCTGCATAATCTTGGGCAACAAGTTATCCATGCACACAAAGCCCTGCACAATGAAGGACCAGCATATATCAACAAACTAATGACCTTCCACCAACTGACCAGACACCAGCATTCTGCCTTCCTTTTCCTCACAGGCACCCCCTGGAACCATTGATCCAACAGCAGAGGACGCTCCAACCTTCCCATGCACCTCAGGAACGCCACATCTCTTCAGGAATTCAGAAATGGACTCAAGCCATGGCTGTTCAAATTAACAGGGCACCGCAAAGCAGCTAGCAACTCTAGTGCCTTGAGAACTTCATGGGTCATTTGCCACGCTTTATGAATCCAAATTAATTGATGTGAATTGAGCAGTTTATAATTCTAAGATATACAGAAAGACATTATCTAGAAAGACAATACATATGTACATTTAAATGTGTTTTTATAATTTACCTAAACTTATCTCACAAAAAAAATATTTTGTAGTTAGTGCACAATCACACAAGGAGCTGCAACTATTAACAAGAGGAAGAGGGAACATGTAAAAAGAAAAAAATAAATTAAATGTCCAAATAGCAACACCTTCACAGTGTTTCACTACCCATTGGAACACAATTCTGTTCATTTTAAATACGAGAGCTGACTGCGAACACTTCCTCAAACCTCTAACAAAACTACTCACATACATTTAAATGGAATATTAAAAAATGTTGGATGTCAACCAAAATGTTACTGCTTTAAAAGTAGAGAGGTTGCACACAACAGATGTGGAACAGATGTGGAGGGGGAAATTAACCTAGGTATGGATTTTTTCTCTTGAACTATTTTTATTCCCTTTAAAATGCTTCAAATAATTAACAGCTCATACCTCCTCTCAAATGTTAATCAGTTGCTTTCTTTCCTCTCTGTGTTAATACCTCAGTACTCCTTTACTTCAGCTTGCTCCAAGGGAAATCCTTTAAATTTAACATGATCTGTTCCAACAAAACGGCATTCAGGAGTGCTGCTCTTTTTTCTTACATACAGAATGTACATGTTCTGAGCTATTTGTACAGGTACCAATAATGATAAGCATCATTTGCTTTAGCAGAGGAAAGTTCTTATTTTACTTTTCACATGGAGCCTACAGTTCTTACCCTTCCAGTCTGGGGGTACATGCATCACAGCATGATTATGGTTAAGCTGTGGCCAGGCTATGGGCTGCATGCATCATTATTTGACCTGTGTGTAGATCAGGGCAGGCTATTGGGTGGCATACATCACTTAAAGGCTGTGTGTTGGCAATGCATAGGCTGTGTAGTTGCATTATTCATATACAGGTTGCATTTTGTTATTGCTGGGTTGATGTCCATGCATTATATTTGGACCCATACTATGTTGAAGGTGTGGAAGGCAGAGTTGCATGCTTCAATCTGCCATGGACAGGGCCAGAGCGGGAACCCAAAGCAGCCCTGGCAACTTTTTTCAGACCAGCCCCCATAGGGTGCATAGCGAAAAAGCCTGACCATTACAATGTGGCTCAGGAGCGATTGCACCCCCTCAAGAAAATTTGGGGAAAATGGCAAAAAATGTGCATTCTACAACACATTTTTCATTACATATTCAACTGTGTTCGTTTTTAAAGCCTAGTAAATGATGACATTGCAGAGCACCAGGACAAGGAAATCTTTACTGGGGCTCTTCAATGAGTCCCTTGCCATCACCTTCTAACAGTGCCTCTAATCTCACTGTAGCCCCTCTCTTACATGTATTTAATTAGCTTCATAGTGCATAAGGTGTTGGAGCACTTTACATCACACACACACATACAGAAACAATGAATTGTGCATGTGTAAATCATGTATTGAAAATGTTACATAAGACAAAAGCTGTAGGATTCATGTCATCCAAACTGGCAGGCACTTTTAAGAATGCTTGGTCTGGGCCAGCATAAACCTAGGATTTAGAAAGTAAGACAGTGGTTAGGGTTGAATTTACTAATAACACTTTGTTTCTATTCAAACAAACCCTTTTTAGCAAAATTAGGATAATTAAAGACTGGGAGGAAACTACTTTCTAACCTGTAACCTGCAGTTTGCTTGCAGCTCCTTGATGGCAATTCATAGCTCACTATGCTAGATTACTTTTGTAACTTATGAACTGCACAGTAACAAAAGAATCTCTGTGACAAAAGCAGTAACCCACTGTGCTATGCACATAAAATACTGTTCTGTAATCTGCATAGTACATGTTCTTTGCAGCAGGAATATTAACTATCTGCGCCACCTTGGATGAGTCAAAACTTACACTGGACAAAACCCGATCTCTCTCCAGCAGGTATATTAATATTAATCACCAGAATTACCATGGCATTTTTATTGTTGCCTGAAAACTATTTATCCCCCGTGCCAAAATCCAACACAGAGGGTGGGGGCCTTAAATAATGGTGCTAAGTTTGCTTAGCGCCATTATTTAACACCTGGGAATGGGCAATGATAAGGGGACCTGTAGGCATATGTCCGTGGTCAGAGACCATGGAAAGTGCCCACAGGTGCCCTTCCCTGGCCCCAGGGACACCCCCACCCACCCCCACCCACGCCAGAGGGACACCACAGGATGGGGGACCCATCCCAGGTAAGTATATATATTTTTTTATTTTACCCCGCTCAGGGCCCTGACTTGGGGCCCCCATGGCCATTGGGGTCGTGGGCATGGCTCCTGTCTTTGCTAAGACAGGAGCCATGTTCATGGGGTTTGTGCACCAGAAAATAGCGCTACACTGCTTAGAGGCAATTTGTCTGCCTCTAAACACTGTAGTTCCATAATTCGGCGCACAGGCCCCCATTTCCCCTATGCCTCCCCCGCCCTGTTAGCGTCCTCTCGAAGGACGCTAACAGGGCATTAGCGCAGGCTAGCGCCATTCCATAAATATGGCACCCGGCCGGCGTCCTGGAATGGCGCTAGCCGGCGCTATACATTTTCATGCAATACGGCGCTAACGCAGCTTTGCGTGAAAAAGTATAAATCTGGCCCTTAGTTGCCAGTGGGCACTAAGAACAAGTACATTCCTGCTCCCTATTAGACAGATCTTGCCCTTGGTTCTGTCTCACTATGGTTTGAATGGACAATTAATCACCACAAATGCCTGCAGTTTCGGAAAATAATGTTTTGTCTGCACTGAACGCTGACCACGGCTCAGCCAACCACAAGACTTAGAACAATGTCATTACTTTGTTTTCATGCATTCGAGGTTCTAAGTTTGCTGAAAGTCTGAAGCAGGCAGGGATTTTTGGCTTGTTTATCAGTCTGTCAGGGTTGCCGTTGGAAGATGTGTGCCAAAAATACCTATTACACCCAAGCTGGCAGGTTAATGCCCTCCCTCCTCATTATGTGCCCTCGCCTGTGGCTTTGACTGTTGACTTGGGAGGAAGCAATAAACTTAGGTTAACGGCATCAATTGAGGACATTAACCCTTGTTAAGACCCTCAGCAGAGGGCAAAAATAATTAATAATTTAGGAACCTATAGACAATTATTATTAATATCCTGAAGTGCCTTTGAAGATTTTTCCACTTATTAAAGACTGACTGTTTTGCAGCAAAAATGGCATTTCATCTACCCACAAAAATTCTATTACCATTTATTATAGTGTATTTTTGGCATTTTTATCTTTGGCGGCCATCCTCCAGTTTATTCTTCTTTGATCTTCTTAAGTCATTTTAGACTGCTTCTGTTACTAATGTGTTTTTTGCTGATCATTCTATGATCAGTCCATTATATCCTATGGAACTCGTAATACGGCTGGTGGTATATCCGTCACTTTACTGTCACTTTTGGGACGGATTAACACCTCCTCCAAAGTTGTAATAACCCCCTAAGGGGGTCATTCTGACCCGGGCGGGCGGCGGACGCCGCCCGCCTGGCGGGAACCGCCAAATGGCCGCTCCGCGGTCAGAAGACCGCGGAGGCCATTCAGACTTACCCTCTGGGCCGGCGGGCGCCCGCCAAGGGAGCTGCGACGGGTGCAGTTGCACCCGTCGCGATTTTCACTGTCTGCTATGCAGACAGTGAAAATCATGCTGGGGCCCTGTTAGGGGGCCCCTGCACTGCCCATGCCAGTGGCATGGGCAGTGCAGGGGCCCCCAGAGGCCCCACGACACCCATTCCCGCCATCCTGTTTCTGGCGGTGAAAACCGCCAGAAACAGGCTGGCGGGAAGGGGGTCGGAATCCCCATGGCGGCGCTGCTTGCAGCGCAGCCATGGAGGATTCTCCCAGCCGGGGGTAATCCGGCGGGAAACCGCCGGACCCGGCTGGGCGACCGCAGTGAAGCACCGCCAGCCTGTTGGCGGTGCTTCCGGCGACATCCACCCTGGCGGTCATAGACCGCCAGGGTTGGAATGAGGGCCTAAGTGTCTACCCTGGGCTGACCTCTCCACCCCTCCATGGCGATGCCTGCAGAGGGAATCCCGAGGACCCCCCGGACCGAGACTGCCCGGGATGAAGATTTCCGATGCGTGGAGAAGCACTACTCCCGCAGCCCCCAGACTTGAGAGAGACCGACCACCAGTGCAGCAGTGACCAGCAGGCAGCCCTCCTCCCTGTCCAGTGGGTGGCTTGCCCGAGAAGCCCCCCTGTGCCTTGCCTGCAGAGCCTAAGTGACCCCTGGGGTCCACCCATTGAGTTCCATTGGGAACCTGATGCCCTGTTTGCACTCTGCACCCGGCCGCCCTGAGGGTGCAGTTTGGTGCCTACTTGGGCCCCCCCAGTGCTCCTCTAAAACCCTCCCATCTGACCTCTGACAAAGCAGGTACTTACCTGCAAGCAGACCGGAACCGGAGTACCCCCGTCTCCATAGGCGCTCACGTTATTTTGGCTCCTGTTTGACCTCTGCACCTAACTTGCCCTGTGTTGCTGGTGCTGGGTGTTCGGGGTTATCTTGAACCCCCAACAGTGGGCTACCTATGCCCCAGAGACTGAGTCTGTAAGATAATTATTTACTTCCAAATATGTACTGTATTTTCCTCCCCCAGGAACTGTTGAAAATTCAACTGTGTCCACTTTAAAAAAAAACTTTTTGCCATTTTAAAGAAAACTGTATGTATTGTCGATTTGATTCAAAGTACTGAACTTACCAATGCAAAGTACCTTTCATTTAATGTACTTACCTGCAAACTGAATCCTGTAGTTCTAGAAATAAATAAACAAAAGATATTTTTCTATATAAAAACCTATTGGTCTGGAGTTAGTCATTGAGTGTGTGTTTTCACTTATTGCTTGTGGGTGTACAACAAATTCTTAACACTAGTCACTGATAAGCTTGACTGCTCGACCACACTGCCACAAATAGAGCATTAGTATTATCTATTATTGCCTCTGTCAAGCCTCTGTGGAACCCCTGGACTCTGTGCATACTATGGCACATATTTATACTCCCTGTGCGCCGGATTAGTGTCATTTTTTTTAACGTTAATCCGGTGCAAACTTAACACCATATTTATACTTTGACGCTAGACCCGTATAACGTCAAAATATCCTAGGGTGCGCCATTTTCTGGATGCGTGAAACCGCCTTGCATCAATGATATTCAAGGTAGGTCTTCCCATCTAAAAAATGACTTAAACACCCATGCGCCATATTTATCCAACCGCGCAAAAATGGCGCACGCCTGGTAGGTGGAGACGGAAAATGGCGCAAATCCCGATTTGCGCCAAATTTTAACGCTTGGGTCAGGGCAGGTGTTAAAATGGGGCAAACACACCACTACTTAAGGAAAACTCACACAAGCAACATCATTGCTCAAAAAGGAAGACATGGAGGTGCTACTCATGCAGCATGCACGAAGACGCAGAGCACAGGAGCAACAGCAGCAGCTACCACCACACCAACATGGACTCCAAAGGCAACGCAGAAGGCAGGAGAGGATATTCAGGACCAGGACAACCCTTCAGGGCCTCAGGGAACATTATATCATCCAGAGGTACAGACTAAACTGGCAAGCCATTCAGCAGCTGCTGCGCCACATTGAGCCACAGTTGGCAGCCAGCTTGCAGACACCCCAGATCATTCCACTGGAGACCAAGCTGCTAGATGTCCTGCACATGTTGGCAAGTGGCTCTTTTCAAACCACTGGTGCCCTGGTTGCCGGGATCTCACAGCCCTCATTCTCTGCCTTCCTACCTAAGGTACTGGATGCCATCATCTCCCTCACACCCTGCCACATCAGCTTCCCCAACACACAGCAGAAGCAGCAGGAGACCAAACAGGGGTTTTATCAAATTCATTGCTTCCCGCACGTGCTTGGTGCAATTGACTGCACACATGTCCGGATAGTGCCACCTGCTGCAACTGAGCACCTATACCGCAACAGGAAGCACACACAATGTGCAGGCCATTGTGGATCACCGTGGATTGTTCACCAGCATCATGGCAAAGTATCCTGGGAGTGTACATGATTCATTCATCTTCCGCCACAGCACCATCAATCAGCACTTCCAGGATGGACGATATGGCACTGGCCTACTTGTTGGTAAGTACAAAAACCTAGTAATTTACACACAGCACAGCAACCCTGTAGGACACTCAACACATACACCACTACATTGACACGTGGCCAGGAAGACACTGAGGTGTGACACTGGTAGTCATGTTTGATATCCTGACCCAATGGGATACACACCTATGGACAAATGACAGATGCAAATAACAAAAGATGCCACTCTAGAGCCACACAGGACCAATTTAAAACCACACAGTGACAATGGCATGGCCTTAACTGGCAGTACAACTTGGAAGGTGAACCTTTCAAAATCACATCAATAACACTCAATCCCACACCCTTCCAAGCAATACGTCCTGTGTAAGGGGTGTGTAATGTGTGTTGCTGCAGGTCAAACACCATGAGACACATAGCATGATGATGCTGACTGAATGAAGGTGACATGGAATTATTGAGACAGTACCAACATATCACATCACTCCTGGGGTGACATTGCCAGCTAGCAATAAAGAAGTGGACTGTGCTATGAAAACATGTGGATGTGACACTAATGCAAAGTGCACACTGCTACACATACGGATTGAGACAATTCCCCATATACATAACAGATGTACAGGCAGATGGACCTTCCTACACTAAAACCTTCACCCCCACAACCAAGTTAGCCAGCTTACCTGGAGCAAGTTCAGTAGTGTAGGTACACATTTACACATGAGCCAACTTGGTGAGGGCACAAAAATAGGTTTGCATAGAACTTGTCACACATGGGATAATTGTGCATTGTCAATTGTGAACATTTCAGTGCTGCCAACTTATGGAGATGTGTTGTGCATTGTCACCTAGCCAAATCAAATGGCCTCACTGTTGCATTTCACCTGCAATTATATATGTTGAATTGGATGGGATGTTCAGGCCATATAGTGCAACCATGTTACCACCACAGTGGAATCGATTGTGTGTGTGGAAGTATCATGTCACCTCCAGTGAAGGCACATGGACACTTCTTTCACATTACATAACGCATGGGGGATATACACTGAACAGCAAGTTTCTAAATATACCACTGATATCATGTCAATCAGCCAAACACCAGTTTTGATAGTCAAACAGCCCAATGCAGAAAGAACATCACAGAAGCCTAGGATCCCACACAATACCACAAACACAGATGAGTCACAGACGACATAAGATTACAACTGCCATGCAATTCTCATTTTCTCTTTCAGCTTATTAGGGTTACGGGATCCAGGCATGGATCATGACCCCAATTACCAACCCAAGCACAGCAGTAGAGCGTGCCTATAATGAAGCACATCGTAGGACACGCACCATAGTTGAGCGGACTTTTGGCATCCTGAAGACCAGATTCGGGTGCCTGGACATCACCGGACGTCACAAAAAAGAAAATGACAGGTAGGGACAAATTAAATCCTAAATTAAATAAACAGTCATTAATTCTGTTAATCCTAGATTTAATTTCTTTCTCAGATTTATTTCAGATTTATTTCAAAAAATTAAATAGTAAAAAAGGAAGCTATGGTAGTGTAATCCAAAGTCTAATACACATAACATAAATTGCTGCACTATTATTTACAAAACTCATATATAAACCACAATGAGCCACACATTGCACAAAGTACAGTAACAAAACTAACAAAACATCATACCCTACACATTTAAACAGTGGTCACTATAACACAACTACCAAGGTGATCCACTTCTATTAACTCAGCCAGTGGGCTTTTAATGCACTTGACTATCACTCGCTTGTGTATTTCTTTCACACAAGCGTGTATTGGTGCATTTTGAAATATTTTTTACTATATAGTCCATTAATTCGGTAAGCCCAATGTACTTGTAAGGAGAAGTCAACGCGTTTCGGCCTGTAGATTAAGGCCTCATCAGGACTGGATAAGGGCACAAGTGATTTTTGTGGAGAACGACAACCGGTCAAGCCCTTTAGTCATCTCACATTTCGGGCCGGTTATTGAATATATCGAAGCCGTCAAGGCTCCAAACTCTCCGGCTACAGCGTTTACTAATCGCGTATCATTCTTCAACCACGTTGATTCAGGTCGCGTGTCTGCGTCAATCTGGTTGCTGGACATCACCGGAGGCAGCCTCCTATATTCCCATGAAATGGTCTAAAAGATCATTTTGACCTGTACCATCCTGCACAACATTTGTGTAAGGAGGAACATTCCCCTCTATGAACCAGATCAACAAATGCCTGAAGAGGAGGATGCTGGCCGTGAAAATGAGGGGGAACATCCAAACACAGCTGCAGGATTGCGTCGGAGACAACACATCGTACAAAACTTCTTCTAACTATAGTCACCATCACCACTTTGTCATCATATGTAATTAAACACCTCACTTCATCACTCAATCATGCTCTGGGTAATTATTTATGCATCACATGATCTCTAGGAATCATAATCAAAGTTTTGCCTCATGGAGCATTGCAAAAATACAAATTTGCATACTGAAAAAGCCACATCACATTTGATGGGTATGAATGTACAGCAAACATCACACACAGTGGTAATGCCATATATCCTGTCTATTTCACATTTGAAGGGCAATATCAGAGGACCACAGCTATGAGACACATCCATGTTGCCAACATGGTCCATTGCAGCATATGTCACCCAACTAAGACACCATCAATCACAATGTAAAAAAGTGATTCATACATGAGGCAGCAGATGTGCAATTGCATTGGTAACAGGAATGTATGACCAGACCCTTGACAGAAGTACGTGTGGGATCAGCTATCTCTGCAAGGAGCATGTGTGACAAGAAGTGCATCAAACCTGAAAATGGATAGCACAAGTGGCCCAGGTATGACAAGCATTGCTCACAAGACATGCCCTCCGCAGTTCATCCCAGGTAATGAGTCCTGCCACTGCCATTTTTAAGTCTCTCCCCTCCCTTCTCTAGGGGGCGCTGTAAATGGACTATCTGTACTCTGAGAATCTTCATCTACACTTACCCAGACTCCCATTCTGACCCCTGTGTGCTTCTCTCTTCGGGATGGCATGCCATAGTCATAGTTCATCAGTCTGTATGGACTTCAGGTCCGATAATGCACTGCCTGGTAGTCGTTAAGACCTGTAATCAGCTGTCCATTGCTTCCCATGTGAAAGGTCCAGTTGGCCCTTTGAACTTGATTCTCAACTCCAGGACTTGTGAGAGACTGAAGGCGCACACACCTGTGAGCACTTCCATGCAGACCAGCCATTTGAACCTGCCCTGCCCTTGCTGTTGCCTGGAACTGCTTAGAAGCTGCCATTTTGTTCATGTTTGTTCCTGACAGAGCCTGCATCCTGTTAGCCAGACTGGTTCCAGTCTTTGCATTAACCATAGAGGTTCCTTGTGGCTACATTTGTCTCATAGTTGCTTTCCATGCCCTCTTTTTCCTCCTGGGGTATTGTGTCTGGTAGGTCTACGATGAATCCTCCACTGTATAGTATAGTTTAATCAGTTTACTTATCGTATTCTGTTCTGGGACATGTATTCAAATGGCCTAATCCAGTCCCCATCCCTTGTCTGGATTTGCATGTATTCATTAGTGCCAGACAGTGACAGTGTGCTATTGCTGTATGCATGGATTTGGTACTGTGCCTCCAGCACAACAAACAAGGGCTGCTAATGTGTATGTAAGGACAAAACATGTTTGTGCCCTGACGGTCCAGACACAGATTCACTTCTGCCACCACCTTTTGATGGGGCTTGCGTGGTGACTAGCTGTGAGATTTATCAGCACAGAGGCACTGATGTTCCCTGTTGCAGTGGGAATTTTAGAGCCCACCCAGTGTACAAATGCTGTGATGAAACCTGCCTGTTTCCTATTACTGATCCATAAGGTATTTGAGCACACCAAGGTTGCTCTGTCGTCAGCCTTCTAAAAGTTCTGCTGTGCCATAGCTGGACTATCCCCATGTGTGTCGTTAGTCGATCTTTGGCTTTTGGTCAAATCTGCTTTGAAGGATACTCTGTTAATTCAAGGGTTGGCTCCACAGACTCATGACTAGACCTGCACGTAACTGTGACAACATGAAGGCCAATACTGACACAGGGTACACATAGCCACACAGTTGAACTGGACACCTTTGTGCAATGAACCACTGGAAATATGTGAACACATGCAGCATGGTCTGCTGGTCCTCCACAGCCGCAGGAGAAACATAGGTCATTTACATGACTCAAACTGTGTTGTACATAACAATTTTAGGATTGGATTTGAGACTCTGTGTCACAAACACTGTACCTACCTAGCATGTTCAAATGCCTGACTGATGGGTAGTATACACACAAGTGACCATGAAGTGGTATCCAACATTTAATTACATGTGAGGGGTAACATATCTGACATAGCCATTATCAACCGTCCTCGATCTTTCCTGTGTATAGTTAGTCAGGGGAAATGTTTTGTCCCCAAAGTCAAGGAAGTACACACAGCATACGACGCAACAGATATAACAAACACCTATCATGACTGATGTACCTCAATGAATGGCATCTGATGGTTATACACATTTATAACACATTCATACATGCACATTACGCCAATTTTTTCTCATGACGTTCTCACAGAGGCACTACAATAACTTGAACAGACAATTCACAGACATAAACACACAGGCCATGAGTCTATTTGTGTAGTAACGTAGCCTTGCTGTCCTCTATTGATGCAACACCTGCTCAAACTAGAAAATACCTATTTTATTTCCAAAGTTTGTGTTGCTGTTGCGTCAGTTAAGAGAGCTAATCCTGCACAACAACATGAGTATTATGGGACACACACACGTGCCCAAACACGAGAACACACACTGCAGGTCATACCATCCTATCCTTGTATAGTTATAGGCTGCATGCCTGTAAAAAATTGAAAAATCACACAAACGGTTATCCGGTTATCCATTTAAAATGTATTGATTCTTGAATGTAGGGGAATTTTCAGGCATATGCATCAAAAAATATTTCCGCAAACCCCGTAAGCGTCATAAATTACACACAATGCAAAAAAACGGCCCGTAATTGAGACAAGAAGTGATGTAATAGGATATCCTGTTTGCAGAAATAGTACAGTGGGTGTAATTTCACTTTCACTTTGCAGTCTGTGATTATCCTAGACTGTGTGGCTGTGTCTTGAGTGGTCTCTGTGAATATTGTAAATTTGTCTCCTGTGTGCTATTGATATTGTATTTTGATGTTTTGTAAGTGTCTGTGGTATCCTGTGTAAGTGTTTTTTTGTCATTTATTGTAATTAGATTTGTCTTTGTACTGTTGGGAGTCTGTTTGTGGGTATTGTTAGTTGGGGTATTGTTGGGCTGGGTGTGGGTTAGTTAAATTTCCTTTACCTACCTCCTTTCCCTGTTTTTCCCTCTTTACCCTTTTCTCTCCTAATTTTTTGAGATGTTGGGAAGGCCACGTCTGGGGTGAATGGGTGAGGAGGAGCTAGGGGCATTTGTGTGGCTGGTGTGCCACTTTCTCCCCCTGATGTTGGTGGCTGGCAGCCGGGTGATACAGGGGTATCACATGGAGGCAAGAAGGCTCAGGTGGGCAAAGGTGCTGTTCCACCTGCGGCGCATATTCAACAGCCAGCGCAACGAGCACCAGCTGAAGCATCGCTGGGCTGACCTGGTGGCCTGAGAGCAGGACCTGCTGGACCAGCTGGGTGTGGTGATTGGTGGCCCTGTTGGTGAGTACAAAATTGACTAATGTGTACAGTACAATGCTCTGGAGTGACAGTAGCAGATTTTGTGACATGCTGCATGCAATGTTTGTGGACATGTGGAATGCAAGTTGAACAAACTGTGGCCCTGATTTATACAATTTTTGTGTCGCACTACTGTCATTTGTCGACGCAAAAGCCGCGCAATCTCACAAAAGACAAATTTATCTTGTAAATTAGTGCCGCTTTTGCGTCAATAGATGATGGTAAAGGGGCAAAAACAAAATTATGAATCAGGGCCTGTGAGTGTAACAGGAATGGGATGTATTTCACATGCTAATACAAGGAACCAATGTAGTCGCCAGTTTTTTTTAACCATGTCTGAACAGTATTCATGGCCATACGTACAAAGCTCTTCCTAACCTCTGCTATTATCTTAGGTCGATATTTCTACTATGTTTGTGCTGCATTTGCGTTATTTCTGATCGCAAAAGTATAGCACACTTGTAAACGAATGAAGCAAATGCAACACAAAAAAAACCACATCTAGCCCAAAGTTCATTGTTTCTGTGTGTTTACGTCTGGACAGATAATCTTTCACATGGCCAAACCCAAATGTGCCAGGATGCTACCAGATTGCAGTAGCACAAAACAGGTTAATCCCGTGGCTTTTCGGAGTAGGCGTTGAAATCCTATCATTGAGTAGCAGGGCCCAACAACATTTTTGGCTTGGGCGCAATTGCTGGTACTGAGCTAGTGCAGTTACCATCTGTGTCACTTTATAGCCAAACTATTTTGTAAAGTGAATGGGTCATCATGGGATCCCTGCTCTTTGTGAATGCGTGGTCACAAACTATTTTTTAGCATGATGTTGTGCAAGGGACCACTGACTGCTTCCATTACACCATTTTAGTGACGAAATAGGTTGTTAATTTACTTTTGGTACTCCCCTGCTGATATAGTGCAGCATTTGTACAAATGTTAACTTCTCAGTATAAAGGCTGTCACAGATATGGTGGTATGCTAAAATCAGCAGGCCAGCATTCCTGTGAGTGCCGCCATTCCCACAGTGCTTTCAAATAGAGACCTGCCTCATCATGATTGCAGAAGTAGGACATTTTGCTAACCCATGTTTTTATTAGCCGACAGTGTCAGTTCGGTTGTACTACCACTGGTCACCCAACTTGGCAATTCTAAGTTACTGGTTCTGGCAAAGTGTGATTTACGATACCTGATATAGGTACACAGGGCCCAGAGTAACACATTTCATGTGCAATGACTACATCTGTGCCCATGCATTCTGTCAAGGATGATCAAATAAGACACTGTCAGCATACATCTTTTTGTTGTTTTGAATCAGAAAAGTGGCCAATCCATGTTTAGCGTAACATTGTCATCAAGTAACACAAAGGATCCCTGCCATCATGTTGTCATAGGGGGCATATACGGCTCTGGGGACACTGCCAATGTGCCATATGTAACCTACATACAACAATGGCACACCTATAATGGACCACTGAAAGCACATAAATTCCTGAACGCAAATCAACCCACATTAGCATCACACAGTTACTCATTGTCCCTTGATGGACAAGCCACAATACCTGAGTCACTGGTACTGCAGTGCACCAGGGATGTGGCATTGCATGTGGCTCCCAATTACAAATGATGAAATGGAGTACCCTCTGGAATGAATTAAGCACAACATTGAGTAATCATGTTTGTGTGCATATGTGTGTCTATCACTCACTGTAGTGACAGTGTCAATGCATGTTTGCAGTGGTATGTCTGTTGGGGTGTCTACATGCCTAATGTGCAGCTCTTTTATATAAAATGTCACACACAGTGATTTGTTGTTCCAACTTTTGTACAGTGAGCAGACATTGAACACATATCACCCTTCCATGTTTTACAGGTGGACCAGCCCCCTACACAAATTGGTGAAGTGGCTCGATTTGCGGACCCAGACGTATCCAGTAAGTGTTAATATGTTTGTCTTGTGTTGTGTTTGCAGCTGTTGTGTGATTAACTCCTGTGTGTTGGACTCATTGCAAGGTATAATGTGCTGGCACGTGATCTTATATGTGACTTGACTGGAGGTTGACGTATTGTTCCATGGAGTTAGACATTCAGCGTGGAGAGTCATACATTGGGAGTCGAGTGCTGCACAATAGGCATGGGCAGGTGAACAAGGTGATTTGTAGCTACATGTATGCCAGAAATTGATTTGGAGGTGGACAGTATTATAATTTAGTCAGCAAGTCATACCCTAATTCACACAGAACAGTGATGCATCAGTTTTACACACAGACTTGTGCATCTCTGTTAAGTAATGAACATGTAGGACTGTTTGGGTGACTGTCCCGCAGCATCTAGCTCCACATGTTGTACTCCATTTACGTGGCACTTGAGTGAAATGTCATAGGCGTGCATGCAGGTCAAGGCCAGATGGGTGCTTGCGTCAATGTGTTTGATTTTGGAAATGTGTCAGTGAGATCTAATGATATTGACAATTGTCCGCAAATAGAAACATGAATGTAGATGTGATTGTCCAATGGTTGACTCAATCCTAGGTGGCAGGCCTCTTTACCTGTGGTGGACTAACTAAACCCATGGACAGCTGTCCAAAGCTTCGTGGTTGTCCTTGATGTTTGAAAGTATGTGTGGCATGTCCATCCCTCCCTGAGGCACAGGGTTAGGGGTAAAAAATATGTGTAGCTAAGTGTGATGATCACAGTGTAAATGACAGACATGTAATTCAAGCATTCATGTGTTCCAAACTACAATGCCACCTCATGATTACCAACTGCATACGGTCCTGGCAGTTCCATATACAAATCACAGGTCTTGTGTGCCTTGAATTTGATCCAGAAGATAGTGATTAGTCGATCTGGGACATGTTGAGTACTTGCAGCATTTGTTATGTGACTAACAGCAGTACAAATATGCACAGATCATTTAATTAAGGAAACACCTTGTTGTGCATTGCTGTGCTGTTATATAGTTGATGGGTAGGCTGCGTTGGCATGCCATTCCTCAGGGACATTCTATCATCTGTACTGTGATTTGGACTGCATGTGCTATTTTTGATGTAGTGTTAGAATATCATCTGTACATGTATCACACAACGATGTCACTAATGTTTGCCTGTTTCTATTTTTACAGCTGCCAACATGAATGCCCAGGAGATACGGGAAGTTCAGAGGTGGGCAGTGCGGTACCGCCACATACTCGATGTGGAGTCTGGGTTCCGCAATATGGCAAGGAGATATCGTCATGAAAGAGCCAGAGGGGTATGGAGGGCATTTACCCAAGAGGGGGCCGGCATTGCCTACAACTGCCATCACCACCACAGCTCAGACCACAGTGGCCCCAGGGATGACAGCCACTCCAGCAGGTCCCTCGACCTCGTCAGCCCAAGGCCCACAAGCAGCACCTTCTGCACCTCCCCCTCCAACCATGGCACCAGCACCAGCTTCGACAAGTGCTACCCAGATGACCCCAGCTGCAGTATTGGACATGACTGAATTCTGGACACTACAACGTGACATGCAACGTATGTTGCGCTGGATGGACAGGCTGCAGCAGGAGGTGGCCCGCAATAGCAGGAGCCTGCGGGGGATTAAGAAACTCCTGAGGAGGGCCAATTTGTGACTTGTTGTTCCTCACCCATAATTCTGTTCCCTCCCTCCTCTTTCCTTTCTTTAGTAGGTTTAGGGGGCTTAGTGTTAGGTTAGAGTAGGCTGTCAGTTTAGTTATGATAAGTGGGTTGGGGGATGGAGGGTGTAATATTATTACATGTTTGTTGATGATGTTGGGGTTTATGTGTATAAAAATAAAAAATACAAAAAATATATATACATATATATATTTGCTTAGGATAAGTTAGTATGTGTTTAGGTTAGTATATGTTGTCCTACACGTGTCCCGTCATATAAGGGTGGTGGGGGGTTGATGTTTAGAGTGTTTAGTTACATGTGGTAAGTAATTTTTGCTTAGGGTAGTTAGGGCCAGCAGTGGGTAATGTATAGTTAGGATAGGTTAGGTTAGTTTAGGTGTTTCCCATAGTTTAAGTTTCCTTTCTTACTGATATAATATCAGTATGTGTCATATGCTTGGGGATCAGGGCCTTTGCATGAGTGTACAGTGTCATTTTTGTATTTGCATTTGGGTTCCATCCTGCACCCAAATCCCATTCTTGACATGGTTATTCCCACTTCCAAATGAGCTGTCACATTGTCAGCTACAACAAAGCTACTTCTCTATGCATCTGCCATCCATTCCACCCACCACTCAAGGTAACTATGGCTCCCAATGTTTTGTAAAGGTTGGTGTGATTTTAATTCTGTCTTTGTTTGAGTCCTGTGTTGGACTCTTGGGCACTGTGGGACGTCTGCCTGCAGCCTGATGTTCATGTGAACCCTGATAAGCTGAGTGATGTCATAATCTTATGAAGTTCAGTATACATAACTCACATCTGTGATTTCTTACATTGTACTCGCAGGTATTACGTAATTGTCCACACACTCGTACACATCCATTCCTGCTGTATGGTGTGTGTGTGTGATTAAAGTTTAGAGTCAGATGTCACATACATAATGATTGTCTTGAAGGGAATGTGGGCCACTTTGAGTTTCATCTTGTACATACTTTGGACCGGACATATTCATTTCTACAAAGCATTATACAGTTTGAGATCTTTTAACTTCAGAAAAAAGCCTAAGGAAGTACAGATGATGATAAAATCCAGACCCTTGTGCATAGTTATCAGCCCACATTCCTTCAATCAATCAATGATTCGCATTTATAAAGCGCGCTACTCACCCATAAAGGGTCTCAAGGCGCTTGGGGGGGGGGTGGGACAGTGCTCGAAGAGCCAGGTCTTGAGCTGCCTTCTGAAGGTGAGGTGATCAGGTATGGCGCGAAGGTGGCTGGGCAGAGAGTTCCAGGTCTTCGCTGCCAGGAAAGAGAAGGATCTTCCTGCGGCGGTGGCTTTGCGGATGCGGGGTACGGCTGCCAGGGCCTGTCCGGTAGAGCGTAGAGTGCGCGGAGGAGTGTAGAAGGAGACGCGGTTGTTGATGAGTTTGGGTCCGAGGTTGTGGAGGGCTTTGTGTGCGTGGGTGAGGAGTCGGAAGGTGATCCTCTTGCTGACTGGGAGCCAATGAAGTTTCTTCAGGTGTCCGGAGATGTGGTGGTGCAGGGGTATGTCCAGGATGAGACGTGCGGCAGCGTTCTGGATCCGTTGAAGTTTCCTCTGCAGCTTGGTGGTGATGCCAGCGTACAGAGTGTTCCCGTAGTCCAAGCGGCTGGTGACGAGGGCGTGGGTGACGGTCTTCCTGGTGTCGGTGGGGATCCAGCGGAAGATCTTGCGGAGCATGCGGAGGGTGTTGAAGCATGCCGAGGTCACCGAGTTAACCTGTCTGGTCATGGAGAGGGATGAGTCCAGGATGAAGCCGAGGTTGCGTGCGTGGTCGGTGGGTTGGGGAGTGCTGCCTAGGGCGGGTGGCCACCAGGAGTCGTCCCATGCGGTGGGAGTAGGGCCGAGGATGAGGACCTCCGTCTTATCTGTGTTCAGTTTCAGCCGGCTGTCTGTCATCCAGTTTGCTACTTCCTTCATTCCTTCATGAAGTCTGGTCCTAGCTGAGGTGGGGTTGTTGGTGAGGGATAAGATGAGCTGGGTGTCGTCGCGTAGGATATGAGATCGAGTCCGTATTTGCGTGCGATGTTCGCCAGGGGGGTCATGTAGACGTTGAAAAGAGTGGGGCTGAGGGAGGATCCTTGGGGTACGCCGCAGATGATCTCCGTGGCTGTGGATCTGAAGGGGGGTAGGCGGACTCTCTGGGTCCTTCCGGAGAGGAAGGAGACGAGCCATTCCAGGGCCTTGCCTCTGATGCCGGCGTTGCTGAGGCGGCGTATCAGGGTGCGGTGGCAGACCGTGTCGAAGGCTGCAGAGAGGTCCAGGAGTATGAGGGCCACGGTTTCTCCCTTGTCGGTCAGGGCTCGGATGTCGTCCGTGGCTGCGATGAGGGCGGTTTCGGTGCTGTGGTTGGCCCTGAAACCGAACTGTGTGGGGTCGAGGGAGTCGTTGGTTTCCAGGGCGGTGGTGAGTTGAGCGTTGACGATTTTCTCAATCACTTTGGCGGGGAACGGTAGGAGAGAGATGGGTCGGAAGTTTTTGAGTTCGGTGGGGTCTGCTGTAGGTTTCTTTAAGAGGGCGTTGAGCTATGCGTGTTTCCAGCTCTCCGGGAAGGTGGCGGTGGTGAGGGAGGCGTTGATGACGTCTCGGAGGTGCGGTGCGATGATGTTGTCGGCCTTGTTGTAGATGTGGTGCGGGCAGGGGTCCGATGGGGATCCGGAGTGGATCGAGTTCTTGATGCGGGTGGTCTCCTCGGTGGTGGTTGGGCTCCAGGTGAGGATGGTGGTGATGTCGGTGGCGGGTTCCGGGGGGGGGGTTCGCGTTGGCGGTCGTGAAGCTGTTGTATATATCGGTGATCTTGTGGTGGAAGAAGGTTGTGAGGGAGTCGCAGAGGTCCTGTGAGGGAGGGATGGAGTTGTTTTCTGCGTCCGGGTTGGAGAGCTCTTTGATGATGCCAAATAGTTCCTTGTGTTGTGGGTGTTGTTGCCAAGTCTGTTCCGGTAGGCTGTTTTTCGTGCGGCGCGGAGGTGTTGGTGGTGTTGGCGGGTGGCGTGCTTGAGAGCTGACATGTTCTCTTCGGTCTGGTTGAGGCGCCACGTCTTCTCGCAGGCGCGGCATTCTTTCTTGGAGTCCTTGAGGTCGGGGGTGAACCAGGAGTTTTTCTTGTGGTTGTTGGTGATAGCTTGAGTCTTCAGGGGGGCCAGGAGGTTGGCGCAGTCGGAGATCCAGCTTGTGAGGTTGTTGGCGGCTTCGTTGGGGTCGGTGGTGTTGGTGGGTTGGTTCTGGGAGAGGGTAGATGCGAGCTGTTCTGTGGTGATTCGATTCCAGTGTCTTCTTGGTGGTTGCTGGGTGTGGTGATGCACGGTGGTCTTCTTGAAGCTGAAGTGGACACAGCTGTGGTCCGACCAGGTGAGTTCGGTGGCGTGGTTGAAGGTGATGTGTTTGCTGGAGGAGAAGATGGGGTCGAGCGTGTGTCCGGCGAAGTGGGTGGGGGTGTTGACTAGCTGTTTCAGTCCCAGGTTGGCGAGGTTGTCCAGTAAGATGGTGGTGTTGTTGTCAGTGAGGTTCTCCAGGTGAAAGTTGAGGTCTCCTAGGAGGATGTAGTCGGTGGACGAGAGTGCGTGAGGGTTGACGAAGTCTGCGATGTCTTCGCTGAACTTGGTGCGAGGTCCTGGTGGTCTGTACATGAGGGTGCCTCTGAGGGTGGTCTTGGGGTCGCTGTGGATCGCGAAGTGGAGATGTTCGGCATTGGAGAGTGAGTCGTTGGTGTGGGTCGAGATGCGGATGGAGTTCTTGTGTGCGATGGCGATGCCTCCTCCGATGCGGTTGGTGCGGTCTTTCCGGATGATTTTGTAGCCGTTGGGGATGGCTATGGCGGTGTCGGGTGCCGAGGAGGGGTTCATCCAGGTCTCGGTGAGGAAGGCGATGTCCGGGTTTGTTGAGGTGATGAGGTTCCACAGTTCGATGGCGTGCCTGTGGACGGATCGGGTGTTGACCAGGGTGCAGTGGAGATTGCTTCCGGGGGAGTTGTTCTTGGCGGGAGCGGTGGGGGTCCGAAGGCAGGTGAGGCGGCAGTTGCTGCAGGTGAAGGGTCCGTGGGTTCGATTCGGGGTGGCACTGTAGCAGCCTGGTGTGCGGCCGGGGTTGAGGTTGGCGAGGGTGGCGGAGTCGTAGGTAAGGCGGGAGGCGCGGGGGCCAGGGGTTAGGGCGCTGGGCGCGGTCCAGGCGCGGACGGGCGCAGACGGGCTTGCCTTAGGCGTGCCTTCGGCGCGCCAGTGGCGCGTCCGCTGCGCGGCCTCGCAGCGGCCGCCATTGAAGGGTAGCCGGGGAGGCGGGGACAGCGGGGAGGCGGGCGGGTAGGGGGAAAAAGAGCGGGAAAAAGCGGCGATTGGCCTCGGGAAGGCGAGGAGGCCCAGAAAAACGAAGAGTACCAAGAAGGGTACAAAAAGGCCAGAAAAACAAGTAAAAACGTCAAAAAGCGGCGGAAGGGCGGAGGGGGACGGCGGGGGCAAGAGGGACAGCAGGCACTCGGGATACACAGGAGAGAGAAGGGGAGCGCGAATACACGGGAAGCAGGCACTCAGGGGTACAGAATGCAAGGGGGAGTGCGATCACACAACACTCAGACAACGGGGAAGCAGGCACTCAGGGGTACAGAATGCAAGGGGGAGCGCGATCACACAACAATCAGACAATCAGACAGCACTCAGGGGGACAAGCAGCACAATGGAGAGGCCGGCACAGAGGATCTGGTGGCGCTGTGGAGGCAAGGGAGCGACCTACCCTGGGGTCAAGGGTCGCTACCACTGCCTCGCAGCGGCCACCATTTAAGGGTAGCCGGGGAGGCGGGGACAGCTGGGAGGCGGGAGGAGGGCGGGTAGGGGGAAAAAGAGCGGGAAAAAGCGGCGATTGGCCTCGGGAAGGCGAGGAGGCCCAGAAAAACGAAGAGTACCTAGAAGGGTACAAAAAGGCCAGAAAAATGAGTAAAAACTACAAAAAGTGGCGGAAGGACGGAGGGGGACGGCGGGGGCAAGAGGGACAGCAGGCACTCTGGATACACGGGAGAGAGAAGGGGAGCGCGGGGTACAGAATGCAAGGGGGAGCGCGATCACACAACACTCAGACAACGGGGAAGCAGGCACTCAGGGGTACAGAATGCAAGGGGGAGCGCGATCACACAACAATCAGACAATCAGACTTCTACACTGTTGTATTGATATTCTGTGGTTATTGACATGTTACATGCATCACAAATCTCCTACACATTTGATGTGTCACGTTACACAGAGACAAAGTGGTTGTGTAAGTGTTAATTATTTTAAAGTGCTGTAGTGCAAAATTTACATAGTCCAGGATTGTATGTCCATTAGTGTGACGCCTTCTATTGTGACGCAACTCAAGTGCAATGGTGAGAGACAAGTCATTGGACATGCTGTGGTGAAGTGTCATTCAGTGCAGAGGAACATGAATTGCCAATGAGGTAGTGAGAGACAATAGCAGTGCATAGTGGTAAGGTAAACAGTGTGCTGGAGAACAGTGCATGTTACCAACTGTAGCAAGACTGGCATGTTAACAAGCTCAGGGCATAGGAAATCAGTGCCCATGTGGCATGGACTGGTGCTGCCGGGCACTCCTACGGGTGAAGGTGATCTGTTTCACATCTTCATCTTCTGATGTGTGTGTCGTCTCCTCTGCCCGTGGTGGTGGTGGGTTTGAAGGGACAACACACACTTCAGTGTTTGAAGATGTGGACTCCGAATTCCCGGTAGGTGCCAACTGTGGGGCTATTAAGGGCATTACTGCAGCAAGGAGGAGCTGCTGGTTCTTGAGTATAGCAGCTACATCGCTGCGGTAGGCAGCCAGGTTGGCCCTGAGGGGGTCATGGTTGCAGTTGTGCACTCAGTGAACTTTTTGGGATGCCAGGTGTTGTGGCAACTCCCGAACTGCTGTGGTGAAATCCCTCATACATCGTTGTAGTCCTGGCAGTAGGGATTGTTGCACTTGCATGGCTGCTGACTGTTCTGCAGACGACATCATGCACATGGGCATCCCCTCAAGGCTGGCTGCCATATTTTGCATCCCCACCGCACCTCCTTGGTTGTACTGTATTCCCACTACTGTCCTCTCAAAGGTGGTACCAGTGTCATCAGAGTCCTAAGCTGGGTTGGAGCTGGCAGGTCGTACTATTGGGGTGGTTGGTGGGTCCTCTGTGATGGCTGCTACATCTGTGCGCCTCCTTGCGACTGAAGGTGCGGTCTGGAGGGTTCCAAGGACATCTTGGAGGGTTGCTGGCTAATGTTTGTCAGCTCGTCATCCATGTCATCAGGGAAGTACAGGACAGGCATATCCACAGGAGAGCCATCGTCCTCTGCAATGAGATATTGTACAATTCGTGTGTCTGTGTTGTGGCAGTTGTAATGTGATGTCACTGACTTCCTATTAGTGGGACATTGTAATCTTGGTTCCTGTTCATTGTTCCTGTCATTAATATTAGCATTCTCACAGGCCAATGCCCCACCTGCATGTCACATGTAGTTTGGGCAGCTTGGGGAATTGTCTCCATCACATCCTCTAGGTGTAGGTTCTGTTCAAATTGTGTGTTGCCACCTTCTTGTCCTACTCAACCCTCCGTCTACTTCCATTAGCATGGTGAGGCCTTGTACCCCCATGCAAAAGTTGTTGGTGTAGTGTTGTGCTGTGCCCCTGGTTTCCCCTGTGCAGCCCATGCACCTGTCCCGTGGGCAGTGCAGGGGTCCTCTTATCCAGCACCCTGCGTGCGGCAGCATTGCCGCTGGCTCAATTATGTGTTGGGAACAATGCTGCTGCACCTTTCCCACTGGGCTGACCAGTGGGAAAGTTGTAATAAACCCAGTGGGAAGACCTCCCGGACCGTGGCAGTCTTCTTACAATGGCGGGCCAACCGTCAGCCAGCCAGCCTCGCAATGAGGCCCATAGTGTGTTTTGGGCCTAAGAAATTGGCATCCCTGGGCTGCGGTGGAACATCCATCAGCCAGTTAGTTGCTTGGCATCTTTTCTATCTGTTAAAATGCCATTGGAGTTACCCAACATCTTTAAAAGCTGCACTTTCCATTTGTCACCGGCAGCTAAGATCGACCCTTTGTGACACTGTGACTGCATACTTGCTCTGTTTGGTTAACGGCTTCTGTGCTATTATGTATTATGTACATACTCAACTCCAAGGGCGAATTTACCAATCTTTCACTCAACGCAGTGCAGCAAGGCAACTTGCTGTGCTGTGTTGCGTGAAAGAGATGGAACAGAAATGCGTCATATCTACTAAGATAAAGTGCACTTCTACTCTCTCATAGTGCTGGCAGACTTCAAGAAGCCTAGTGTCAATGCTGTCACCCATGCACAATGGTATGTATGTCAGCCTATATTTTTGTTATCAATATCCTGACAAACAACTTCTATTAATGCCGCACAGAGTGTTCATCCTTGAAATACCCCTGCCTTACTGCCAAAGCAAATGTTTTTTTATTCCATTAGTACAAGCCAGCCATCAGAGTCTGAGAACTGTAACTCAAATGCTACATTGCAGTCTAATGAAAGAGATGTACGGAGACACACTATTGGCACAGTTGTCCCATGTCACAGCTGGGGGCAGGGTGTAGCTCCCCAAGAAACATCTTGTCATCAAGAATCAAAATAGTTTCCATCCACCTTTCACTGAACACTTCTCAGTGGCTAAACAAATCACTCTAGTGGCCTTCGATTTGTTGTTTCCACACTCCAAGAAATTACATCCTGTGTTTCTTACCACCCTCTTGAAAACTGCAGTTCACACTCTTCAGCCATGTCCACTAGCCCAATTGATACATTTTCACTTAGAATATGAGGTAGAAAGATTATTGGAATCCAAACGTTTGAGTGGTTGTCTGTGGTATTTTGTGTCCTGGGTGGGATACAACTGGGAAGATGGCCTTACATGTCCATGCTTGACAGCTGGTTGACACCTTCAGAGGCGCGTACGTGTCAGGGGACCTGGAATGGTACTACTGTCAGATCCCAACCCAGCATTACAGTATTGGTCTCCGTGTCCAATGGTGTATTCTAGTGACAATATGCAGTGATCAGGGATTCATCCAGCCATTTACAAGAGCCAAGAAAGAGTTAACAATGATAAACATGCATGGTGAAAGAAAGGTATCCGCAAGGAACATGGACAGGTTTTCATCTGAGAGAAAAACTATTACCTCCATAAACCACCACCTTGTCACTTTTTGGGTTTTCCCATTCAGTGGACTACAGGTCACACAATTCCTAGTGCAGTTGTCATCTTGGCTATTTAAGTTAAAGACCCCTACCCAACAATCTGTATCCTAGACTATTCTCCCACTGTTTGTTTGGTTCCTGTGGTAATCTAAGATTTGCACTGAGACTACATTGCTGCAGCAGTTAAACAACAGAAACCAATGATCCTGGTGCAAGAGTATCATACTTGCAACATTATTTCCTTGGTTGTCAGAAGTGAAAGATTTGTTTGATTCTGCAGACATTTCCTGTACAATGCTAGGCTTCTGCAGTCATTTATCTACTTAATGTTGTTACTTTGAACTAATTAATTTGGCCCAATTAACAAAGGTAAATTTACATGAATAGATCTACTCACGTCTATATCTACTCCTAAACCTAGGTGTAAAAGTTCACTGGGTTTTGCTACTCATCATTTCCAAGTGTAGATTTACACTTAAGTGTGGACTTAAGAGTCTCTATCCCCACAAGTGAGGTGAGGGCTTGGAGACACCTACAACTGAATTTACAAGTATAAGGTTGCTTTTAGTAACTTTCCGCCTGTTTTGGAGATCCCTGCCAGCGGTGTGGGGATGTGCCTTAATAAAGTTTGTTTTTATTAAAAAAAAGAGATAAATGTATTTAATTTAAAACAAAAAATGAATGTAAAATCACTTTAAACAAATGACTTTCACCTACATCTTCTAAATGAAAAAACATACAACCCACAGTCTCCTAAAATTAACTTTGTATTGAATTGTAAATTAATTTAAATAATTTCATTTTTCAAATATTATATTTGAAAAATACTTACATTCACTAACATTTTTCTTTGTATTTCATTTGTAACAAACATGGTTATTAATTGATAGCAGTGTTTAGACGTTTTAAAGTATGTTTCAATTTAAAGTTATTTTCAATTTAAGTGAATAGTTAAATTAAACATTTATTAATTAGACTTACGTTTCTTTCAAATTAGAAAATGTATGTAGATGTTTAGAATTATTTGAATTTATTTTACATTATTGGCTATAGGATGTTAGTTTTATGTCATGCTTCCATTGTTTCCTATGGGAGAGTGTTGCAGTACCAGTGTCTAGCGACGTGTGATGCTTGAATTTCTCTAAGTCTGGGCTAAAATACAATTTATGATTGTTTTGTCACTATTAAGGCAGAAATATAACTAGCAGTGCATTTTTGAGTACCAGTTGGGTTACTCTTGTGTGTGTGCGTTTTGTATTAGAATGTCTCTCCCTAACCCCTCCTTAAATTTCCCTTATCCCCACTCATTTTGTGGTCATTATTTCACACTTCCCCTCCACTCCCACATGTACCACCCACATTTGCTAATAAACCTTATACTTTTTGTCTCAGGAGATCACCACTATCAAGATGGAGATGTCCATACAAACACAATAGGGAGGCAGAGGGGGAGAGTTTCAGCTGTGGTCTGTGAATTGTGTTTTGTAGTACATGAAGCAGTACTACAGGACTCCTACTTTACAAACAACAAAATACCTTTCCTCATCAGGCTCATTGTGTCTTACTTTAAACTGGAGGACATCTGCATCATATTGTCACTTTGACTGTGTGTTGTTTTGAAGTGGGCCTTTTGTCCACCAGGTATGTCCCCTGTGGGTTGGAGCCCTTTGAGGCCACTTTTGAAAGCTCAGAGCAGCTCCTGGTGCCTCTGCCACTTTCACCAGCATCCTCAGTTTAATTGCAGCAGACAGAGGGAGACTTCAAGAGAGGCAGAGAGAGGGGGAGAGGATAGAAAAAGAGAATAGAAAGGGAGAAGATGGAGAAGAGAGAGAAGAGAAGGAAAGAGTCAAAATCGATGGAAGGATGGAAAGAGATAGATAGCATGAGGTGGTTAACGCAGCAGGGTGGGTTGAGCATTTTTGCCAGGGCTGCTTTTGGTTAACTAATCTGGACCTGACACTCGGCATTGTTTTGTATGTGGCCTGAATATTGAATTTAGAATATGGAGGTATACAAATATCAAGGGCAAAAATAAAATCCAAAATATCGACAGGTAAGTAAGTATATATTTTCTGTACCTAACACCACATATTTGTACCTTGACAATATATATATGTCTTCACAGTGCGTAATGTTAGATGTTAGGTTGCGATTGACAACAAAACTGTATTTCCAAAGTAGGTAAGTGAGCATGGCGTTTAGCATATGATCTGTTCCTGTGTTCCCCAGCATCACCATTGTCCTGTAGATCAAGCTGGTCCTGTTATCCAACCTTCATGGGGCCAAAGAATAATCCAACAGTGATAATTGCAAACCTCAATTATTTAATCTTTTTATGGGTATTGGTTCATAGCTCTGACTTATCTGTGTCCCATTGTGTCCCATTGTGTCATTTCAGGTGTCTCTCCTGGATAGCCCATCCCTAAACCCCTTCGCCCATCTTGTCATTTAAAATCCCTATGTGATAAAAGCAAGCAGAGTCTGAATTTGCTGAAGATGGACCTTTCTAACAGTTTCTGCTTCCAATATATGAAATGGATCTCATAAAGGGCTTATGCCTTAGAGGCGGCTCATTGTCACACGTTCAGAGGAAAGATTCTAAGGGTCAGCCTGTGCTCACAATGTGCAACTCAGGCAACAAGGAAGAAATACCAGCAGATCACACGAGTATAGCAGATATTGCAGAAAAAACTACATGCTCACAGGAGAAACACTAATCACCAGCACATGGTCAAAGAAAACTTTTAGGACTGAACAGGAGCTGCCCCTGAGCCTTTACAGGTCTTTTCAGCCTGCCTTGCGAGTGTGGTCTTTCATGAGTCATCCTTTAGTGATTAGTGTCTGTCTCCTGCTCATGCTAATCCTCTCCAGACATGCTCCATTGACAATTAAATCACACCCCATTGGCACATTCACAACTTGGGACCAATCACTTTAAGTGTTGGAACCCTCGGAGCATGCTGATAGCAAATGGGCCACCTGTGTGACCACCTCACAAGAGGAACTCAGCGACTTTCTATTTTCTATCATATCAGTTGTTCGGGTGACATATATCCTGCGATCTGACCCCAGCTCTCAGAGATTTTTGATGTCTATATGATTACTGTCAGTGATCCTTCTGCATGGAAAGTGGAATTGTTACAACGCTACTCAAAAAGTTGACTTTAGAAGTGTAGACATGTAGTTCCATCACCTCACCAGCCCTGCCAAGCAGACTGTTGGAGCGAATTGCTGCCAAAAGGTTGCTCAGCTACTGAAAGGATGCTGAGATCTTAAACCCATGGGATCTGTTCTTTTGCCCCAGCAGGGGTAATAGAAAAAGCCTTACTACTGACGCTGGGTGAAGCTAGGAGCATCATGGACGAGGGAGACGCTGCAGACAATATTTAATTTGATCTCTACACCGTATTTGACATAGTTGACAAGTCCTTTTCACATCCCCCTTTTAGTCCTCCACCTTTTAAATACAATGTAGCCCCCGCACTTCACTGGTCTCATTCATGCCTTTCGTTTATATGTTTTTTGTCTTTCTAGCATCTGTAGGGTGGATGAGTGAAAACTTCTTCAAATAAATAGCAACAAAATACTAGTGTTTCTGGTACATAAGAGCTTTTTAAGCCTCCACTGAGTAGCTGTTCATTGGAATTCCAAACACCTGTTGCACTTCTACGATTCTATGGCCTTGATTTATACTTTTAGTTGCAAACCTGCGTTAGCGCAGGTTTACGGCAAAAAGTATAGTGCCAGTTAGTGCCATCCCTAGATGCCGGCCGGGCGCCATATTTAAGGAAGGGCGCTAGCCTGTGCTAAGACCCTGTTAGCGTCCTTGTAAAGGACACTAACAGGGCCTGGGAGGCATAGGGGGAACTGGGGCTTTATGCCGCTACACTGTTTAGAGGCAAAAAAATGCCTCTAAGCAGTGTATCACCATTTTCTGGCGCACAACCCTGATGGACATGGTTCCTGTCTTAGTAAATACAGGAGCCATGCACATCACCCCAATGGCCATGCCCAGGAGATGAATGTCCCCTGGGCATGGACACTGGGGCCAGCACCATGCAGGGGGCCCCAAGTCAGTGCCCCTGAGAGTGAAAAAAAAAAAATACTTACTGGGACTTACCTGGGATGGGTCCTCCATCGTGCGGTGTCCTTCTGGTGTGGGTGGGGGTGGGTGGGGATGTCCCTGGGGCCAGGGAAGGGCACCTGTGAGCACTTTCCATGGTCTCTGACCATGGAAGTTTGCCTGCAGGCCCCCTTACGCCTGCCCATACCCAGGCGTTAAATAATGGCGCTAAGCAAGCTTAAAGACATTATTTAAGACCCCCTTAACCCGTGTGTGATTTTAGTATGGGGGGACAAATATGGCGATAAGGCCACAGCGTCCTTTTCTGGACGGGAACCCCTACCTTGCATCTCATTGATGCAAGGTAGATTTGCCCCTCCAGAAAATGACGTAAACTCCATTACTTTGCCAAGGTATAAATATGGAGTTAGGTTTGCGCTGAATTAGCGTAAAAAAATGCCGCTAATTCAGCACACACCAAGTATAAACATGGGCCTTAAAGGTTGAACCTCTAGTGATGTACTTCATTTTTAAGCACCTGTCAATGTTTCTTTTTTGGAATAGTTCCGGCCACTGAACGACATGCAATTCTTAGCCCTGCCATGAGAAAAAAAACACTTGATCCCGCAGTCCGTGCCATTTTCCAGCTCATTGTAGCCCTGCGAGTGAGAATATTCGCTCACTGCGCGCCCCTGTGAAGCATGGTGATACCGTGTGACACATGTGAGTTGAATGTTCTGCATCTCTGTCAGATTTACGCTGAATTCCCGTGCAGTGGTGGATCTGGTTTAAGGTCAGTTGCATAACCCAGACCTATCACTATCTTTCGTGCAGCAGGTGCTGTGCTCAGGGTCCAAGAGTGTGAATAGTGCATTGCATCAGATTATTACTTCTCTTATTGCTCAGCCAGTGGGTAGTGGGGGCCTGCTTTTTTTTGCATTAGTGCCCCTGGCGCTGTTGCTATCCTACTGGAAATTCAAAGGCTAAGCCCATGTTTTCTTCTAACCTATGTGCATCATTTTGCTGTACTCTCTATTTCTCTCTCTCTGTTGTAGCCTGCCAGCTATCAAAATAACAGTTACAAACTTGATACTTTCTCTCACCCACCACATAAACTAATTCCCAATGAATTTCACTCTGGGGAGGGGTAGTTTCAAGACCAGAAGCAATATATAGCATAAAAGACAAGAAGGCATGATGTTTTTTAATATTATTGGGAGTACACAGGTAGGTATCTAACCTACTTTTAAGGCAATGCTATGGCACAGGCCACCCCCTCTTCTAGGGCCCTCTTCCAGGTTGTCTCTCAATTTATTAGCCCAACTGTGTTACAGCCAGAGTCACATCCTCTGAAGCTTTCTTTTATGTCCTTTCCTCCTTTTCCCAGGATGACATTAATGATATCCACAATAGCATTGTTCAGCTCCGCAATGTAATTCATTCTGATAGTCAGAACTTTTCCAATAGCCTCCAAACGATCATTAACCCATGTAGACCTTGCACTGATTTTGGAAGACAATGGGCCTGATTACGACCTTGGCAGAGGGGATTACTCCGTTGCAAACGTGATGGATATCTCGTCCACCGTATTACAAGTTCTATAGGATATAATGGAACTTGTAATACAGTGGGCGGGATATCTGTCACGTTTGTAAGTAAGGTCGTAATCAGGCCTAAAGTTCTTACTGCATTTAATACTTGAAAATCTGGTTCTAACACGAGGTCTTGCGCCACCATTTTGATGCCTTTTTTACTTCATGGAGTGTACCTAAGAAATGGAAAGAGGTCTTAATCCACAAATTATAGAAGTCTAAGCTCACCTCTATGGGTGTAGCCAACTATATGCCAATCCCACTCCTTGCATTTGGCTCGAAGGTGGGCAAGATATTTTTAGGTCATTGGCTGTTCCCAAGTCCTCAAAGAGCATCAGGTACTAGATATATGGCCGTCATTGACAAACTTGCATGTGGCCTATTTGCTGGAAGTTTCCACCTTGCTTGACACAATTGACCATTCGATCTTAAAATTCTATCTGACAGAAGAGGATCTTTAATGCCTACGCCTTTAGCGAAAAGAAGGAATTAAAGACCGTGCAACATTGGGTGTGGAGTCCAGCATTGCTTCTCTGTAGCTTTCCCACTTTTTATATTTGCCTTTGTTCTATTAGCAAAAAAAGTGTGTGAATTTAAAGTGAATTCCAAGTGGGTGACACTCAGAGATTCAACACATCAGTAGAGGATATCTATAAACATTAAATGTTGTCTGCATTCTTTTATTGGATGAGCTGTAATTCCCAACATCAGTGCCTCCAAAACTTAGGTCTTGATGCTGGGACAGGAATTCCATGGTCATTCAAATTATGAGTCCTCCACCCCCACCCTATATAGGGGAGATGCCTGTTTCAGCAGAATTATATGATTTCTGCTGTTCACAGAACTCAAACTTACCACTCAGATTAATGCACTTCCCACATCCTGTTACCACCGAATGAGGTTTCTGAAGAAATTCCTTACTTTCATCTCAGTACATTTGAGAGCTTTGATGGTGAATGCTTCTGCCATCTCCAGGCTTCATGAGGCCAATGCCTGCTATTTGAGCCTCCAAGCCTCAGATATCAATAAACTAGAATAAAATGCAGAACAAGGTGGTCCAGCTGGTCTTTAACTTCAGTATATTTGACAGAGTCTCCCAGATAAGGGTTTAGCTAGCAGTGGTGGAGCAGGTACAATGCACGGGGGACCAGATGTTTGGGGGGCAGATATAGTAGTCTCTAGAGCCCTAAGGGGGTACCTAAATAATTATGCTGGAGTTCTGAAGATGAACGAACATTAAAGACCACTTTACATTTTGTGGCAGATTTAAGAAAAGTGGCTCCAGCACCACTATCCTTGCGTTACTTAGCTCCCCCCTATTGCCACCATGTGTGCGCCCTATTTAAAATACAGCACACCATGGCGCAGGGTAGGGGACCATAGCATCATTTTTTTTATGCTATTGATGTACTCTGCAGGAGTTGTGCCAAAATATTGGTGGTACTCCTGCACACTACATAGGGGCCCATTATAAATAATGGTTTGCTTCCTTTTAACGCCTGCTCTGAGCAGGCGTTAAATATGCCGAAAAAAATGGCGCAAGGAAATCTCTTAGATTTCCTAGCGTCAATTTTTCACCCCCCACTCAGCAGGGAACGCCCTCCTTGCCCACAGTATGCCTGGCACAGGCATAATGTGACACAAGGGCTTACAAAGTGGCGCGGGGAAAATGTCACTACAGTGCCACCTTAGCATAAAAGAATTACACTATGGGGCCGCTAAGGTGGTGCTAGGGGCTCTTAAATCTGTCCCTTTGTTTTTATCATGTTCGCTGTGCGATAAAAGACAGAGGTTCAACGTCCTCCTCTACTGACAAATTGTTGTTTATTCTTTTCACATGGAGACTGGTGTTTACTTTTCTTTTGCTGACAGCAAAGTTCGATGATTTTAAAGAATGAACAACATTTAAATGCATACGAAAGAACAGTACAATTCTCTCAAAATAAATAAACATTAAGGAAAGCATAAATAAGCATTTTTTTCTAGTTCTGAAGTGTAACGGAAACAAATATTTCAATAGGATCGAAACATAGCAAAACACTCTGGGGCATATTTACACTACTCTAGTGCCACCGGATCGTCACTTTTTGTGATGCTCTGGTGGCTCTGTGCACTGCGTCATATTTACAAGGAGGCGTTAAGCCACTTTTTGTGGCTTAACGCCACCTTGTAAATCCGGCCCCTTCACATGCAACAATTTGCATAGAAGGGGCGTGCAATGGGTGTTGCTGTGGGTGTCCCACAGCAACTCCCATTGCATTTTGATGTTGCCCCAGATTTACAAGATTTTATAATCCTGAGCAAATGCCAACATCTAACACCATTCTAGGGTGGCGTTAGCATGGCGCAATAAAGAGAAATGCTTTCATTTCTCCTTGTTTGTTGCTCTATGTGTAGTGATCTCCATTGAAGATTGTTTTTGTGTGGGAAAGTGTCCCTTCCTGCCCATAAACAATCTCCCCTGCAATGCAGCCATCCTTGCACCATGGCACAAGGGTGGCTGTATTAGTGCTTGGCAGCAAATTTAGCGCTGGCGCAGGGGGAAACACAGTGGTGCACCGTATTCTTGTTAATACAGCGCATCCCTGCATGTATAAAGTGACACAGGGTGGCACTGCCAACTTTATTGTAAATATGCCCTTCCGTGATGCACAAATGGTAATGCACATTAAAATTTCTGAGCTGTGTGGTTTTATCAGTAAAACTGTATGTCAGTGCAAATTTAGTGGTCATTTCAATGTGCTGTCTGTTAATGACAATGGATTCAACACCATGCTTTAGTAGTATATTTGTGACAGTGTGCTTATAAATGTAACACAAGCTATATACTGTACTGTTACCCCTCTCCTGCTAAATTGGCCTGGCACATTTGTGACACTAATTCTTTGTGTGATGCTTGTATTTTTCAGAATACCTATGAGTTCATTGCCTACTAGGGTCACAGGAGCTCTTACAGAAATGGCAGATTGCTGTTAGATCTGTCTGATTTCCTCAGCATCGGGAGTCAGACTCCAAGCAGCAGAATCTACTGATGCACCTTTGGGGGCACTGCAAAGACTGCATTATGCATGAGCACTGAGTGTCCGAGCAGTGTGCATGCTTAGCTTTGTAAACGCAGAGTGTGCCATTCGGCCCTGCCTACCTGATGCCAGCAGAGATCAAAGTAGAATTTATGCCCATGCTGCTGGGTGACTTCTGAAAACAAGACAGTCACAGTAATCACTGCATTCAGCCTAACGGGCGGAGGCAAACTATGGTCTAGTAAAAGAACATACACACACACAGGGCAGGGTGCAGGAACAGGAAAGTTAATGGCGAGCATTGTTTGTTTCATTTTCTGATAATGAAAATGCACAGGTAACTTTAAAACAACATCTTAGTGTCACTAATGCACAATCCTTTCTTATTAAAATCAGAAGTAGGAATAGTTATCCTTCTGAGACCCTTGGAAACCTGCCAGATTCTCAGTAAAGAAGATGTCGCTCCGATACTCCAATACTGAGAGAGGACCTAGAGTAAATGTTATACCCAGTTCTGTCTATTAAGCCACTAACATCAAGTTTCTCTCATAAGCAGTAATGAAAAACAGGAGGAACAATAAAATAACTGCCTAAAATCACACAATTTCATTAAGTGGTCAATCCAGGAATGATCTGAGGTTTTCTGTTTTCACACTGTGTAATTAATCCACTACATTAGTATCACTGCCTCACTCATGTTGGACATCAAAGTTTAATGGTTTATCTTTCATTCTTGGTACACAGTGTTAAAGTGTTGGGCAGCAGCAGATGCCACAAGAAATCTCATTGCATTTTGGGCGTGAGGGCTTGAGAGAGGGACGGCTTGAGCCTTTAGTTGCTCACTCACCTCTATACTTTATTCTAGGGATTCCTTGCCTGAGATAAGCTTAGATGCTGCTGCCAGTGTGATATCTGTTTTGCATTTGAGGATGCATTAGCCTGTACGGCTGATGGCCATCTTTTCCCTATACTGCATGAAAGGGGAACTTACATTGTTCCAAATACTCCACATGGTGTGTGTGTGTGTGTTTACACACAGTCTTTGACTACTGCTGCAGATGCTGTCCATGTTCTGCGCATGTGAGAGAAGCTTACATTGTTTTTGACCAGGTGGGTGTGTATTCTATGGATGTGAGGGAAGTGTGTACTCCTGCCCGGCACTGTACCTGTTTTGTGTGTTGAAATCTTGCAATGCTTGTGAGTCAAGTTTGCACTCATACACCCTAGTGCTGTCTCCTATGCTTGCACCAAATCCGAATTCCTGCTTGTTTGTGATCACTAAGGGAGGCATTAAATGGTGCTGCACAGTGCCACATTTGTTCCATGTTTATGAAGGAAGCTTGCAATGGCACTGCAACACCAACTTTTTTCAGTCTTTGAAGGAAATGTGCACTGGCTAGCCCTGCTGCACCACAGTTTTGCCATGTCTTGGAAGTACGTTTGCACTGGCCCTGAGTACCACAGATTTTCAGTGTCTTTCAGGGAAGACTGTGATGCTCTTGATCAGTGCTGTATGTCTTATGCATGTGGGCCACAGGCCCTGTGCTCCTGATCCCTGTGCTCTGTCTATTTCTGTGTGTTTATGATCTGAGAAAAAGTCTGAAATAGCTGTCGCACGAGCCGCCTATTTTAGCAAAAATAATGCATTGTTTAGAGAAAATGGGCTTTGAGTAAGCCTACTTCAGCAATTCATCAGACAGAGTGTCATTCAAATATTAGTTCAGCCCTTCAGAAGAGCATACACGAAATTGGGCGGTGGATCAGCCCTCTCCAGCCTCTGGCTTTGCTGCCAATGTTTGGCTCTGCCTGGTACCAAACCACTGGTCTTTAACATAGAGGTGGGTGGTAAACTCTGCTCTGCCAGTGGAGTTAGAGTCGTTTTGCCACACCGCGCTCTGCTTGGAGCGCGGAGTTTGGCAAAATTCCACCCACTGTCACGTGGTGGAGTTTAGCAGCACTCATGATTCAAAAAACATATTTTGTAAAACTGTGTTTAACATTCCTTACGCCGATAGCCTCTTGAACATTCACACACAGTCATCCCTGCTCACAGTGGTGCTGTCCTTGTTGCTCTGCACGGTTTGTGTCTAACTAGTGGCCCAATGCACCAGATACTCAACCTGTGCCTCCTATGCCACCATCTGCCCAAACTCTGCCCCTTCCTAGTGAGCGCTGTACCTGGGTGTGAGCAGTGTGCTTGAGTGAGTGCAGGATAGCCGCCATGTTTAGTGAGCGCATTGTTAGGGGTGTGCATGCAAGAATGCAGGATAGCCGCCATGTTTAGTGAGCGCATTGTTAGGGGTGTGCATGCAAGAATGCAGGATAGCCGCCATGTTTAGTGAGCGCATTGTTAGGGGGTGCATGCAAGAATGCAGGATAGCCGCCATGTTTAGTGAGCGCATTGTTAGGGGGTGCATGCAAGAATGCAGGATAGCCGCCATGTTTAGTGAGCGCATTGTTAGGGGGTGCATGCAAGAATGCAGGATTTACACTGTCTGTTGGGAATGCAGGGTAAGCGGTCTACAGGTTGAATGTTGTGCACGTGTGAGGGCGGAATGAGGCATATGCCTATGTGGGTGTAGCATGAGGGTTGTGCCTATTGAGGGTCGCAGTGTGAATGTGGGGTCTGTACATCTTGCGACTTTCTGTACATGCGCTTTGCAAAGGCCAAACCTACTGGCTTTGTTAAGGCTCTTTAGGGTTATGGCTTTGACCTGCAGAAATACAGTACAGAGAGGGAAAATACAATAGTGTGTATGAGAATGGGAGTGACTTTTTATGTGGCACATGCAGACTCTGCCGAAGGAAGCTGAGGAGTGTCGGAGCCAACTGACAAACTGAGATGCCGCCCTAGTGAAGGGGCACAGTTACTTTATTTACACGAGGGCCCACCACTCCCGGACCCATCATAGTTTACACTGGTTGCCAATCTCAAGTCAGATACACTTTTATGCACAATCCATGTCTTATAAAATCTTCAGTGGGGTCAGTTCCAGAATCTTATATGGACTACTTCCCAGCTAATCCTCTAGTCGTCTCCATGGCAGTGACGTAACGAAACTTGGGGGGGGCGCCCCTGCAAAGTACATGAAGGGGTCCCCCTTTAAACTCACGCAGGATCTCTCATGCCAGGGTACTGAGCCGAGGGGACTCCCTGGAGCACACCCTCCCCCGCACCGCAGGGGCTGCAGGTGCCTTTGTTACCCCTACTGTTCCATGGTCAAGGTCTCACCTCCTCCTCCACCTTTGCCATGTTTTAAAAAATCTCGCCAGGGACGACCCTCTTCCTTCTCTAATTTACTACTTTGCCATCTGCGACAAATTGAACGAAATGAATATTTTTTAAGTCCCAGCTGTTTTATTGAGTCGTCGTAAATGGTTAGTCCAGTGCCATCCAGCCCCGAGGACCTGTCCTTCACTCTACATATACCTCATTCATTCATTCATATAACCACAAATACTCAAAGGCCATGTTTACATTTTTCGGAAAAGTGAGCTTGGACTGCGGGTGTGTCCCTTCGGTGCTCTCAGGACACAGCTGCAAAGGACCTGACCACATATCTGCCCTGGTTCCCTGTGCAAGTCCATCATTAAAAACTTCCGGTCGGACAAATATCGATTTGCTGTCCCAGCCTGGTTTCTAATAGTAAGGGACAGTCACTGAGACTCCGGTTCATATGGATTTTATAGATTTCCTTCAAACCTCTTCTCCCATTCAGCCTGTGTTACCATTGCATCCAATACTCTCTGGTTCTAAAGGTGTGGGCATTACTCTTCATTGCTTGCAGTCTGCTGCTCTTGTTCGTTACGAGCTTTACAACCACCTTCTGCATAGCGCTTATTTTCAGATAGAAGAAAGGACAATCAGGTATTCATTAATTTAGTTATTTGTTTATGTATTTACTTATTTCTGTAATGATTGGTTGATTGATTAGGAGTTTTAGGATGCATCTGAATTTTTTTTTTTTTTTATTCATAACACTGGTAGAGAAGGACAGCAGGTCACGTGCGTAACAAATGCCCCCGCAGTCCCTGCAATGCTGGAGGGGCAAGCGCCCCCTCAGCACAGTACAAGGGCCTGAGAGCTCCTGATTAAGTCCGGAGGGAGGCCACTGGGGCAGTTAAGTGGGTGGAAGGGAAAGTTTGGGTTACAAGAAGCAGGGTCAGATACCTGCCAACTCCAGAACCCCTTTTGTATGTCAAGTTGAATTAAAGGCAATTCTGAAAAGTTTGTTTTCAGAGTTTCCTGAATCTTTTGTGGTTGGTTCAACCTTCAGGTTGTAGCTAAGGATGCTTCAGACCCTTGGTTTTTGCACTGCAAGGTTTCTGCCTCCATCGGTGGTTGACACGATGGACAACAATGACGTAAGGCCTCTGGTCGGAGCAGGGTCGGCATTAGCACAGGTGGCGCACGGTGCAACCATCTTTTTTGGTGTCCACTCACCTCATGACCTCCTCCCTGGATTCCCTTCATCTCCACATGCCCTTTTTCTCGCATAAATTTCATTTGTTTTAAAGCACTGGTAAAGACTGGCTTTACTAAACCACTTAGCTATCCTGATAAAACACAGATCTGTTCTTTGCAGCAGGCATATTAACCCTCTGCGCTGCTTTATGGTGAACTCACAACTGCCAACAGACAAAACTCCCATCTCTCTCTAGCAGGAGCATTAATCACAAGAGTTATCCTGACATTTTTATTGCTGCCTGAAAGCTGGACACACAAGGAACTCTGCAGTAGGTGTTTTTTTTTTTTATCGTAAGTTATTGCTAAACACAGCGCCCCCTCCCTCTTGAGGTTGGTGCCCCACCCCAGGTCAGCACCCAGTGCGGCTGCACCAGTTGCACCACCATAAAGCCAGCCCTGGGTCAGAGTATATTGAGGCAACTGTGTCCATAGGGAGGCCAGACTTCCTAATATGAGATAGTCCTAGGATGTGACAAGCAGAGGTGGAGCAGCGACCAAGTGACCAAGTGGGTGAAAGATCATTTAATTTCCTCTCGGGGACAGGAAGTTATGGATCTAAATCAAGCAAGGGGAGGGGCAATCAATACACCACCTGCTCGGGGGCAACATGACCTTATAAGCAACAAAGATGTCCCTGTGTTAGAAAAGGGCAGGAGGGAATGTTTTCATTTCACCTGTGGTGGCAACAATCACTGCAAGGGCTTTGTCCCCCCGGGAAGAGAAGCAGCAGTGGGGGGGCCATGATGGATTTATCATCACCGACCCATGATGGCCTGGCCTGTTCATCTAGAGCTATGGGGGCTTATTACATGGAGGGTGGTACAGTTACCGCTGTGGTAAACTGGACTTACTGGGAGCAGCGCTTATTGTCTATTCCAGAAGGGAAACTGCTGTCCACTAGGCACTAGCAAAAAACAGCAAGGGCCAGATCCACAAGAAAGTGGCTCATAGGTCCCGATGCGCCACTTTTTATGCGCCGCCCCATCTAACGACACCATGGTTGTGCTGTATTTACAACACAGCGCAACATGGCGGTCGTTTCCACAATAGCAAGCATTGCGCCACTTTGTAAATATGGCGAAGGAGAATGGCCTCCTTAATGCCACATTAGCGTCATTCAAAAATTACGCTACTGTGGCTCAAGGAGACACAAGGGCCTTGTAAATCTGGCCCCAAGACTATTTCCACAATCCCCCTAGGTTAAGGACACATTAGGTAGATGAAAAAATTACCACCTGTTGTTTACACATTATAAGAGCAAGGGAGGTCTAAAAGGGGGGGGGGGGGAGTACTCATGAAAGTGCACCGAGGTGGCCTTAGGTAGCACCAACAGAATGACCTACTCCAGTGTCTCATGAGTAGGGTAAGTGTTGTCTCTACAGAGGTAACAACAAGGCAATGTGTTCTGCCACATGAAAAGCTTGTCTCTTCTTCTACAATGAGCACCTTTTTTCTGGTCGGCAGTATAGTATTTTTTCTTGCTGGGGTAAAAATTTACTGTAGGTGGTAAAAAAGCTTCCAGTTTCAGAGCTGAAAATAATGTGCTCCCTGAGTGCTACATTTAACGTGGGCAGATGTTACCGCGACTTGCATTCACCGCCACCTGGAATGCGATATTGCCTTGTCTAACAGACAATAGGAATACTAAGAACATTATCATTCAGTGGTAAACTGCCAGGGTGGTTATTTACCACGGGCATCTGCAGTGTATGACATTTTGGAGCCCTAGGCAAAATGCCATTTTGACACTTGGGCACTCCACCTACTCTAGCAATAGGGCTATTATTCAGCCCTTTGTTGTCATCGGGTGTCCTCTAGTTGCCACTTGTGATGGTGGTATGGGACATACTGTAGCCTTAATATACTGAACGCCTGCACCATTCTCTCTTCTCTGTCAGGGACACGCCTGCTGTCTTCGAAATATTTCTGCTTATGTGGGGCGGGGCAGCTAGTGAAATATGGGGCGCTCGTTCCGGCCTTACACTTTCTTTAGAAGGGGCGAGGGGGTTCAGTGAGATTGCTTACGTATTTCAGATGCCCCATCACGTTGATACTGTGAGGGCGTGAGCCCGGCCATAATGGTTGCTTATGTACTTTACTTTAGTTCTGTATAACTCCAATAAAGAGATTTAAAATAAAAATGCACGCCTCTCGCACTCTGTAGACGTGCACGTCCTCTCTTTCATAATATTTTTGTGCCGTCTCAAAGCCTGCACAGCAGCACAGTGCAAACTTCACTGCGCAGAACTGCATGAATGCCTCCTGTTCCAGGATAACGGTGTATGTCGGAATAGTCAGCTCTAAGACGGAGCACTCTCTTGTGAAACATTAATGCTTCGTGCGTGCACAACCAGTCCGCGGGACTTTCGTCTTCAACGGACTTCTCATAAAGAAGAATTCCTTTGCAGAACGAGCGATTATCAGTAAAAAGCTGAGCTGGCAAAATCAAATCGGCTAGTTGATGGAGCAACAGTGCCCCCTAGAGGGTTTGATTTCTTGGTAGTCAAAGGTAGCAGAATGCGCAACCCTGGGCGAGCTCTGGTTCTTCATTGTCCAGCCACCCAGCGCTCGAAGGTCAGTGAGGCAAAGAACTTAATTTAGGCCAATTGTCTTTAAACAGCATACATTTTAAAATAAATACATTTCCTAAAATAGCATCCAAAGTTTTAAAATAGTCAAATGAGAAGAGGCTCCTTTGCTATGGCGAAGGAGCGTCGCCCCACTGGCTGAGCCAGAAGCAGTAAAATAAAAGGATAGCATACTGTCGTTTAATTTTTCTGTTTCTGGCTCAGCTAGCAGTGCAGGGAGGGGCGGGGCTTGACCACGGGAGGTGGGGGGGGCGAACGAGGGGAGAGTGCCCCTAAGTGCGCATGTGTGTCTGACTGTCCATCTGAGGCCGTCCAAACACACATGCGCACTTAGGTTTCTCCAGTCTGGCTGTGTTGAACAGCCGGCTGGAGAAACTGCACAGACCCCAGGGCTGTCAGACCAATCTTGGCGTTGCTTTCATGCTAAGTTTAGCATGAAAGCAGCACCAGGATTTCTGGGGAGCCAGTGCTGTTGTCCCAGCAGTAAATGCTGGGACACCAGAAGAAGAGGAGCGCAGGACAGCAGGAGGCGGCAGGGACAGAGTAAGTTCTTATTTTTTTTATTTTTATTTTTTTACCCCGTCTCCTTCCACATCCGACCATCCCCTTGCCTTATGCGGTGCCTGCTGCTGAGTAAAACCCAGTCATAAAACTCATAAACACCTAAGTGTGCATTATGAAGTAAACACTGCAATTTCCATAAAATGGCTAAAAATGACAAACCGTCTCATATTCAAATATATATTTTTTTATACCCAATCATGAATCTCCCAAAGGCACACGCAACAACCAGGTAACATTTCGGTTTAAAGTGCCACTGCTTGCTAAAAATTGGTCGCAAAAAAAGTTTTCCGAAGGGTTGAGACTTTTAGGCAGCCCATAAGGATGTGCAAACTATTGCATGTAACACTCAAGACACGTGTACATTTACCCGCTAGATCTATCATGGCCGTTTTTGTCTTGTCGCTACTATAACATGGCTTAATACCAATTCTCAACCCTAACAGTTCATATTTGAACCAGAGGTTTGGTAGTAAATCCATAAGGGTACCATTCTTCATTGTGCCAGGAGTTAAGCGTATCCTAGGTAGAGTATTTCCCCTTTAAATACTGCCTATCATGTTCTCTGGATGATTCCTTCATTAGGATTCAGAGTTCACTGCTCGGGGTCTCTATTTGTAAACTCTGGGAAGACATCTTAACATTCATTTCCACAGCATATGACTTCCAGTTTTTTCCTGACACCCTTGGCCCATTTCAGTTCACTCTGCATTATCTCATTTTCAAACCATAAAGAGCCATTTTGCCCATTCTCTGCATTCAGACTTTGCCGGAATCCAACTTCTGCTGCCTGTGCCAGGTTGCCCCATGATGTAATTCATGCTTCCATTCTTACTGCCTGGATCATTGCGGCTTTTTGGCAGCGACAGTAGACTTTTCAGCCATTTCCCTCGCAGATTCCCACCAGCTTTTTCCATTAAGACTTAGCAGCTTGGCTCCATACTGAAATCGAGGGCTTTAAGTACTTATATTAATTAACCGATTGCAAGTTGTGGAGCCTAAACGCCAGCTAAAATTTGCAGATTTTTTGCTAAAGCCCAAAACCTCAGTTTTCTCCATGTTTACCACCAGCTTTTTGCAGTTACAATATTCCTTGAACAAATCCAACTTCTTTTGCGAGCCTATCTCTGTTAGGTGTAAAACCATAAGGTCGTCTGCATGCAGGAGACATTCTGGAGACATGCTAGATGTTTCCCTTGGCCGTGGCTAGAGCTGATGGCAACTCAGCTATAAACAAGGAGAAGAGGAAGGGGGCAAGGACACATCCCTGCCTCAGCTCGTTGTTAATTGAGGTTTCCTGGGTCAGCGTCCCCTCAATATCTGCAGTTACCTGAGACCAATTGTGTGAGTGTAGCTCCTGTATTAAAGCCAGAAGATCTTCAGGAATATCTTGTTTCACCAGAGTTTCCCATAAACAATTCTGGTCCTCCAGGTCGAAGGCAGCACATAAGTCTATAAAGCAGCAGAATAAACTACCCCTTTGCTCCATGGACTTCCTCACAAGGGACCATAAATAGAAACAGTGATCTAACGTGGAGTAACCTTACTTGAAACCCTTTTGTTCTGTCGGTTTCAATGTGGTTTAGTTCAGCCCATACCTTAATCTACCTAATATTACTTTTGCAAACAGTTTTTCACCCACATCCAGCAGGTTACTCAGCCTGTAACTCTTTGGAACCTTTGTGCCCCCCCTCTTATGTATGGGTCGGATCATAGCCCCCGTCCAGTTAGCTGGAAACTGGCCTATGGCTAAAATACCTTGGAACATCTGGTGAAAGGATTCTGCCCCCCAGTTGGACCTGGTCTTTATTATGACAGACGTGAGGTTTTCAGGTCCTGGCGCTCTAGTTAATACCAATTTCCAAATTATATTCTTAATATTGGCAAACTTCCGGTATCCTCGTCCACCCCCAGCCATTGGGTGGCTCTCAAGCTCCGGCCTTTCGTCGTAGATTTATTTTAAATACTCGTCCCACGCCTCTTCTTCCACACGGTTCATTGCCCCCAACTCCTTGCCTGTACCCTCCCGCACGAGCTTCCAAAACTTATTTTTACGTTTTTTTGTTTCTATTGCATCTAAGAGGTTTTCCCAACAGCTCTCCTGATAAACTCTTTTCTGATTTCTGATCAGATTTTTATATACTTTCCTTGTGTTCTGAAGGCTGTCGTATATCCCATAATTGAACTACATCTTGAGGCTTTTTACCCCTTTTTCTGATCTGGGCCTTTAATTATCTACAATTCGCATCATACCAATCATTAGCTTTTCTGAAGTTAGCATGAGTTCTATTCTTCAGTTTCCTGTTAGCATCTTATTCAACCCTTAGGCAGAGAACCACCTAGCTAATTAGATTTTTATACCACTTAATACAATTTGCAGGTCCTGGTGGAAATTGGCTAATGCTGCCAAACATTCCTCGGAAGTTCTTGTAGAAGGCGTTTTGGATAGTCTATCTGCAGGGGTAAAAACTGCTTCTCTCACCCTTTTTTCTCCTCTACTTATTTATAGTTTTAGGGGAAAATGGTCACTCCCTCTCCTTGCAATACCTGGAAACTCCAGATTTTATCAAAGAACCAGGCATGCATATAAATATAATCAATAAGACAAAGTTGCAACCTTTTCTTAAACATCTGATGGGCTGGACAGTCAGGATCCCTCCTCCCATCAACACAGAATAAGCCCTTAGAACCCCAAAGTTTCCCAACTGCGACATCACGCGCCATTAGCTTAGCAGCTGGGACGCTAGCCTTGTTAATGGTGAATGAAGCTAGTATCTCTTTAAACCAGGGGTCAGACTTTCTTGGTACTATTTTGTGATTATAGTCTCTGTTAGAAATGGGGTATTTGGGTGTCAGTCAGGTTACCCCCTGTCCAAGCAAGGACCCTCACTCTAGTCAGGGTAAAAGAGAATCGCCCTCAGCTAACCCCACTCACTCCCTTGGTAGCTTGGCACGAGCAGTAGGCTTAACTTCGGAGCGCTAGGTGTAAAGTATGTGTACCAACACCCACAGTAACTTAATGAAAACACTACAAAATGACACAACACAGGTTTAGAAAAATAGAAAATATTTAGCTAAACAAAACAAGACCAAAACAACAAAAATCCACAATACACAAGTCAAGTTATCAATTAAAAACCAAAAAGAGTCTTCATGTAGTTTTAAACACAACGCTAATGCTGTTAGCGTGAAAATATACTTTGGGTGCGTCAAAAATAACTCCGCAAGGGTGAGTGTGCGCCAAAAAGGGCTTGCGATGCGTCAATTTCACTCACAAGCGAGACGATGCGTTGTTTCTCCTTTAGTCGGGTCGGCATGCGTCGTTCCTTCTCTCCGCAGGAGAGTGATGCGTCAATCCGGTCAGCACTCTTGGGCCCGGGCAGGCCTTGCATCGTTTTTACACGCCCAGCGGTGTTTGCTTCAGAAATTCAGCCGCACAATGGTCCGAAAACCACGCAGCCCGGGTTGCATCTCACCGGTCTCTGTCAGCGATGCTGCGCATCGTTTCTCCAGCCCCGAGGTTTGATCTTCGGGTCGCATTGCAGGCGAGCGTCGATTTTCAGCTGCGAAGCCGGCGGCACGTCGATTTTTCAGCCGCAGATCGGAGTTGGTTCGATCTTTTCCCCGTATGGCGGTCTGTGCATGGATTTCTCACTCTTGGGCTGCCAGCTTCTCCTTTCAGGGTCCCAGGAACTGGATGGGCACTACTTGGCAGGGTCGGAGTCTCTCTAGAGACTCCAGGTGCTGGCAGAGAGAAGTCTTTGCTGTCCCTGAGACTTCAAATAACAGAAGGCAAGCTCTAAATCAAGCCCTTGGAGATCTTCACCAAAAGGAAGACAACACAAAGTCCAGTCTTTGTCCTCTAGCACAGGCAGACGCAGCAACTGCAGGATAGCTCCACAAAGCACAGTCACAGGTAGGGCAACTCTTCTTCCTCAGCTCTTCAGCTCTTCTCCAGGCAGAGGTTCCTCTTGGTTTCCAGAAGTGTTCTAAAGTCTGTGGTTTTGGGTGCCCTTCTTATACCCATTTTGCCCTTTGAAGTAGGCTTACTTCAAAGAAAAGTCTATCTTGTTTGTGAAATCCTGCCTTGCCCAGGCCAGGCCCCAGACACACACCAGGGGGTTGGGGACTGCATTGTGTGAGGGCAGGCACAGCCCTTTCAGGTGTAAGTAACCACTCCTCCCCTCCCTCCTAGCACAGATGGCTCATCAGGAAATGCAGACTACACCCCAGATCCCTTTGTGTCACTGTCTAGTGAGAGGTGAAACCAGTCCAACTGTCAAACTGACCCAGACAGGGAATCCACAAACAGTCAGAGTCACAGAAATGGTTTAAGCAAAAAAATGCTCCCTTTCTAAAAGTGGCACTTTCAAACACACAATCTCAAAATCAACTTTACTAAAATATGTATTTTTAAAGTGTGAACTCAGAGACCCCAAACTCCACATGTCTCTCCGCTCCCAAAGGGAATCTACACTTTATTAATATTTAAAGGTAGCCCCCATGTTAACCTCTGAGAGGGACAGGCCTTGCAACATTGAAAAACGAATCTAGCAATATTTCACTGTCAGGACATATAAAACACATTACTACATGTCCTACTTTAACTGTACATTGCACCCTGTCCTTGGGGCTACCAAGGGCCTACCTTAGGGGTGCCTTACATATAAGAAAAGGGAAGGTTTAGGCCTGGAAAGTGAGTACACTTGCCAAGTAGAATTTACAGTTTAAAACTACAAACACAGACAATGCAGTGGCAGATCTGAGACATGATTACAGAGCTACTAAGGTTGGTGGCAAAACTAGTGCTGCAGGCCCACTAGTAGCATTTGGTTTACAGGCTCTGGGCACCTCTAGTGCACTTTACTAGGGACTTACTAGTAAATCAAACATGCCAATCATGGATAAACCAATTAACCAAGCAATTTACATAGAGAGCATATGCACTTTAGCACTGGTTAGCAGTGGTAAAGTGCTCAGAGTTCAAAAGCCAACAACAACAGGTCAGAAAAAATAGGAGGCAGGAGGCAAAAAGATTGGGGATGACCCTGCATAAGCAAAAAAAGTCCAACAGTCTCCCAACAAAATAGTCATATCGTTATGATAGTTTGCGCACAGAGTCCACATCCAACTTAAATTTCAGACCTGTACTCTCCAACTCTCCCCTTATGCATGTACACATTTATTTTAAACATACATTTATCACTCTTATCTAGGTTATGGAGATGCACTCTAAAGGCCACCATCCAACTACATTTTACTTCTATTGGTGATACCTTTTTGTGACTTTGGTGGATATCAAAATTAGCAATCCCCCAGAGGAGCGCCCTGCTGACTCTTCTTCGCCGTCCTGTTTACCTGCACAAACCCATCAATTGTCAGTGTTTTGTCACACAGCCAGGTTTCCTGTAAACATAGAGTCTCTTTCATTACCTCTTTAAACCTTTCTAAGTGAGAAATTCTCGCAAATCCATTAATATTCCATAATGGTACCCCAAGAATACCCATTATCCTAGTCGATTCGTTCAGCCAACCATCTTCCCCAGAGGCTAATGGGAAGAGAACAACATATCTTTTCTCCTAACTCATGTCCCCCCAGGTTCCCACTGTAGTGGAATGTGGGACCATCATGTTTTAGGTCTTTTTTCTTCCTGGTCAATCAGCATGACTGGCCTTGGACTTAACCCTGCGTGGTACCTCAGAAAGGGCTTATTCGAGTTGCCAACTTCAGGTAGTATAGATTGTGTTACGAATCTGTTCCCTACTTCTATCATCTCACTTTCTGCTTTTTCAAGCGCTGTCTAAACCAGCCCCGAGTACAGTAATACCCTAGTTACTTTGTCCCCTTTATTGTTAATTGTGAAACCTATTTGTTTAAGGTCCTTTGACCCTATTTCTTTCAAGTTTGGGCATTTTGAGAAAGAAAATAGTAATTGGGCTTGATTCAGGGGAACTAACTTTCTAGCTCTCTTTCTTTTCCTCTCATTTTCAAAAGGTTTGCGATATATCCACAGCTAATTTCTGTCTTGACCCTTAGTTACTATGAGTATCTCGCTTCCGTTTCCCCCGCTCATATTGGTTTTCCCTTTCATTATGTGACTTCCCACCTTTGTTCCCCAGAACCTCCCATTCCTCCATTTACTGCCCCTATTTACCATTTCTGGGTTCCATCTTGCTTAGGGGTTGGGAATTGCTGAGCGTTTTTCTCCCTAGGTTCCCCCTTTTATCCCTTTCTTCCCTGTGGACTTTATTAGCTCCCTTTGGCTGGGTCACAAGGGATTTCTATTTTTCATGTTTAGCTTTTTTGGCTAGGTCCTCTAGATGAACTTGGGTCCATTTTCCCCTCTTCTGACCTCCGCGGGCCACACACGTGCACTGCTGTGCACTTTGCTCCTCGCTGCTCCACGCGGGGAGCAGGCACGGTTGTAAACACGCCAGGCCCCGGGGGCTCGCTATGTTCCTGGTTTGGCACGGGAGAGCCACCTCCATCTCCAAAAACAGGTACTCTCCTTTTGCTGTATAAGAGGCTTGGGCTTGGAGGCCAGCTGATTTTACTTCATCCGCTCTTCGGCGCTTCACGTGTTGAACAAAAACAATCATTTGCAATGCAATGGGTCTCACATTTGCTCGAGTTAGAGCTATTAACGTTGTAAACTCCTAACCAGACTTTTCTTGCCACACAAATTAAATGAAAAAAACAAATCTTGATCACGCTATGTAAAATGCAGTGCGATCGTGCTGAAATTGAAAACAGAAAAACAGAGCGCGATTGCGCTATGTAAACTCCAGCGCGATCGGGCTCCGTGGAAAATAAAAATAAAAAGTAGTCCGGAAATCATGCTGAAAACATGGAGCCTCGTATGTTTTCAGTAGTTTACAGGTGCTGTGTAGGTGGGCTAAACACCAGAAAAGGCATGACGTATGCATGCCTTTCACGAATGAAAGCAAGCGGATTTTAAAAGGCAAGCCCACGAACCAATGAAAGTGACTGACGTGACATGGGCGTGGTTAGAAGCCCAAAGAGAGATTACTGCAGGGGATGGAGTGCCTTGCGCGCGTCCCTAAAAAGGGCTCTGCAAAGTTCCTCTGCTACGCATTAATTTGCGGCTCCAAAGCATCCCCCATCATGGGCAGGCGCAAGCACTGCAGCATCCACGTCTCATCCCTTGTGTCAGGCATCAGGCGTCAGGTTTCAATACGTGCAAAATAACATAGTGGGTTAATGGACCCATCGTAGAGATGTGTGTGCAAAGGTCCATGACCCTGGGTTTCTATTCAGACATTCATCCCTCTGACATCAATAAAATCAATACAAAGCCCATTTTTTTATTGTGAAGAACCTCAATAGCAAGAAGAGGGCAATGCCTGCATTATAGGGATGGATTAGGAAAAGAAAAGCGATAGCAGATGATTTTCTTAGAGACACATACTCTAATCTTCCAGGACAAATGGTTCTCCTGCTTCTTATTAACTAGCTTCATTTGTAGACCACATGGCAGAGTTCCTGGCTTAGTCAAAGAATTTCAAATATTGAGAGAATTTTTGGGGATTAAACAATCCTTGGGCTACATGGAGTACTGCACTTCACAGTGATGAACTCCAAACAAAGCCAATTAGGTCTGTGATTGCTGTATGGCTTTGAGAAATGCTTCATTATGCTGAGCATTTTCCTGCCTTTTCGCTGTGACATTAGTCTGATTTCACACTCAAGGGTTGTTACAAAGAAACTGCTAGGCCACAATTTAAACACATAATCTACCCACTTGGCTCAATTTTTTTTCTCTGGGATTTATGCAAAAATACTTACATACGTGAAAAATAGATTAAAAAGTAAAATGTACAAATATTAATTTCACCATAATTTCTCTTGACGGTTCTCCATCCTCCACGTTGAGGTGTATAACTTGAATATGGTTTCTTATGGATACTTATAACCAGGGATTCATCATTTTAGAATATCTTGCAGACATCAAACTGTGAGCTGAGATGTTTTCAGAGCAGTGGTCCCACATGGTGCTACATGGTGTCACGCAACTATGTGTTGGCTCCTTAACCCCCAGAAGTGATGGAGCAGAGCTGCAGATGTCTCACTCCTGTGCACTGGTGTCAGTTCCTTTTTTGCCTTCCCCCGTGGATCCGAAGCTCTGCTCTCAAATTTGTCAGGTTTTCCAATACCTCCCAAACTTTTCACAGTGCCCTAGGGAACAATGTCCACATCACAAATGATAGCATTCAAGCCTTGCTGTGACTGGTGAAAGCAGATCTTGGTCATGGATCTGCAGGAAAGTGCGTGTTAGGTGCCTAGGCTGGGAAACAACAGTAAGTTGTGTGATGAGAGTGCCCCATGCACCTGAAGGTGATTTGGCATGGGGAGGTGAAACTGTTTGCTGCCTTGTACATGACGTTGCTGGGGCTACTCCTGTGGCCATTTAAAGGGCAGGTTGACTCCATCCTGTCACTATGACTCCAAGGAAAAGGCGTGAGGGCCCTAAGTCACACTCCATCGAGGTTACTGGTCACTGAGCTGATTCCTCCCACAGTAGGCGAGATCTTCGAGGAGACCATGTTGCAAATACTCAGTGTGATTCTGGCTACCTGTTATGACTTGAAATGTAAGGTTTCTGGAACCTGAAATGTGGACTCCCTCCACGTTTCAAGTCCGAGCTCCTAAGCCAGAGTTCCAGGGATGCCAAGTGGTGTCTGACTGGCGGAGGGTCAGCTGCGTTGAGTTGTAGAAGAGTTATCTTCAATAAACTTGAAGTTACTCACCGTCCTTAGTGTCCTGTCTTGTGAGGGAGGACGGTACAAGAATTTGGTGACTAATTGGCCAGCCAGAGTCTACAACTGCACATCGCAGCTGTGAATCCATCTTGTATTGCGCCATCTCTTGGACTTGAGAAGTGACGCATAATCGGCAAACGTGTTCACTAAGTGGGTTGATCAGACCTGCAGCTGTAGTCATCATTTTTTAATGTTTCCCAGGATTGACTGAGGTACAGGGGAATCCACTGAACTGTGCGCGTGTCTATAGGTGCAAGACTTGGCTGTGAGCAAAAGGCGCAAGCAGAACAACACACTCAAGCCCATATTTATACTTTTTAAGTGCCGCATTTGTGTAATTTTTTGACGCAAAATTGGCGCAAACTTACAAAATACAATACGCCGAATGCGGTGCTAAAAAGGTATAAATATGGGCCTCAGTGCGAGACACGAGGCGCTCATGGCAAGACAAGCTTTACACAACACTCTGTGGTTGCTGCGTCTGGACGTGGGACAGCACGCTCTACGTAAGGCCACCATTTTTCTTTGTGTCAACAATGCCTACTCGTGGTGAAACGCGTACAATGATACGCATACCACTCTTTAATTGCCTCACCACAAACCAGTATGTTGTGCCACCAGTATTTTATCAGTTCGTAATACTCTATTGCTTCATGGTGATATGCATGCCCCCAGCGGAGGTCGGTGAATCGCACCCCCTTACATTGATGTGAGTCACAATTCACTTCTTACTCTACTGAATGACAATTAAAATTGACTATACCTGGTATTTCATTGAGCAGTGTACAGCAAATCTGTGATTCGCACATCCTTATGTCATTGCGAGTCGCATGGTAGTCGTTGTTCTGGTGGATGCTGTTTACCCTGTGACTGGAGTGTTATTGCTATATATACTACTTTTATTAGGCTGTCATTTCAGTGTCCATTATGCCTCAGAATTCCATTGTTTTACCACCAATATTTTTGCCAGTGCCTGGCCCTTTAATCGGAGAAGCAATGGCTCCGCAAACAGACACCAGACAGCATTCAGCTTTCAAGAATGCCATCTGCAAACACCATCACCTCATCAGATCTGCCAAGAGAACCTCCTTCAAAGACCGCCTTGACAACAATGCACTCAACAGCAAAGGAACTCTCCAACCCCAGCTCCTGCACCAATGACATCCCACCGTCTCAAGACATGTGTGACTCCCTCGCCACCTTCTTCCACCACAAGATCACAGACATCCATGACAGCTTCAACAACCAGACCACCCTGACAACCACTGACTCCTCAGACTCTCCACCCACCATCGACTATGACCCTCTGCTTGCCTGGGCCAACGTGAACATAGACGACACCATCCAAACCATGAGCACTATCCACTCTGCTCTCCGCCAGACCCATGCCCGCACCACATCTTCAAGAAAGCCAGCGCCACCATCGCACCCCACCTCCTCAAATTCATCAACACCTCCTTCGAGACCGCAACCTTTCCCAAGAGCTGGAAGCATGCTGAGAGCAATGCCCTACTCAAGAAACCCAAGGCGGACCCGAGAAACCTCAAGAAAATCCGTCCCCCTTCCCTGCTCCCATTCTCCGCCAAGGTCATCGAGAAGATCGTCAACAGATAACTGACCCACTACCTCAAAGAGAACAACATCCTGGACCCATCTCAGTCAGGGTTCCACAGCAACCACAGTACCGAAACTGCCCTCATCACCGTCACCGATGACATCAGGGCCCTGAGTGACAGCAGCAAAACCGCGGTTCTCATCCTCCTGGACCTCTCCGCCGCCTTCGACACTGTCTGCCTCCGCACCCTACGCACACGCCTCCACAATGCAGGGATCCAGGAAAAAGCTTTGGAGTGGACCACCTCCTTCCTCTCCGGCAGAACCCAGAGCGTCCGTCTCTCCCCATTCCGATCTGAAGCCTCCAAGATCATCTGCGGCGTACCCCAAGGATCATCCCTCAGCCCAACACTATTCAACGTCTATATGGTCCTGCTCGCCCACATCACCCAGCTACATGACCTCAACATCATCTCCTATGCCGATGACGCCCAACTGATCCTCTGCCTCACCAAGGACCCCCTCCCTGCCAAATCCAACCTCCATGAAGGAATGAAGGCCGTCGCCGAATGGATGAAGAGCAGCAGACTGAAGCTGAACTGAGGGTGCCAACCCCTCAGCCTGGGATGATGCCTGATGGCCTACCGCACTGGGAGCAACCCCGACACCCACTGACCATGCATGCAACTTGGGCATCATCCTCGACTCAACACTCTCCATGACCAAGCAAGTTAACGCCGTCTCCTCATCCTGCTTCAACACCCTTGGCATGCTCCACAAGATCTACAGATGGATCCCCACAGGAACAAGAAGACCAGTCACCCAGGCCCTCATCAGCAGCAAACTTGACTACGGAAACACCCTCTACTCAGGAGCCCCAGCCAAACTCCTCAAATGACAAAACGCCTCTGCACACCTGAACCTCGACGCACCCCGTCACAGCCACGTCACTCCCCACCTGAGAGACCTACACTGGCTCCCCATGAACAAAAGGATAACCTTCAAGCTCCTCACCCATGCACACAAGGCACTCCACAACACCGGTCCAGCCTACCTCAACAGACGACTCACCTTCTACACCCTGACCCGCCAGCTCTGCTCAGCCGGCCTCGCCCGCGGCACCATCCCTCGCATCCAAAGAGCGACCACCGGAGGCAGATTCTTCTCCCACCTTGCCGCCAAGACCTGGAACACCCTCCCATTGCTCCTATGACAGACCAAAGACCTGCTGACATTCAGGAGTTTCCTCAAGACCTGGCTGTTCGAGCAGTAGCAGCACCCCCCCTCCACTCAGCGCCTTGAGACCCTCACGGGTGTGTAGCGCGCTCTACAAATCTACTGATTGATTGATTGATTGATTAGAATGGGAGGATTGAATAGCTATGTTCGAAACATACATTGACACCTTGTATGGTACGCATTTCAGTGCAGCATAGAAAAAGGGTTTACTTTGGAACTATTTAGGCAAGGAAGGTCAACGTATTGTCACTCAACCCAGTGTTGACCCTATTGAGGTTGTTTATGCAGAAGCAAAGCAGCGTCTCAAACTTAGATTTGCTAAGTAAGTAAATTTGATAATGAATCGCTACAAATTTTATATTCATCCACAAGGCGATAATGAGTATATAGATGACTTTGTATCAAATTTGAGGGAACTTTCTGCGAAATGAAAGTTTGGTGCAATGACTGATGAATTGGTTCGTGACCAGTTAAATGTAAATGCAAGAAAACACAGGACTGTTTATAGGCTGCCAAAAATCCCTCTCTCAAGGATGCGATAGACATTGCCAAGGTTGTGGAACAATCCCAATTTTCTATGTGAGAAATGGAAAAGAAAGACAATACTAGTACTACAGTCTCACCGATTATTAACCCCTCCTGTGCCGAGCCTTTTTTTGGCTATTTGGGGCAGTTCGCGCTTAGGCCCTCATAACTTTTTGTTCACATAAGCTACCCACGCCAAACTTGTGTCCTTTTTTTCCAACATCCTAGGGATTCTAGAGGTACCCAGACTTTGTGGGTTCCCCAGAAGGAGGCCAAGAAATTAGCCAAAATACAGAGAAAATTTTGTTTTTTTTCAAAAAAATTGGAAAAAGGGGCTGCAGAAGAATGCCTGTGTTTTTTCCCCTGAAAACGGCATCAACAAAGGGTTTGCAGAGCTAAAATTACCAGCATCCCAGCTTTCAGGAACAGGCAGACTTGAATCAGAAAACCCAATTTTTCAACATAATTTTGCCATTTTACTGGGACATATCCCATTTTTACGATTTTTTGTGCTTTCAGCCTCCTTCCAGTCAGTGACAGAAATGGGCGTGAAACCAATGCTGGATCCCAGAAACCGAAACATTTCTGAAAAGAAGACAAAATTCTGAATTCAGCAAGGGGTAATTTGTGTAGATCCTACAAGGGTTTCCTACAGAAAATAACTGAAAACAAATATTGCAATTGAGGTGAAAAAAACTGCAATTTTTCTCTACGTTTTACTCTGTAAATTTTTCCTGCAATGTCAGATTTTCGAAAGCAATATACCGTTACGTCTGCTGGACTCCTCTGGTTGCGGGGATATATAGGGCTTGTAGGTTCATCAAGAACCCTAGGTACCCAGAGCCATTAATGAGCTGCACCATGCAGTGCATTTTCATTTTATACCGGGTACACAGCAATTCATTTGCTGAAATATAAAGAGTGAAAAATAGCTATCAAGAAAACCTTTGTATTTCCAAAATGGGCAAAAGATAAGGTGTTGAGGAGCAGTGGTTATTTGCACATCTCTGAATTCCGGGGTAACCATACTTGCATGTTAATTACAGGCCATTTCTCAAATAGATGTCTTTTTTACACACTCTCTTATATTTGGAAAGAAAAAATGTAGAGAAAGACAAGGGGCAATAACACTTGTTTTGCTAATCTATGTTCCCCTAAGTCTCCCGATAAAAATGATACCTCATTTGTGTGGGTAGGCCTAGCGCCCGCGACAGGAAACGCCCCAAAACGTAACGTGGCCACATCACATTTTTTTGAAAGAAAACAGAGGTGTTTTTTGCAAAGTGCCTACCTGTAGATTTTGGCCTCTAGCTCAGCCGGCACCTAGGGAAACCTACCAAACCTGTGCATTTTTTTAAACTAGAGACCTAGGGGAATCCAAGATGGGGTGACTTGTGGGTCTCTGACCAGGTTCTGTTACCCAGAATCCTTTTCAAACCTCAAAATTTGGCTAAAAAACCCACATTTTTCTCACATTTCGGTGACAGAAAGTTGTGGAATCTGAGAGGAGCTACAAATTTCCTTCCACCCAGCGTTCCCCCAAGTCTCCTGATAAAAATGATACCTCACTTGTGTGGGTAGGCCTAGTGCCTGCGACAGGAAAGTCCCCGAAACACAACGTGGACACATCACAATTTTTGACAGAAAACAGTGGTGTTTTTTGCTAAGGGCCTACCTGTAGATTTTGGCCTCTAGCTCAGCCGGCACCTACGGAGATCTACCAAACCTGTGCATTTTTGAAAACTAGAGACCTAGGGGAATCCAAGTTGGCGTGACTTGTGTGGCTCTGACCAGGTTCTGTTACCCAGAATCCTTTGCAAACCTCAAAACTTGGCTAAAAAAAACACATTTTCCTCACATTTCGGTGACAGAAAGTTCTGGAATCAGAGAGGAGCCACAAATTTCCTTCCACCCAGCGTTCCCCCAAGTCTCCCGATAAAAATGATACCTCACTTGTGTGGGTAGGCCTAGCGCCCACGACAGGAAATGCCCCAAAACGCAACGTGGACACATCACATTTTTTTAATGAAAACAGAGGTTTTTTTGCAAAGTGCCTACCTGTCGATTTTGGCCTCTAGCTCAGCCGGCACCTAGGGAAACCTACCAAACCTGTGCATTTTTTAAAACTAGAGACCTAGGGGAGTCCAAGATGGGGTGACTTGTGGGGCTCTGACCAGGTTCTGTTACCCAGAATCCTTTGCAAACCTCAAAATTTGGCAAAAAAAAACAAATTTTCCTCACATTTCAGTGACAGAAAGTTCTGGAATCTGAGAGGAGCCACAAATTTCCTTCCACCAAGTGTTCCCCCAAGTCTCCCGATAAAAATGATACCTCACTTGTGTGGGTAGGCCTAGTGCACGCGACAGGAAATTCCCCAAAACACAACGTGGACACATTACAATTTTTGACAGAAAACAGAGGTGTTTTTTGCAAAGTGCCTACCTGCAGATTTTGGCCTCTAGCTCAGCCGGCACCTAGGGAAACCTACCAAACCTGTGCATTTATGAAAACTAGAGACCTGGGGGAATCCAAAATGGGGTGACTTGTGGGGCTCTGACTAGGTTCTGTTACCCAGAATCCTTTGCAAACCTCAAATTTGGCTAAACAAACACGTTTTCCACTCATTTCTGTGACAGTAAGTTGTGGAATCTGAGAGGAGCCACAAATTTCCTTCCACCCAGCGTTCCCCCAAGTCTCCCGATAAAAATGGTACCTCACTTGTGTGGGTACGCCTAGCGCCCACGAAAGGAAATGGCCCAAAACACAACGTGGACACATCACATTTTTTCATAGAAAACAGTGCCTACCTGTGGATTTTGGCCTCTAGCTCAACCGGCACCTGGGGAAACCTAGCAAACCAGTGCATTTTTGAAAACTAGAAACCCAGGGGAATCCAAGATGGGGTGACTTGTGGGGCTCTGACCAGGTTCTGTTACCCTGAATCCTTTGCAAACATCAAAATTTGGCCAAAAAAACACTTTTTCCTCTAATTTCGGTGACAGAAAGTCCTGGAATCTGAGAGTAGCCACAAATCTCCTTCCACCCAGCGTTCCCCCAAGCCTCTTGATAAAAATGGTACCTCACTTGTGTGGGTAGTAGGCCTAGCGCCCACGAGAGGAAATGGCCCAAAACACAACGTGGACACATCACTTTTTTTCACAGAAAACAGAGGTGTTTTTTGCAAAGTGCCTGCCTGTGGATTTTGGCCTCTAGCTCAGCCGGCCCGGGGGGGGCAGGAATGGCCTAAAATAAATTTGCCCCCCCAACCCCACCCCCCGGGAGTGACCCTTGCCTACGGGATCGCTCCCCGCGTGACATTGGCGCCCAAAAAAAAATCCCCGGTGCCTAGTGGTTTCTGCCCCCTTTGGGGCAGATTGACCTAAAATCGGCCAATCTGCCCCCAAGGGGGGCAAAAATGGTCTAAATACAATTTGCCCCCCAGGGGAGCGACCCTTGCCTAATGGGTCGCTCCCCATCTCTAAAAAAAACAAAAAAAAAAAAAAAAAACGAAACCAAACATTTGCCCTGGCGCCTAAACGTTTCTGCCTCCCCGGGGGCAGATCGGCCTAATAACAATAGGCTGATCTGCCCCCGGGGGGGCAGAAATGGGCTAAAATAAATTTTCCCCAACATCCCCCCCCCCCCCACCCCCTCTGGGAGCTACCGTTGCCTACGGGATCGCTCCCCCTGCGTGACATTGGCGGCAAAAAAAAAATCCCCGGTGCCTAGTGGTTTCTGCCCCCTTGGGGGCAGATTGACCTAAAATCGGCCATGTTTACCATTATTCCTAAGGATTTATTCATGGAACATTGGGTGGGGGTGCATCTCCTGCCTGAAGATATTAACCAGTGGGGTATCAGGGTGCCATTATTGACTTTGGTGGGGTACATGGACACACCAGTGGATTTTGGTGGGAGAAACATTGAAGGCAAAATTTATGTAGCTGAGGATCGACCACCGATTCTGGGCTGGGTGCACCTCAACAGTATGACCTAAACATTGCTGTAAATCCTAGGGCGCCCAATCAAGTGATGGTAGTTAATGACATCTCTTTACCTGACATATTGGAGAAGGCTCAGGAGGTCTTCAAAGAGAAGTTGGGCTATCTAATGGGTTATGTCCACACAACTGTATTAAAGCCTGACGTGGTTCCGGTCCAACATAAAGTACATAGAATTCCTTTGGTGGAATGGGCACCAGTGAAAGAAATGTTGGGAGAGATGATTGGATATCTATGGTTGAGAAAGCTAATGGCAAATACAGGTTTTGTGTGGATCTCAGATCCCTTAACCAGAACGTGGTGGTAGATACTTATCCGTTGTCAAATATAAACAAGTTAATACAGGCCCTGGGTGGTGGAAAGTACTTCTCCAACCCTGACTTGAAGAATGCTTACCACCAAATCAAACTGAATGATGAGTCAAAGCCCCTTACAGCCTTCATTACAATAAAAGGTACATTTCAGTTTACCAGGATGCCGTTTGGGTCATGTTCGGCAGCGAGCGTGTTACAGCACATGATGAGTGAGGTATTCAGGGGTATGGAAAACATGCTTTATTTTCAAGATGACATATTGATATTTGCTGACTCCATTGAAAAATAGAACATGGTTCTTAGGCAAGCTCTCCATAAGATAAAGGAGGTTGCTTTAGCTCTAGGGGTGCGTGAAAAATCCTGATCCTCCGGTGGAGTTCACAGAGTTTTCCCAGCACAGAGTTCTGAAAAACTCAGTGAAGTGATGCGAGTGGAGTTTTTTCTCTCACTCATACTTGCCAACATTAATTGGTGAGCGCACACAAGAGAAATCGCTAAGTTAGTGAGTGAGATTTCTGAATGCGAGAGGTTGCAGTAGGCTGTGACTGCTCCCAATGAGAAAGCTGCCGCTTGTGCTGAGGAAGCTGCCGCTCGAGTAGAAAATCTCCTTGAGAGACAGAAAGAAGTTAGCGCCCTCTGGCACTCTCACTTAACCACCCATCTCCAGAAAGCCTTATTGTGCAGGCCTCAACCAGTAAAATGAATCCTAATTCATTTCCAAGCACTCTTCCAGATAAATCTAAAAGGATTGACTCCTTTGGAAAACATATGTTTTCCTCAGCCAGTCTGATATTGTTGTCTGTTAATGTAGTCTGTCCGTTGGGCTGATAAACCCATGACCTTTTGGACATGGCTAGCAAGATCTTGTCAGCAGTCCTGGAAGTTCTTAGGGACTTTTTCGAGAGATGATACTGGAAGGGTAAGGTGCAGCCAAATATGTTATCCATGCAGGCTTGAAGACCACAAATTGCCTTAGCAGGGCAGTTGATACCAGTCTGGGACTTCATCAAAATACCTGGATGAGATCAACAGGTTTCTCCAGGGAGGTACTGACATGCCCATTGATGGGTCCTGGTTCCTAGGTGAGAGGGCAGAATCTGCTTTCAAATACTTTAAGGACAGCAGAGCCACAGCACAGTCCTTTGGGCTATAGGGCAACTGCGCCAGTTTCAGAAATCTAGGGGCTACTCCATAGGGCTGGCATATAGACAGAGTCAGCTTTCCCAATCAGTGATACAAAAGACAGTCTAGTTTTTTTGGGAGCAGTGGACGCTGATCCAGCAGGCAATATGTGGGCCAGCAGGGGTACAAGTCTTCCAGCACCTCCTTCCTGCTATAAGGGCCAATGAACCAGTTTAGTTTCTCGTCAGCAGCGCATGACCACCAAGTAGGAGGCAGGATCTGGCACTGCCTTATAGGTTGGGGACCGATCACATCCAACAGATAGGTCTTGCAAATTACTTCAAAAGGTTGCGCCCTACCTTTTCTTTACTCCTTGCCCAATACCCCTCCCACACCTGACCAGACTTCAGAAGCGCATTTGCCCATCCTGCTACAGTAGCTACGCCTGTTCTTTTCCAAAGGTGCCATAGAGAGGGAGTTTGATACTTTTCTCATCAAAAAAATGGATTAGGACCTCAGACCTATCTTGCACCGCTGTTCCCTCAATCCCTTTCTAAGGAAGAACAAATTCAAAATGCTCATATTTGTCCTATATGCTCAGGACTCAGTTGACTGGATGGTGTGCTTGGACATGCAAGATGCATATTTTGATATCCTCATCCTGCTGTTCCATAGGTGTTACCTGTGATTCAAGATGGGCAAGTACTTTCTGTTTGCCACGCTCCTCTTCAGACTCACCACCGCTACTTGGGTGTTTATGAAAGTGATGGCAGTGGTCATTGCACATCTTCAGAAATTTGAAATTCCTCTATTTCCGTACCTTGATGCTGGCTGCTGGCAGGGTCACCATAGCCAGTCATGGACCACCTCCGAATGACAGCAGACCTTTTAACATCATTAGGTATCACCATAAGCGAGCCAAACTACCTGGAAATAGTGGAGCTAAGGGCCTTCCTTCCATTACATTGAGTCCAGGACATTCAAGCTATGAACCTGATGTTTCAGGATTGCACCTGGATCCAGGTGAGGGTGTCTGCGATGCTCTTGACTTCTTAGCCATGTGTATCCTCTTTGTCAACCATGCAAGGTGGCACACGTGAGCTGCATAGCTGAACTTGACGTCACAGTGGGATCAGCATAAAGGCCACGTTCCTCACACTATCCAGATGTTGGCAGAAACAGCTCAACATCTTCAGTGGTGGCTGATTGCCCACAGTTTGTCCTGGGGCAGGCCACTCACCATTCTCTAATAAGAGCTAACTTTGGTGATTTTTAAGCATCATTGCTTGGTTGGAGGGCACATCTAAGGGGTAGGTGAATATGAGAGGACTGCAGTTTCACATCAAGGATGGGCTCCACATCAATCTACTGGAGCTGCAGGCCATTTGTCTAGCCCCAAAGGTGTTTCTGCCATCCATCAATGGGACGCTGGTGCTGGTGCTCACAGAAAACACCATTGCCATATGGTACTTGGCAACAAGCAGGGTGGACAGACGTTTTGTGTCTTGAGGTAGGAAGCGTTGCATGTCTGGATTGGGCTGTAATTGCTGGACATCTTTCTGGTTACCAACAACCTGGCAGGATGCCTGAATGACAGAGCGGACAAACTGAGCAGGCATCATCTGGTGGATCATGAGTGATGCTTACATTCTAAGAACCTTCTCATTGGGCCAGATGTAGCAAAACGCCAATTTGCGACTTGCAAATTGCGAGTCCCTGCGACTCGCAAATTGGTATGCAGTACGGTGTCTCAGACACCGACTGCGACTCGCTATGGGGTCGCAATGACCCACCTCATTAATATTCATGAGGTGGGTCGCTAATTGCGGCCCCATAGCGAGTCTAGGCACTCGCAAACATGGAGGCCTGCTGTCGTCAGCAGACCTCCATGTTCGTGACTGCTTTAAATAAAGCAGTTTTTTTTTTTTTAAGTGTAGCCCGTTTTCCTTAAAGGAAAACGAGCTGCACTTAAAAAAAAAAACAAAACCTTTAGTTTCGGTATTTGTTCAGGGCAGGGAGTGGTCCCTTGGACCACTCCCTGCCCTGAAAAAATATTTGTGGGTCCATTCACAAAGTGGAAGGGGTCCCATGGGGACCCCTTCCAATTTGCGAGTGGGTTACCATCCACTTCAAGTGGATGGTAACTGCGACTCCATTTGCGACCGCATATGCGGTCGCAAATGGAATTGCATTCCACTCCGAATCGCAAATAGGAAGGGAACACCCCTTCCTATTTGCGATTCTGAAATGCATATTGCGAGTCGGTCCCGACTCGCAATATGCATTTCTGAATAGCAAAGAGGCTTTTGCGCCTCGCAAACGGCGATTTTCACCGTTTGCGAGGCGCAAACCCTTTGCTACATCTGGCCCTTAATCTCTTTGCTTGTGCCAAGAGCATGCAGTGTCAAAATGTTGTGAGTTGGATTTGCCGCAAGAACACTTGTTAGAGACACACTCTGACTGGAATCCACAAGGGAATCCTGTATGCCTTCCTACTACTTCCTCTCCTATCCTGAGTTCCAAAGAAGATCAAGAATGAGCTGGAGCTATCTCATGCTGCTGGCCCGATTTGGACAGTAGAGCATGGTACCCAGAACTTCAGATTATGAGCATCTGTCCTCTGACCAGGCTATGACTTTGGGAGGACTTCCTATTTCAGCAAGAGGGCAAGTTTCTCCACTGAATATACGCAATTTAAACCTCCATGCACGGAGAATGAGTTTTGTCAACAGACTCCATTTAATTTGCCGACTGAGGTAGTAGCCATTATGCTAGGTGCACTTCGCATGAAATCTACTTATGACAGATGCTGGGACAAATTTGTGATCTGGTGTGGTGCCTGGAATATGGACCCCTTACAGCCAAAACTGTTGGCTGTCCTTTTTTTTGTTTTTGTCTTTAGTCCAGCATGGTCTTGCAATGGTCAGTGTGAAAGGTTATTTAGCAGCGCTTCCTGACTTTCTAAGTTTGTTGGACCAACTTTCCTTGTTCAAATTGCCTGCTTTGTTGAGATATTATTAATGGTTTAGAACACATACTTCCTCCCAAGCCATGTGTGATGAAACCGTGGGACAGTGTGTCTTGAAATTCCTCATGTGTACACCCCTGAACTGATGCACAGCTGCTCGCTATGCCTGCAGACCTTGAAAACTGTCTTCCTCATTGCAAAAAAATCAGCTCATGGTGTGAGTGAACTAAAGCTACTCTCAGTACAACCGTCCTTCATCACTATTTTGCTAGACAAGTTGGTACTGAGGAATTGAACATACTTCTTTCCTAGCGTTCATCACTTTACCAGCATTGGTTGTTGCCCCTGATCCCTCAAAGGAGGAGCCAACTCTCCATTGGTTGGACCCCAACATTCCTTAAAGCTTTTCCAGATTGTACCAAGGCTCATCGAGTGGATGATCAGCTCTTTGTGGAGTTCTCCTGGGCAAAGAAATGGAAGGCTGTGCACAAGCAAACCTTGTCATCATTGATTTTCCTCTGCATTAAGATCTGCCCCAGAAGTTCCCCCAGAAGGAGAGTTTATTCTACCAGGGTCAAGGCTGCTACCTCTACATTAGTCTGAAAAGTTCTTATCCTTAACTTCTTCCAGTCTGCAATGTGGGTGTGAAGCATATGTTCACAAAGCACTGCTGCCTTGACAGCCAGGTTTAGCAGGAAGGACACCTTGTCCACATGGCTCTGCAAGGCATTTTGGTCAGAGTCCACAGCACAGAATCCTCCCCCTCCCCACCACCTTGGTGTGGTTATACTTTGGTATTTATTCTAAAGGTGAGAAATCTGTAGCTAGAAGTATCCATCAGAAGAACACCTTACTTACCTTCAGTAACACTCCTTCTGGTGGATACTCTATGTACCCTCAGACTCCTCAGTGCTCCCCATCCCCCTGACCTGTGACTTGAAAAAGGTCCTAAGTTAGTACTCAGTACACTACATCTAACAGTAGTTCATGGTGTACATCTGTAGATGCAGAAAATACAATGATGAAACAGATGTCAGCCCTCTGTGGGTCTGATCCATCGGCTCCAGGGAAGAATGGGGCCAATGCAGAGCCTCCTGACACCACCTTTTGGCACAAAGGAACATTACTATGAAAAATCTTCAGATCCAGTGTAGCGCTTCAGGGATATTCTAAGGCCAGGAGTTTGTGGTTAGATAAAGTATCTACCAGAAAGAGTGCTATGGAAGGTAAATAATTTGCTTAGATTCCTGAGCACTTTCTAGGAGATTTTTTTGAACAATCATACATATGTAAATAGTATAGGTTTGATCCCATGACACTCTTTTATGATCCAGGTGAATCTTAAACAAAAATATTAATTATCAGCACAGCCGTGTAGGTTTAAAGATGTGTTTTAGAGTTTAACTAAGTGTATGAGCCCTTTATTGATCCCAGAACACTTTGGGGGTCATTCTGACCTCGGCGGTAAAAGGCCCTTACCGCCGGTCAGAAGACCGCCATAACACCGCCGCGGCCGCGGTTAACCGCCACGGTCATTCTGACCCACAACGGCCAAACCTCCAAAATTCCGTCCACCACTGCAGCCCGCCACATCAGCGGGCAGCGATAAACTGGAGATGACCAAACCTCCACCGTCACGCCAACAGAAATACGCCCATGCCATTACGACCCACGAATCCACACGGCGGTCATTCAAACGCGGTATTCCATTGGCGGTACACACCGCGGCGGTCAGAATACACACACATCACCAAAACACAGCCACATTGGACAATTTGAAATACACACACCTGATACACATACACACACCACTCCCACACAATCAACCAACTATAAAACACACACCCACATCACCCACAAACCCCTGCGACCATAATTACTGAGAGAAGGAGAGAGAGACACAGCAGACAATCCAAAGCAAGACACACTGAGGCACACTACACCATCACACACACCACATAGTAGCACAAAGCACCACTCACTAACATACTCATCATCACATACACCACCCCACACCTCACCCACACCACCCCATGGCACCCCAAAGGCACCCACGCTTTTCGGACCAAGAACTCCGGGTCATGGTGGAGGAAATCCTAAGAGTGGAACCCCAGCTCTTCGGCTCGCAGGTGCAGCACACCAGTATAGCTAGGAAGGCGGAGCTATGGCAGCGGATCGTGGACAGGGTCAACGCGGTGGGACAGCATCCCAGGAATAGGGAGGACATACGCAAAAGATGGAACGACCTACGGGGGAAGGTCCGATCGATGGTCTCCAGGCACAACATCGCGGTCCAGAAGACTGGCGGCGGACCCCCACCCACCCCTCCCGAATTCACATCGTGGGAGCAAGACGTCTTGAACATCCTGCATCCTCAGGGCCTCGCAGGAGTAGCTGGAGGAATGGACTCTGGTAAGTCCAATCTCAACTACTATATCCCCCCCACCCCACCAGCATGCCAACCCACACCCCCACCCTCACCCCCAACCCCCCAGCACACATCCTCCCTGACAATGTCTCACCAGCACAACCCACCCATCCCAACACCAACTCCTGCATGCCAACACAAATCATGGGCACCCATCACCTAAGCATGACCACTGCACTAACCCCCCCCCCCACTAACTACCCTCACAACACCTCCCTCAAGGGAATGCCTGCACTGGGGGACAAGGGCACCCATAACACGCACGCTATTGTACACACAGAAACAATAACCAAACTCTCTTACCCCATGCAGGACCCGAACGACAACACACCAGCCAGGAGGGTCCAGAAGTGTCCATCCCACCACCGGAACAGGCCCACACTGAGGATAGCAGCTCTGTCGACAGTGAACCTGATGACCAGCCCGGACCATCGGGGACCTCTGGGCAGTCGGTTCCCCTCAGGCAGCCACAGGCCACACCAGACCCGACCCCCTCTGCCAACACCAGCACAGCTCCCACCCAGCGGGCCCATGCCTCTGTCTCTAGGACAGCTCAATCAGCGGTGTGTCTGCCACTACAGGGCACCCAGGCTAACCCAACACCCCAACAACAACAGGGACCTGGGGGCAGTGGTAGCGGGCACACCGTCCAGGGGACAGAGGCCGGGGGAAACCGGGCAGCTCGGAGGGCTGCTGTGCGACGGGGGGGGAGGAGAGGCCCAGGGAACCCACTCTCCAAGAGGCCCTCACCACCATCATGGGGGCATACCACCACTCCCAAGAAACGATGGCGACGGTACTGGCCAGGTTCACTGAGATCCAGGCACAGCAGGAGGAACGCTACATGGGGTTCAGGGAGGAGCTGAGAATCATCGGGACCGCAATGGGGACCATCGTCCTGGCCCTCCACAGGATAGAGGACGCGTTGCGGGACCATGGTGCACCACACAGGGCCCCTGTCACTAGCCCGGACCAGGAACAGCCTACCACCTCCGCCGGCGCTAGTGGACAGGAGGTCCCAACACCTCGACAGCCCCCCAGAACCCCACCTCCTGCTGAAGAACAACCACCCCGTAAGAGGAGCCTGAGACCAAAAAAAAAGACAGAGTAGGATGTCAAGACCCCCGCCAGCAGGACATACCCCCTCAAGTCTTCCCACTGTCCCACATTGCCACCCTGTCCAACCATGAACTGCCTATGCTCCATCCTTCCACAGGCAAAAGGACAATGCACCTGTGAGACTGAGAACTGGACTCTGCCATGGATATTCCTCCACCCCCACCCATCACCCTTAGAATCACATGTACCGATATCTAGCACTGTAAATAAATCACATTTTGCACACAAATCTGTTTTGAGTCATGCTGTATTATTGACAAATGTATTACATATTACTGTTCGATTTCTGTTCTGTCAATTAGTCATGACAACATACCAATGTCAATACGCTATATTTCATGGGCGAACCAAGCAGAAGTCAGATACTGAGTCAGACAGCACTGAGAAGGGAAGGGAAAGGCAAAAATTAATGAAAAACATCTGTGGGGAACTACAGAAAGTACAGATGCAGGAGGCTATAAGCAATTGTGAAATGGCGTGGGTGATTCTTACCTGTGTGTTACTGGAAATACTGTTGTATCACTCTGTCCCTATTGTCTGTGTCGTCCTCAGAGTCTTCCTCCTCTTCACTCTCCACAGGCTCCACGGCTTCTACAACACCACCATCTGGACCATCCTCCTGCAGGAAAGGCACCTGGCGTCGCAAAGCCAGGTTGTGGAGAATACAGCACGCCACGATGATATGGCACACCTTCTTTGGTGAGTACATTAGGGATCCACCTGTCATATGCAGGCACCTAAACCTGGCCTTCAGGAGCCCAAAGGTTCGCTCAATCACCCTCCTAGTACGCCCATGGACCTCATTGTACCGTTCCTCTGCCCTGGTCCTGGGATTCCTCACTGGGGTCAATAGCCACGGCAGGTTGGGGTAACCAGAGTCACCTATTAGCCACACACGCTGTCTCTGTAGCTGTTCCATCACATAGGGAATGCTGCTATTTCGCATAACATACGTGTCATGCACTGACCCTGGGAACTTGGCATTTACATGGGAGATGTACTGGTCAGCCAAACAGACCACCTGGATATTCATTGAATGGTAATTCTTCCTGTTCCTGTACACCTGTTCATCGTCATTTGGGGGGACTAAAGCCACATGGGTCCCATCAATTGCACCAATGATGTTGGGGATGTGTCCAAGGGCATAGAAATCAGCTTTCACTGTAGGCAAATCACCCTCCTCTGGGAAAATGATGTAGCTCCGCATGAGTTTCATCAGGGCAGACAACACTCTGGATAAGATCTTGGAAAACATAGGCTGAGACATCCCAGATGACATGGCCACTGTTGTCTGGAATGAGCCAGTTGCAAAGAAATGGAGGACAGACAGAACCTGCACTAGAGGGGGAATTCCTGTGGGTTGGCGGATGGGGGACATCAGGGCTGGCTCCAGCTGGGCACACAGTTCATGGATGGAGGCTCGGTCAAGTCGGTATCATAGTATTATGTTGCGTTCTTCCATTGTGGACAGGTCCACCAGCGGCCGGTACACGCGAGGATTCCTCCTTCTCATCGCTAGTCCCAGCGGACGGTGCCTAGGAAGGAGAATATGGAGTACAGAGTCAATCCACTCACAGGTACGTACAACACAGCTTGCACAGTACAGGTAAATGTATGGTTTGATATGTTTGTATGTGTGCCATTGCAAGGCCTAGGCCTGTGTGACGCATTAGAAATTAAGCCATGTGGGCCCTTGAAATGGCCGATGCCTGACCTGTGAAGTGGGACAATGGGATGTGAGGTCACTGCGCTGGCGGGGCGCACCGTGGCGGTAGGCGGTCGAAGACCGCTGTGCGAAGACTCATTGGTTAACATTGAAGCCTATGGGTTTCAGGAGCCAATGACGATGTGCGCCGGCGGTCGCGGGACGCACCGCCGCGGTACGCACCGCCGCGGTACGCACTGCCGCGGGTGTGACCGCCATTTTCTATCTGCTCAATCATTCGAGACCTGATCATCCACAGGAGAGGACCTATACTGCAAGTGCTGCTGTGAACTCGGTCTGGAAGTGACAATGGCTGCTGCTACTGGTGAAAGGGCCCCCGCCTTCAGTTCAGAAGAGTTGGAGAAGCTCGTGGACGGGGTCCTCTCCCAGTATGCGCAACTCTACGGTCCTCCAGACCAACAGGTGAGTACACTCAGTGCACATTGAATGGGTTATGCCTGTGTGGAGGGGGGGGGATGTAAGTTGGTGGGGTGTGGAGGGAATGGGGAGTGCAACGCACGACAGATGAGAGAATGGGAACCATGACAAGGTTGGGGAGGGGGGGGCATGTACTCCAAACATGCAGATATGTGACGGTTTCTCTTTCCCACCCTGTACATGTCAAACAGGTGAGCGCCCACCAGAAAATCGATATTTGGCGTGCCATCGCCGAGGAAGTCCGGAACTTGGGGGTCCACAACAGACGGGGCACCCACTGCCGCAAGAGGTGGGAGGACATCCGCCGCGGAACGAGGAAGACCGCAGAAACACTGCTGGGGATGGCCTCCCGACCTAGGAGGGGTGCCAGTCGCACCATGACCCCCCTGATGTCCCGGATCCTGGCGGTGGCCTACCCTAATTTGGATGGGCGCTTGAGGACAGCACAGCAGACACAAGGGGGTGAGTATCCTATCTGTATGCGCATTGGAGGCGTCAGGGTGGGGGAGGAGGGCTGTGGGTGACATTAGGCCCGGGCGCTCTCTGTAGTGTAGTCCGCTCCCTTAGGCATGGCCCTGTGCCCCCGCCCCCCACCTCTGTAGGGTGCCAAGTGCAGCTACCCATGCTCCAGCATCACACATGTGCGCATGTGTTGTCCCTAGACCTGTTTGCCTAGTCAGAAGTACTGAGTAGTGTACCCCAAGTTCGCGACTTAGTGCACGAGGCACCTGTGTCTGTCCTCTCCGCAAAGGGTATTGCTAAGGCATGCACTCAACTTTGTTTAATTTCTCCCCCCACCCTAAATCTTTGTCTTCTTGTGTTTTAGCATCATCAGGCGGAGGAGATTTGGCGTCGGAGCAGGAGGGAGCTGCAGGTCACCAGGCCCCGGTGGGCACTGACACAGACACCGAGGGCACCAGTGATCCGGAGGGCGAGGGGAGCACCACAACGGGGGCCGGTGGAGACACCAGCGACACGGACACGTCCTCGTTTGGGAGCTCCCTAGCGGGGGCGGCACCATCTGTGCCCCCCGCAACAACAGGTACAGCCGCCACCCAGCGCACCAGCACCGCCCTCCCAGCAGCCCCTCAGTCTTCGCTCCGTGGCCGCTCGGCCAGGAAGGCGCGCATCTCCTTCGCCCCTGGCACCTCAGCCCCTGCCTCTGTTACCCCTGCTGCCCTCAGTGCGGAGCTCATTGACCTGGTGAGGACGCTCATTGTTGGGCAGACTACCCTTCTGAATGCCATCCAGGGGGTGGAAAGGGAGGTGCATCGGAGCAATGCCTACCTGGAGGGCATTCATTCGGGTCAGGCTGCCCATCAACGAGCGTTCACTGCTCTGGCCTCAGCACTGACGGCAGCCATTGTCCCTGTCTCCAGTCTCCCTCTTCTATCTGCCTCCACCCTTTCTCTGTCTCCTGTACCTCAACCTATCCCATCCACACCATCAGACCAGCCTGCACACACCTCAACACCCAAGGCCAGCTCATCCAAACATAAGCACCACAGAAAACACAAGCATTCACCCAAGCAACACACAGATGCAGACATATCAACAGTCACTACCACCTCTGTGTCCCCGTCCTCCTCGTCTCCCTCCTCCCTCCCTGTGACGTCTACACTCACACCTGCATGCACCCCAACATCAGCCAGTTCTTCCACCACCAGCAAACCCTCCACTACTGTCCGCACACCTGCAGTCACCACCCCCACTGGCATTTACACGTCCCCTGTGTCCTCTCCCACTGTGTCTGTCACCCCCTCTTCCAAGACACATAAACACAGGCAGACACCCAAACAGCCAACCACCTCACCACAGCCTACGTCCCAGTCACCTGCACCCAAGGACAGCACACCTGGCTCTCATACAACCACATCCTCTTCCTCCACTTCTCTCACCACTACTCCTACCCCTTACCTTGGTCCCAAGAAAAATTACCTCTCCAGTTTTGACCTCTTTCCCTCCCCCGACCCACCCCCTCCAACTGGGAAAAGTCCCAAGGGCACCTCAGCCACCACCAGCCCAACTACTACAGTGCAAGTGGTGCATGGCATGTGGAGTCCACCCTTTGGCGGCAGTAACACTTCGGTGAGCAGCAAGGGGACAGCCAGCCCCCCCCCAGGCAAGAGGACCCGGAAATTGAAGGGCCGCCGTGAGCGGACAGAGACGGCTGCCCCCAAGGAGGTGACTCCGGCCACTTCACCGGCCACAGCAGCCAGGGGAGGCAAGGGCCCGAGAGCCCCATCTAAGGAGCGGAAGGACAGCAGGGCGGAGAGGACAACCACCAGGAGCGCGGAGCAGGAGGGCCCCACAAGCCCCATCCCGGCTGCAAGGGACGACACCAAAGGGCCCAGGACTCACTCCCCGAAGGGGCCTGACACAGCACGGTCGGAGGGCGACTGAGCAGGGTGTCCAGGCCAGGTATGACTCCCTTGACATACTGCAAGAGCACCGCTGAACAGGGCCCCGCCGTGCAGAAGAGCACCGCTGAACAGGGCCCCGCCGTGCAGAGGAGCACCGCTGAACAGGGCCCCGCCGTGAAGACAGGTACCGCTGAACAGGGCCCCGCCGTGCAGAAGAGCACCGCTGAACAGGGCCCCGCCGTGAAGACAGGTACCGCTGAACAGGGCCCCGCCGTGAAGACAGGTACCGCTGAACAGGGCCCCGCCGTCTCAAGCACCGCTCCGCTGGGCCCTTCCTGTCAAGCACCGCTCCGCTGGGCCCCGCCGTCTCAAGCACCGCTCCGCTGGGCCCTTCCTGTCAAGCACCGCTCCGCTGGGCCCCGCCGTCTCAAGCACTGCTCCGCTGGGCCCTTCCTGTCAAGCACCGCTCTGCTGGGCCCTTCCTGTCAAGCACCGCTCCGCTGGGCCCCGCCGTCTCAAGCACCGCTCCGCTGGGCCCCGCCGGGCCCCGCCGTCTCAAGCACCGCTCCGCTGGGCCCCGCCGTCTCAAGCACCGCTCCGCTGGACATCGCCATGTCATGCACCGCTGCGCTGGGTCCCGCCGTCTCAGGCACCGCTCCGCTGGGCCCCGCCGTCTCAAGCACCGCTCCTCTGGGCCCCGCTGTCTCAAGCACCGCTCCGCTGGACTTCGCCATGTCATGCACCGCTGCGCTGGGTCCCGCCGTCTCAGGCACTGTTTATGGTTCACTGTGCCCACCATGCCTCCTCCTTGACCAGTGGACTCTGTAATCCACCTGAGAGACTGTGGCTTTGCACTCCCCAGGATGGTCCAGTGGGCAATCCACCCACTGTAGAGACTTGAGAGACTGTGGCTTTGCACTCCCCAGGATGGTCCAGTGGGCAACCCACCCACTGCAGAGACTTGAGAGACTGTGGCTTTGCACTCCCCAGGATGGCACAGTGGGCAACCCACCCACTGCAGAGACTTGAGAGACTGTGGCTTTGCACTCCCCAGGATGGTACAGTGGGCATGGTGGCTCCTCGTGGATCTGGCGTCGTGGACTCATGTGGCTGTGGTGGCCCCCCCTTCCCTTCCCCCTGAGGTGCCTGTAGTTTTGACATCGGATGCCCCTGCAGTGTTCTCTCCAAAGGACTCAGGTCTCGTGTGTGGGCTTTGCCCTTGTTTCGCAGAACCTTGGCCCACGGACATGTTAGATTCGTAGGATGTGCAGGACTTGTTACTTCAGTGATACACTGATGTGTATATCTTTTTGGTTTTTGTAAATATTTTTCACGGTTGCTCAATTATTTCCAGGTGCTTTTTTTGTACATGAAAATTCATTCCAAATTTGGTTGTGTCATTGTATTTTTAAAGGGTGTTTTTGTGGTGTCACTGTGACTTCCTGCTCTGCATTGGTGTGTACATATTGGGGGGGTGGGGGGGTCGCATATGTGTATGCCCATAACCTTTCTTCCTCCCCCCTCCCGTGTGTCGTAGGTGCAGTACTCACTGTTGACGTCTGCGCCGGAGGTCGTACTCGTGGTAGATGAGCAGGTAGACGAGAGCAGGTATGATGTTCAATTCGGGTTCCATGCTGTCCGGATTCCGCGTGGAGTGTGTCGAGGTGAGCGTTTTACATTGAAAATGTCTGTTTCCGCCGTGTTTTTATCGGCGGGGCTCCCGCCCCGGAAAAGGTGGCGGATTGGTGGGTCGTGATAGGATGGGCGGTACATTGGCTGCCGCCTGGCTGTTGGCGGTGACCGCCGCGCTGTTTGTTTGTTCCGCCGTGGCGGTCGGAGTGTTAATGCGGCGGGCTGTGTTGGCGGTTCCCGCCAGGGTCAGAATTGCATTTTTTTGACCGCCGGCCTGTTGGCGGGTTGGCCGCCGCTTTATCACCGACCGCCAGGGTCAGAATGACCCCCTTTGTGTGAAATTGAAAGGGATAACGTTTATGCACTGTGCATTATCCTGCATGTCCTTGTTGACTCCAATTTTTGATAAGGGCGTTAGGGCACCCCAGACACCTTTGAAGTATCTTTTAGACATATGCTGAATGGCAATTACACCAATCAGCAACCTCCTTTTCGTCAGCAGCAGAGCCTCCCCTGGTCACTTTCTGTCACAACGATGTGCACCATTATTGTGTAAAACAAATTTTACTACTTCATTTGGAGGCAGATTTGTGGAAAGTGGCGCTGCACCGAGTGTTGAGCCACTTTCCCTGCGCCCCTTAGCACCCCCCTCCCACTACCATGTGTGCGCAGTATTTAAAATATGGCGCACCAGGGCGCAGGCTAGGGAGCAATAGCATCATGACGCAATTGATGTACTCTGCGGAAGTAGCGCAAAAATATTGGCGCTACTCCTGCGGAGTACATAGGGGGCCATTTTTAATAATGGAAGCCCCCTTTTAATGCCTACTCTGAGCAGGTGTTACAAGTGCCGTAACAAATGACGCAAGGAAATCTCACAGATTTCCTTGCACCATTTTTTCGGTCCCTCTAATAGGGGAACGCCCCCTTTGTATACATTTTGCCTAGCACAGGCATAAAGTATACAAAGGGGGCTTTGACTATCCTGTGACTTTGTGATTGTTTTAAAGCAGTTCTTTCTCTGAATCCCAGAGAGCAAATTTATGTTGCTCTAGATTGGAGCTATGATTTACATTTAGTTCATATTAGTGTATTTGTGATATAAACAAATACAGCCCTGGTTCTTTATTGTCTTTTTCCAACTTTGATGTAGAGGGTAGGGCCTGATGCCACTGCTTTGCTGATTGCTATTTCCTACTATGGTTTCTTTATTGAACTTATTTGATGGAACTCCAAAGCACAGTTCTTGTCCCACTACAAGCTTCAGTGCACATGTGTGCACGTGTTCGCACATGTGGACTTCAACACTCATCCAGTCTCAAAACCTCACACACACAAATGCACCAAATAATAAAGAGGTACTTTGAATTTTAGGCCAGAATGATTGGTTTTTGCCAATGCTTGTTTTTCCTGAGTGTTTTACTATTGATGGGATCAGTTTAATTTTATTCTTTGAGTTTATATCGTTTGATTCTACCACTATTATAATACCTGGATTGCTGTAGTCTGTCTCTCTATGTACATACAAAAAATATGTTTTAGGGTGGTGCTATCACATGAGAGTTATCCCTATAGCTGAAAATGTCAGCTGTGAAACGTAATGGGTTGAATTTTAATCTTGACCACTGCTCTTCAAAACACTGTGTGACCCTGAGCACATTGGATAATCTAACTGGGTTTAACTTGCCTTTATTCCTAACCAGGTAACACCAAGGACCTTATTACTAATCACTCCAGGGGCCCTATTACAGATAGGGCGCAGTTTTCCTGTTTGCGCTATGGAACACATTTAAGCAGGTGCGCCAGATGCAAACTGGTAAAGTGTGCTCCATTATACTGAATGCACTGTCCTCATGGAAGCTGCAAACTCGTGATGCACTGTATTCCTCTGTGCAGGCGGCAACCTGCCTGCACTTTTAAGGGGATTAGAGATCCCCTTGCAGGCTGGTGCATTGAGTCACTGCACCAACCTGCAAGGGGATGTCTGCGGGGATCCATGGGACCCCCTTTCATCCCTCCAATGGAATGCCTTTGGGACACCTTTTTGTGGCGCACTGAAAGTGCACATCATAAAGGCATGTTTACCTCTGCGCCCATGTTGGTAATACAGCGCAGGCGTGCAGGCAAGGAGATTCCCTCATTTGCATGGGACCATGCCTCCAAAAAAATGAATAAAATGCCCTCTAAGGATAGCGCTGGTGCTATATGTGAGCTAGTGCTAAATGTATTACAGAAGGGCAGCACAAGCATTTGTGGTCCCTTCTGTAATAATAAAGCGCCCTGAGGGCACTCAAAGTGGTCACCAAAGCCCGTTGCGTCGAAGAGGCAATTCTGTACTATGATGCTGGGTGCTTACAAGTGCCCAATATCCATGAACCAGGTACTTCGATGATTACCGGGTGTGATTTTACTGCACATGGTAATCCCAGGAGTGGGAACGCCGAACCTGGTTTTACTGGGTGTGCTTAAACACCCAGTAAATCCCTGGTCAGGGAATAAGAACAGCCTAACCCTCACCCAGTGACTGCCACTTCAACCTAGCAACAACCACCCTAGACCCTTAGTTCCTTATCTGCCCCTGGATCCAAGGCACTACCCTTTGAACTACAACGATTTTCCCACTCCTGTTTATTGGTTGCTCAGAGCAGGCGACAAACAGGGCACAAAGGGCCCAGAATAGGGAGATCAGTGTGGTTTTGGACTCGGAATCACCAGATCAACATGTTCTGCAAGGAATAACATGTAATTTTGAATCATAAGCAGGGATACCAGCCTGAATGGTATATTCCTGCAGCATCCCTGCACCTAAATCCAGGCTACTAGTAATAAGATTAGTAGTAAGACAGGCCCATATGTATGTTTTTTTTTGCAGTGCATTTGCATCATTTTATTTTGACACAAATTCGAAGCAAACTTAACTCCATATTTATATTTTGATGATAGACACGTCTAACGTCAACAAATAGGAGTTTGCACCATTTTTGGATGAGTAAACCTACCTTGTGTCAATGAAATGCAAGGTAGGCGTTCCCCTTCAAAAAATGGTGCTGTCCCCATAGCCCCATGTTTATCCCCCGTGCTAAAATGACGCATGGGTGGGAGGAGGGGCTAAATAATGGTGGTAGGCTTGCTTAGCGCCATTATTTAACGCCTGGGTCAGACCAGGCATTAGGGAACCCGTGGACCCATTTCATGGTTAAACACCATGGAATGGGTCCACAGGTGCCCTCACCAAGCCCCAGGAACACCCCCACCAGAGGGACACAGGAGGATGGGGGACCCTATCCCAGGTAAATCCAGGTTAGTGTTTTTTTTCTGTATTTGTTTTGCCATCGGGGGCCCTATCTTGGGGCCCCTTGCATGGCACAGGGTGCAATGGCCATGCCAAGGGGACACCTGTCCCCTGTGCTGGCCATTGTGGTGGTGGGCATAGCTCCTATCTTTCCAAAGACAACAGTCATGTTTTTGGTGGTTGTGTGCCAGGAAATGGCGCTAGTCTGGCTAGATGCATTTTTTTGCCTCTAACCAGGCTAGAGTTATTTTCTGACGCACAACCCCCTCCTTCTCACCGCCACCCCCACATGGCCAGCTAATTTTTTAAAGACGCAAGCCCAAGTTTAGCACCGGCTTGCACCATTCAATTAATACGGCGCCCGGCTAGTGATGCGAAATGATGCAAGCCGACGCTAAACTTTTTGCCGCAAAACTGCATTAGCTCAGTTTTGCGGCAAAAAGTATAAATATGGGCCTTAGAGGGAGATTTAATAATTAACCAAATTTGTTCAGCTGCATTGCACTAAGAAAAGAGAGCAGGACAGCACCATACATACTAAGATATGGCACAGTTGTTCCCTTTCCCAGCACTAGCGCTCTTTCAGGCTGCCTAGTGTTTCACACACACATTTTGCATCTGAAAATGTGTGTGATGGTTTTGTAGTAAAAAAAATACTAGGTTTCGATATAGTTGTATACTTTTCCCAAATCTTATGTGTGCTGTACAGTACAATGTGTGAAAGGTTAGAAGAGTTAAAAACTTGTCTCCCTCTTAGTGGCTGTTAGTAGACAGGGCTTTGCGTCAAAGCCACGGATAGTAGTGTGTGAACACCTAGGTGATGGCCCTTGACACAAAGTAATGTAAAGTAATATCAAGCACTAGTTACAGCACTTTTAGGGCTACCATCAGAGTGCAAATAAAATGTTTTGCACTGAAACTATGAACGTTATCAGAACTTTGCACCAGTTTGTGTCACTTTTCGTGACTTTGCACCAGTGCAAATTGTTGACACCTCTACCCCTTACAATCAAACTAAAGTGGACAATATGGAAGCCAAATTAAACAATTACTAGAATTCACCAGAAAAGCAATATCTGGATCTAGTTTTTAAAAGGAGGAGACAAACACCCTTTCCAGAGCCTCCTACCCATTACAGATCCAAGGCCCAAATTGACTCTTTTCACTGAAACTGCATCGTAAGATTTGCATTGGAAAGTTTCTAATAGTAACGCAGAGTAGCAATGTGCACTACTTTGTGCTACTTTATGCTAATTTGCATGAAAGAGGCATACCAAGGATGGTACATCAACATTCCCATGACACTACTCATTGGTACTGATTTCCAGTCGTGGCTCGCAGCTCTTAAAAGGGGCGGGTGGGTGAAGCGTGACGGGGAGGGGAAGGAGGGGCAGGGGGAGCAGGGGGGATACATTAAATTAATAAAAAAAACAAAAACTTGCCTTAACTCATCAGGCGCTGCTCCTCTGTCGCAGGCTGCAGGCACAGGCTCCCAGCCTGCCCTGCACCAATCCTGACACTGCTCAAATCAGCGTCAGGATTGGCTGGGAGCCTCCAGGAAGGGCGCTCCCAGGCAGAACTGTGTTGCCAGCCTGGAGGCAGCCTACTGCGCATGTGTGTTTGGGTGGCCCAAGACGGCCGGCCAAACACACATGCGCTCTGAGGAAGAGTGCTGAGCACTCTCCCACAGTGCACGTCACCCCCGTGGTCCCGCTCCGTTCAGAATGAAAGGATAATAAACACAAAAGGATAATAAACATAGTTTATTATCCTTTCATTCTGAAAGGATTGCAGCTTCTGCTGCTGGTTGGGGGGGTGGGTGACACTTCTCTGCCCATATGGAGGAGCTGCCCCTGCTGATTTCTATTAACATTTAGACACAGATCTGAACCAAAAGATAATGCCTCCTTGTGGCAGGTGTAACAGTGGAACAAGTTTTAAAAGCCTCCATACTTTTCCAACTTTGCATTGTGCAGCAGACGTACAAAGTGGGAAACATATGAAAGCATAGTTTTGTATTGGAAGGGTCCACTTGCAGTACAAAGCGTATGCTTGGCAGACCGCGGTCATGCTTTACCATAGTGCAAGGGTGTGTGCATTGGCGTATGGCAGCCTTTAGGGCGCCAGCACTGGGAAAGAGAGAAAACACCGAATCTTAGATGTTTTTCTCTCACTCTTTGATGTAAAACAGCCCAGAAACTGTTCCTGCTGTGCTGCGCTGCTCCAAAACCTAGTAAATCTGCCCCTTAAATGTTTTAAATGAACACTGTTGCGACGTGGCTGGTACTGGGTCTATACACTGGTTCTCTCCAAGGCCGCACTTCTTTCTACATATCAGTTTACATTGGTTGTTAAAGTGGAATATCTAGAACCCTTACTTGGAAACTATACTTAAAGGAATGCATCTTGACTATGAGATATCTCAGTGGGATGAGCACTGACAGTAGGGACGTGTGTATAATGTGCAGGTCACTGGGGCACTCCTGGTCAGGAACATACTAGAATCATGGCACTGGCTCTATTATACTGAATAACTCTCACTAATTACAGGCAGAGTGTTAGAACAATACCACCATCTGTAGCAAAGCTACTAGGCCAAGAAAGACATCTCTCAAAGTTGGTAAAACATTACAGACTGATGTCATCCTACTCGGGTCTCGATATTGCCATACACTGGTCTTTCCTTTAAGATATGGCTTGTTGATGCTGCACAATGAACAGTCTTGTTTCCATTTCTGTTTTCCAATTACTTTTTAAGCCATAATAGTTGTGTTACTGGGTATTCGGATAGCCTGGCCGCTTGGTGCTTAGACTGCAATTATATTATCCTCAAAGAATGTTAAATCACCCCTGAGGGTCACATCAGGATAAAGAAAGGCAAACGTAAAAACAAAAACAAACACTGAACTTCTAGGATGCAGAGAGCCTGCTGCCAGCTCCCGTTTGCCCTTGGGATGACATTCAGTGTTATTGGCCCAAGACACGGGCAGTAGCATCTGAAGTGCTGGGATTGTTCTGGGACACGCTGTGTGATACACCCCAGGTGGGACCGGGGCGAACATAAATCAGATCTCTCTATCACCCCCATGAGGGATGTGATTCAGCAAAGCATCGCCTCTTGGAGTACTGAGAGCTGTTGTGCAAGAAGCAGAAATCCTCTCAAGCCTTTATTTCCGTCTCCACTCCCAAGACACCCCTTGCTCTGCAAACCTTGCCACTTACTTAAGAGCTTGCTGTCCACCATGGCTCAGCTCTGTGATGAAATCTTCGCAAAATGTACTGTTTCATACTTATTTCATTACACTGAACCCATGGGACACAGATGCTTTCTAGAGTATATACTTTGGGGTTAGTGGGGCAAAGATAGGGGAAGATTATAGAAACCGGTAAACGCAGTGCTTAATTTGTAAATAAAAACATGCCGGTGCCCAAAGCCCTCCTCTGAAACACGCGGCTGCTGCAATTAAATGTGGGAGAACGAAATACTGAGGCGGCGAAATCCTGAAGCCATCTTGGGCCTCTTCAATCCATTTAAAGCCACTCCCTGCCCCTTCAGCTCACTCTTGCAGCTTTCTACTTTCTCCCTTTGTGACGCTTTTTAGTTTTTCTCTTCATCCGTCTTTCCCATATGTGTCTTTTGCTCACAGTAAATGCTTTAGGCCGAAGAATAAGCCCCAGCCCTCAAAAATAAGTGCCGGTGCTCAGCACCGGAAACAACAAGCACAAATTAAGCACTGGGTAAACGTAACCCCAAGGTGCAACATGGAAAAGTACAGGTCTATACATAGGGCAACATTTAGGAGAAACTCTACCACCCAAGCCACAGCGGGCCACCAAAACTGGAGCGGACCACCTGTCTGGAGGAAGTCTATTGCTTGAAGCTTCTCTGAGGACACTTCCATGAAAGCAGGGATCTATCATTGCAAACAGAACATTAACTAATGCATCCCATCTGCATGGAGCTTTACCACAGCATGAGGGAACATTGGTGGACTGCCTGGCCTGAGTATGCCATTGTTTTGTCGTGGGTCCATTTTATTTAGACGCTTTGGCACAGTGAAAACTTAGCTTAGGCTTGCGGCCTGTGCCCTTTTACCTAGTAATTATAGCCTGTATTTCTGTATTAAATTTCTATTCATTTTAATATTGCTTCTTTTAGTGGCATTGTCTTAATTGTATTATCAGCTGCTAATCTGCGAAAGTGTCATCATCAGTGCTATAGAAGACATACTATGCATCATGTTCTTTTCCTCTGAATAACAAGAACAGAATGCAAGGCACACAGAATAATATTTTGTATTGTCGGCCCCAAGACTGCATGAAAAGTCTAGCGCTTAGGTACATACCTCTATCAGGCTTCTGTGCATGAACATGAGCATGTCCCCTATAAAACATCTTGTAGGACAAAGGTCATTAGATGAGGTTCCAGCCAGAATTTCCAACCATACTGCATGCTGGTTTTCGGCTGACCTCATCCTTGGTGTCTCCATGGATCCTGATCTGGGGACTGGCGGTCTGACCTTGTACCAAGGTAACGGAGGTGGGATGTGTTTCTCATGGACACTGTACAGACAGATTTGGCTTACACCACCATGCTCTCACTTAGGGGCTAGAGATTAGGATTTTAGGTAAGAATTGTATACTCATGTCATGACAATATGTTGGGGTTGTTTAAATTTACATCTTTAATGTTCACAATCCTGATTTTGTTATTTTTCATATCCTAATCATTGCAGCTCATGCATTTTATTATTGAATGCAATATTTTCAATAAATGTATTGAAAGTGTCCTGTATCTATGTTTTTTGCCTCCGTGTGTGTAAGAGCCTCGTATGTGGAGAGAAAAGAGTAAGGCTTGTATCACCACAATTGTACCTGAGGGGTTTTCAGAGTTCCATGCAAGGCTGCCACAGATCACCTTCACTGGCTGGGTTTTGGTGAGGTGCTGCTAGTGAGCCGGGAGGGTTGGGCCAACAGCTGCCAACTGGTGTGCGAGAGACTCAGTCGCATACAACACAGATGTGCTGCCGCCCCAAATCCAGCAGTCTCGTTGGAGTATGAGAGTTCTTATGACAGTTTGAATAAGAGATCTGGAAAAAGTGGATGTCAACCTCACCACTGCCTGGTCCATTGCAAGGGATTTAAATTAGGAAGACCACATTCCTTTGACATGAAGCAGGAGGACCAAATGATGAGTAGACATGATATCCAGCAATTTTTGGCGGATGACCTGTTGTCACATATTTTTAAATGTAGAACAGACTTAAAGGTTAGTGGCTAGTCAGACCAGAGGCGTACAAAGGCAACCCCATGGGTGCTCCTTGGAGATCCTTTCATATTCCTCATCAACACGGTTCCCACAATAATGCTATTATGTTATGCCACATGAGGTCATTACTCCCTGTTTGCTGCAACAGTTTAGCGTACATGCACGGGAACATTGCCAATGACTAGAACATGAGAGGTCACTGTTTATGTTGTTTTTATCTTTTGTGCTTTTTTTTGGGCGAAATGCAACCTTGCATCCAAAATAGGTCTGAGGATGCACTTATGTACTAAAATATAGGTCCAAATGCTGGTCTTGCATTTTTGGTGATTACTACTGGATATTTCACATAATTTTTTGAACGTTTTACCTAATTACATAAATGCAAATTATGTTAATTTTGTACACACCTTGATGGTACATATGATCTTGCATTCAATCCTTTATTCAGCAGGGAGCCAGTGACGAGCCTTAAGAGAAGGTTTGATGTGGTCCCGATTAATGGAGAATGTTAGGGCAACTTCTGACTATCTAGTTCTGTTCAATGTTCAAGCCTCTCCAGACGTACCGTGGGGCTGATTTACGAAAAGTGGCGCTGCACCTAGTGAAGCGCCACTTTCCTTGCACCCCTTAGCGCCCCCCTACCGCCACCATATGTGCGCCGTATTTAAAATATGGCGCACAATAGCGCAGGGTACGGGGCAATAGCGACAGAATTCCTGATGCTATTGACATACTCTGCAGGAGTAGAACCAACATTTTGGTGATTCTCCTGCAGGGTACATAGGGGCCCATTGTAACCAGTGGTGTGCCCCCTTTTAACACCTGCTCTGAGCAGGCATTAAAAGTGCCAAAAAAATGGGGCAAAGAAATCGCCTAGATTTCCTAGCGCCATTTGCTTTGCCCCCCTAACGGGGGAGCACCCCTTTGCATACATTATGCCTGGCACAGGGTCACAAAGTAGAGCAATGTAGGCATTGTGCCACTTTGTAAACATGGTGTGGTATATTTTGCCATCCAACGCCACATTTGCGTAAAATAAATGACGCTAATGTGTGGTTAGGATGGTGCTAGGGGCTCTTAAATCAGCCCCTTTGTGGCTGACAATTTTGTGTGCAAGGAGAATCATATTCGCTATTATGGCTTACTTGTGCCCCGCTGGTTTATATCCAGGTTTTTGGTCTCAGAAAAGGAGATTGAGCTGCATTCACCCTTGACATTGCCTTATCACTTATTTTTCTATTGTTGTGCCAAGGCAAGGGAAATTGGAGATAGACCGGTATTTGGCCAGACTTTTTGGATCAACAGATTCATTCTTGCAACTACTTAGATTTCCATTACAATTAGGCATGAACAAAATGTTTGTCATGCGGTGCAAGCTTGCAAAATTTGTGTATTTCATGTTACGCCAATTTTCACAAGATTTTTGGTGTGGTCATTTCAGACCTGAGAGTACAGATGCTGCAGCTACTGGTAACGCTGTGTGCTTAATTACCCCAGCACCTTAAGATGGGGATTACCAGTAAAAGTTTGCTAATGCATCACTTAATGTGGTTAATTCCAACATTCCCTTACTTTTTTCCCAGGGAAAGCATTACATCCATCACTTTTTGTGTACTTCAATGTGTCGCCCTAAGGGGGGGTATACCCAGATATGGGTCCCTTGCACACCATGTCACTGGAACCAAGCGACACCTGGCTGATGAGTTCTAAATAAGGCAAACCAAGCCCTGGGCTGTTTGTGTTCCATTTCAGGGTTTCAGGGAAGACCTGGCCTAGCAGGCCACGATAGGATGTTCCCATTGGAGCTACATCAAGACTGATTTGCTTATGACTGGGTCCAAACTGATGTGTTATGTTAGGCAAAACAATGATGAGCTAGGATGCGGGCCGAGTAATTATCAGTGACAGAGATTAATGAAAGCATTCCATCCTTCACTTGTAAACTTTAGTGTGTTTTTTTAAGTAGGACCAGTATGCCCAGACATGGGTTACAAGCACACTGCATCAGAGGAACCAAACTTTACCCAGCTGATGAGACTCAGCTAGGGTGAAATCGGTATTAGATTGCAGAGAGCTGGATTCTCAGAGGAAGTAGCCTTTTAATTTGCTGTGATGTCACTTTCTTTAAAAAGGTACGTTTTCAGCTTCTTCCTAATACAGAGTATAGTTATGGCGACCCCCGATAGATGCAGAGATGTGTGGGTAAACGAGCCAGTAAGCATTATAACAAAGTATGGTAGACATCTGCATTGTTTACTTTCCTCCTCCCATTTATATTTTGTCCTGTACCATCAGTTTCCATTTGTGCTCGTTAAAAGATAATTAGCCTTCAAGGTGTGAAGCTTTCTTTATGGCCCTCCCTGTGAATGATACATCTGAATATATTTAAGCATTTATGTGTCCACTACCATTTTGAGGAGGAAGGGTTTATATTTTCGAAAGGTGGCTTAAAAACCTTGGCAAATTATACACCGAAAAAGGAATTAGACAACAAGCATCGCTGCTGGTTGTGTGACAGTTTATCAAGGAAACAAATATTGTGTTCACATAATATTGTGTCAAAAATATCAAGGACCACAATAGAGAGAAGGTAAGTGCAAATAGGTAAATACAGATTTACTATGCGTAACTCCTTATCTACATACCTTCAAGATATATATATATATGTATATATATATATATATATATATATATATATATATATATATATATATATATATATATAAATATAAATGTATATATATATATATATATTACGTCACAATACATAAATACAGAGTTATGTTTTCTTACCCATAGAAACTTACCTTCACAATAATCTGTTGGCACGCTATTTTTTTGCAGATATTTTTTGCAAACACCTTGCTGCTTCCAGCCTTTAAGCACATAGATTTTTGGTGGACACTGAACATCAGTCTTTACCAGTGCTTAATTTGTAAATAACAAGGTGCTGGTGCTCAAAGTTCTCCTCTTAAACATGCGGCTGCTGCAATTAAATGTGGGAACACGGAATATTGAGGTAGCGTAATCCTGAAGCCATCTTGGGCCACTTTAATCCATTTACAGCCACTCCCTGCCCCTTCAGCTCAATCTTGCAGCTTTCTGCTTTCTCCCTTTGTGACGCTTTTTTGTTTTTCTCTTCCTCCAACTTTCCCATATGTGTTTTTTGCTCACAGCAAATGCTTGGGGACAAAGAATAAGCGCTGGCCTTCAAAATTAAGCGCAGGTGCTCAGCACCAGAAACAACAAGCACAAATTAAGCACTGGTCTTTACAATCTTAAGTCCATCAGCACTTAAAATCTATGTCCATATATGTGATTAGTGGTATAGCTAGCAGTAACTAGTAGTTCAACCGAGATCCCTAGGTTTCCAGCGCCTACTATCTTCCCACAATGCCAAATGATCCATGAAAGAAGTCTAGAAAACAGCACAGTTTATTCTCTTCTGTTTTTATGGCATTTTTATGGCCTTTTGTGCCATGTGGCACAACACAAAGCATTGATGTAGTGTGCATAAGCCTCTTCAAAACTCTGACAGTTCTCAGAGGATACACTGCAAATTTTAAACAGACCTTAGCAGCTGCTCCCAAAACAAGCATTGGCAAAACCAACAGGTCTGTCCTTGGTATGCCCACAATGTTTTTATAGTATCACTTTAAAAACATATGCATTAGACATTAAAAGTGTAAATGTTATTAAAAAAAAACTCTGTCTAAATGTGATGAAGTAATGCAAAAAATAAAACTAAATAGTTAACCAAATAAAAGAGTAAAAAAAAAAACACTACGGGAATGAAATGGAATAAGAATTTGGCCTACGTACTGACACTGAAAAGGACTAATTTTAGATGGATGTACGCATGCGTAAGAGTAAGTGAAGAGAGACAACAGCTGAAGTAGGCTGACCTGCTGGCCTATGCTGTAGCTATGGTCAGCAGGAGCCGAATGGAGGCATCACTTAAACAGACCGATGGAAGAAGAGGCCTGTACAAAAATACATATACGGTGAGCTAGCTACATCCTTCTCTGGGACAGGCCTAGCTAGGACTAGTTAGCACACTGGCCTGGCTTCTTAGTTCATTCACACTACTCCAGAGTTTAGGCCGGGTACAGGACTCTCGGCAGAGACTGGCAAGCAGGCTGATCAAAAACCACTGCTCAGGCGTGTTCCAGTAAAGGTTTCCTGTAGCAAGGCTTAGTGGCTGAAATAAAGTGTATTCCTCAAAACTCGTTAAAATATAATTTAGATATATGATTCGGGGTTTCGAGCCATCTGATCCCAAATGAATCAAATACAGATACACTGTATACACCTTTGTGTTAATCGGGTGTTATTGGCGCTGCCTTCAGCTAAATTCTATAATATACATTGAATAATACCTAATGTGGCGTTGTCAGACATGACACATAGGAATAATGTGTCACATTTGATGAAATGTCCTAAGAAAAAAGCAGATAAAGCCAAGAGAACAAAAAACCTGTTTCGTTGAATGCTTCCTGTACTAAAGAAGGACTTGCAAAAATAAACACAAAATCACTTTCAGTACTTGCTACAAAAACGGTGTCTCCTCATACAGAGCTGGAGGCGTCACTAATGGTCACATTATCATGTGGTTTTGTACAAGGACGACTTATGTCATCACTTAGCTGAAACACTTAAGGGCTGGGGACCCAAAGGAGGTCACAAGAGACTGAAGAAAAAAAGCAGAGTCTAGGATAATGCAGAAACATGCCAAACACCTCCTGTAGAATAAAGCTATGCATGTGCGTGTGTATGTGAGAGGGTGTGTGGTGGGGTGCGCGCCTGTGTGTTTTCAGAGTTCGTGTGTGTGTGGGAACGCAGTGTATACTTGGCATGACTATATGTTGTGGGTGGCAAAGGGAATTTTACAGCCAGAACTAATCATCGGAGGGGGCACGACCTCATTAGCACTAATTGATGCTGATAATGTTCTGTGCCAACCTTTCACAATAATTAGTCTTGGCTCCACAGCAATTACTGTACCAGCCTCTTCCAAACTGATGAAAGTGCCTGTTTACAACTCTATTTTTTATTCCAGGGACGCTGCCCAGTGTTCACAGCTCCGCAGGAGATGTTTCTCAGTCCGTGCCAGTTCCAGAATAATTACTATGCGCCACTGAGGCAAGCCTGGATTGGAATTCACTGACTTATTTACAAATGGATTTCAACATATCTGCAACAACAGAGTGGCTATGTACGGCACTGTATTAGCCCCAAGTTCTCTTTCCACTGATATACAGATTGATATAAAAGATAAATACTGGGGCTGTTTCTCACATGAGAAGCTGTACAACTTAGCAAACATATTCATTCTCTTATGATAGTTGTACTTCATTGGCACAAAGAATAAAGGGGCAGATTTAAGAAAAGTGGTGCTGCTTCCGATGCCCCTTAGTGTCCCCCTAGCGCCACCTTGTGAGCGCCGTATTTAAGATACGGCGCACCATGGCAGTAGTGAGGGAACTAGCATCAAAATCTTTGATGCTAGTTTGGCGCTTTGAAGGATTAGTCCAAATGCCGTAAAATCTTTTAGATTTCTTCACTCCATTTTTTCTCCCCCCCCCAATGGGGGAACGCCTCCCTTGCATACATTATGCCTGGCACAGGCATAATGTGGCAGAAGGGGTTACAAAGTGGCGCTCTGCATGCATTGCGCCACTTTGTAAATATGGTGCAGCGATTTTTGAAGCCTAATGCCACATTAGCGTCAAACAAATGACACTAACATGGCACTAGAGCTTCTTAAATCTGGGCCTAAGTGTGTCATTAGAATTGCAAGCATGTGCAGGGCACTTTGCATTGTTCCTCCACCTGACCATGAGCGTCAGCGTGAAGGAGACACACAAAAGGAAAAAGAAGTTCGCTTGCAGTCAAACGTATTGACAAAAGTGCAATTAGCCATGTAAAAGGATCGATGTCCAAGCTCATGAACGAGCCATAGTGATGGGCGTGAGGTGGGCGTGGTTAAAAGTCCAAATAGATAACAACACGTTGGAAAGCAGCACTTGCGCGCTGCTATGCTGGACCTTAAAATGGTTGTATCACTTCCACGCCTGCTGGGGGTATAGAGAAAGTCTTTTTCTCCAGGAACAAATGTTTCCCCGCGAAGGAAAAAATAAAATGTGCATTTGCTGATAAGGCACCATTCCCCCTATGTCCTTTGCTATTGAAACCTCAGCATCACAGAGAGAATAGTCGGCCGCCTTTACATCAGCGAACAGAGGGGCATATTTATACTCTGTTTGCGCCGAATGTGCGTCAAAATATTTGACGCAAACCTTGCCCCATATTTAAACTTTGACGCCCGAGCCCGCGGATGTCAAAATTCCTCTATGTGAGTCAAAAAATGACTTTAAGGCCTGTGCGCCTTATTTATACTCCCGCATCATTTTGACGTGCAGGAGAGGGTGGACCTTAAAAAATGGCTCACAGCCTGATGTGCACCGTTTTTTAACGCCTCGGTCAGGGCAGGTGTTAAGGGATCTGTGGGCTCACTTCCATGGTCTCTGACCATGGAAGGAGTACAGAGGTGCCCTTCCCTGCCCCCAGGGACACCCTCTGCCACCCTCGCCCACCCCTGGAGGACACCCATGGATGGGGGACCCATCCCAGGTAAGTACAGGTAAGTTGAGGTAAGTATATATTTTTTATTTTTTTAAAGTGGCATAGGGGGGCCTATTTTGGGCCCCCCTACATGCCACTGTGCCAAATGGCCATGCCCAGGGGTCAGAAGTCTCCTCGGCATGGCCATTGGGCAAGGGGGCATGACTCCTGTCTTTGCTAAGGCAGGAGTCATTTCAATGGGGATTGTGCGTCAAAATATGGCGCAAGTCCGGTTTGAGGCATGATTTTTGCCTCAAACCTGACTTGCACCATTTTTTGATGTACAACCCCCATTTTCCCCTACGCCAACGCTGCCTGGTTTGAGTCATTTTTTTACTCTGACCAGTCCGCTAACGTCATTCCTTAAAAAAGGCGCCCGCATGGTGCGTAGGAATGGGGTTAGCCGGCGGTAAAATGTTTGACGCAAGCCGGCACTGGTTTGCGTCACAAAGTATAAATATGGGCCAGAGATTGGCGGTAATGATGCACTTAAATGTACAATGGGCACTAATTTAATGTGACATTACATTGGTGGTTTGT